>NC_092630.1:41557528-42157528 GCF_039555335.1 Amphiura filiformis
AGATATGAAGAGTTCCAGATGCAGGCAGCCGCTTTCTGTTTTTTAAATGCATATATGCCTAAGTTGTATCAAGAGTCATTTCTCGTGGATTTTTTGACTGAAAATTACGATTGTAACGTTTCAGATTTTTTTAATGCTTGTTTATTATATTTTGTATTTAGGACTAAAATAATATTAATATTATTATATTTAGGGGGTCTTTTTATAGGTCATTACACTTTTGGATGTGTAATTGAATAAAAAATCAAAAACATTATTGTTTTGTTTTGTTTCCTTCATTTGTGCTTTGTCTTGTATCGAAAGGGCCAATATCAACACCTTGTTTGTAAGAAGTATTGTGTGGGGAAAGATGATTCTTGCATTTTATTTTTATTTCTATCTTAACAAACAAAAAGCAAATTTCTCAGTCAAAGTCTTGAAACGGTCATGGGTATGCATGCAAAAATATTGCAACAGTACTCAGTAGAACATAAAACACAACCACGCATGGGAATTGGGGAAGCAAATACTTTAAAACTAATTATTCGAATTATATCAACGCAATAAAATTGCAATACTTTAGTACATGTATTTGAACAGCAATGCCGGGCAGCAATGAAGCCGCCATAGGCGCTGCTAGGCGATCATACCATACATTGCAGTTCAAATGCATCGGATCATGATTGTGGCCTAGTCGAGCCTAGCATGCATGCCAGTCGGTCTGCTGACTCGCCGTGGCACAAAAATACCTCAATTTTGCACAAAACAATCCATGATGTCAAATTATCACATCCAAAGTGTCGCCATGAACGTCAGCTTCAACTTCTCCAGCCAAAGTTTTGCATTAATAATCAGGTTTCATGTAATCATGAAATTAAACCTTGTTTGAGGTGTATTCCCATTGCCACAGCATAACGGTTTTCCAACTTGTCTTCAACGATAAAGCTGCTGATCACACCGAAGGCATTGAGGTGGTGTGGCTGCTGATGAGCGCTGAGGCTACAACCTATAATTAAAGATCGAATTAAAAAAGACTAGTTTGCGTCTGACGTCATGACAAAGGCGCGCCGTGATTGGTTGCTGACCTGCGCAGTATGGCATTTTTGGTCTGGTTTACAGGACGGCATACGCAAGCTAGTCTTTTTAATTCGGTCTTCAATTATACAACATATGAGTTTGAAAATATTCTAATGCATAATTCATTAACTTGATAGACCCACGCCATTGGCGCCACGTGCTAAGCGTTTCTAGAATCCCTATAGAATAAGATTAATTTTAATGCTAATTTATTGCACATGCTGAGGAAGCGTGATTACCTTTTTGAACATTTGGAAATGGCGATAGGCGAATTTATGCATGGCGCAAAGAGGTGGGGGATATATATTGGGCTCTCGATATTGGGCGGAAATTAGAGTACTTGTCAGAATATAAATGTGTACAATCGGCCTACATGCCGCGCAATGTGCGGCATTTTAGGTGTAAATTTCAAAGCATACTTCCTCCTGCGGAGGCAGAAAAAGTTTTTAACAGCCTCTTCCCACATAAAACATGATAAAAACAACATTGAAAATTTCGATATTGTTTTGAAATATTGCAATTCACCCCATATGTAAGCATTTTTGCCAGGTTAATTAAACAGCCTTACTTTTACTAATACTATGATGTCTAAAATGAAAATAAAATCCACTCACCGGAAGACTCCAATCGTAACCCTGAAAAGTGGCCGTGGTCCTTGTGGACAACTAAACAATGTTTTACTTGACCTGATTCACCTCACTTATTGAAACTGCAATGGAGTCTACTGCTGAGTGGTGATCCCAATACTTGGAGATAATTTCCAGTAAACTTTCCTAAAGTTTGTGCTCACAGAAATGGATATCCTTGCCATATACGAGGGGGTATCCAAAAGTTTTTGAAATCACCCAGAAATGAAGGAGCTATATCGATGAAATTTTGTCAGTGTAATTACTGGTCCTTATGTATATTGTGGTCCAAAAATGGTCTCATAAGTACCATATGTTTACTTTCTTTACAGGTGGCGCTAGATGGGCAGTAGGCGCATAACCTGGAAAATTTCATCGATATAGCTCTTTCACTTCTGGGTGATTTCAAAAACTTTTGGATACCCCCTGCCCCTCGACCCTCGATTCTGATTGGTTGTTATTTTATTCTTGGCTAATTATAATTCAGATTTTGTGAACATCTTTTTTTTCTCTCTTTTCTTTTCATAGGATTACTTCAAATTTCATCTTTAATGGGACTTTGTGAGAGCGATGATATTGATTTAGTTAGAGTAAGTATCATTCTTCATGATTTATGAATCAATCGATTGTGTTAATTGCCATCGACATATCAGTCATAATCGCATGAGTCATAAATATTACTAATTTCCTTCTTTTATGATAGTATGCAATATAGTTCATGTGTGATCAGTAATTAAGTGTTAAAAAGTTGTCCCACATACAACTAGTTTCTCCCATGAGGTGGTTTTGCCCAGGTTTGTAATATTATTATATTAGCGTCACATGTAGAGACTGTAAGGACACTGCTAAGAACATTTTGGCAAGGTTTTAGGTTATAATCAAAATATTGTTAACTTTAATGCATTGCTTTTAGAAAGGGATTAGTAGTAATTACATATTCATGAGCACTTTCATCCATTTTTAGCTCATAGACTGCATTGTTACTTTTAACCTATAAGATGCAAAGAAACTTTAAATCACCATTTCTATAAAAAAAAAATGTTTAAAAATGTATCTGATTTGGCTCAATTATGAGAATTGCTTTGATCTAAAATAACTGTATTTCTAAAATTAGCCCACATAGAATCTCTGTAATATTTTGCTTATTGCTTAATACCAGAACATAATTATTAAACATACTGTAGACCTTTACAAGAGAGAGTACTTTTATGACAAAACTTTCAGGGTAACAATGTCTTATACTGTACTTACCAGGGGTAGTGCTAGGTTTTCAAACAAGGGGTCAGAAATTTGAAATTTGATGAAACTATGAATCCAAAACAACAGAAATAAAGGATTAAAATGATCCTTTAGCAACCTCTAAGTGGGAATTTTGTGTGCCAAGAGCTAAAAGAATGTGCCCATGACCCCAATGGGCAAGTTAACTTCACCCATGCATTTGCCAATCATTTTGGGGCATGAAATGTGCTCCTTGCAGAGACATTCCTTGACCCCATGGACAGGTAAAATATGGGATCAAAATCAATGGCTTTGACAGATGCCAAATTAAAGCTTTTTGGACAATTTTATTGAGTAACACATGCTAAACTTCTTGAATCCCTGGTAGGCTGCTGAAGTATATTTTAAAGGTCAGATTAAGGATGGACAAATATATCCAATAATGGGCAAACCTCAATTTGTACCTGAAGACACTACAAAACTAGTTTTAGTGTAAAGATACAAGGTATAGCTCATAAGCCCTCAAAAAAGGTCTGCTTCCTTCACACATATAGAGTTATAAATATGATATCTCTGATGCAGGACATTTGTATAAACCCTGTATAACTGTAATTCAGTTTCTTTATTCATATCAATTTATCATTTACCTTAACAGGGTGCTGCAGCCACATCCAAGCAGGCTACGTTCTGGGATAAATTGTTGGATATTGTCTGCATTGCAGACATGGCAGATGATCCACAACACAGGAGAGTCTTTGCAAGCCCAGGGGTTGTCAGGTATGAAAGTAGATAGGCTTCCTCGGTGTGAACTCATTAATAATAAGTTACAGTATTTCTACAAGTACACTGTTGGTTATCACAGTAATGGTGCGGCTGGTCCCTGTGCGAGTGGTCGAGCTTTCGTCAGATCATGTGTGTCTCTGACTTCCTCGGGACTGATGAAATCTCTGACTCCATCAGTACTGATGAAGTCGGAGACCTTGATGGAGTCCTGATGAGATCCTGATGAAATCAGAGAGACATACAATCTGATGAAAGCTCAACCACTCACAAATGGACCGGCTTGATCAGAGATTTTATACTATGAGATGAGACACTCTGTACAAACTGCCTATACCATGCTATACCGCAGTTGAAGACAGGCAATTCGCAAGCATCGTCGCCGGCCAAGTCTTACTACGATCGTGTAATGAGAAGATACCATAGAGTCCTACATAGAGGTCTGAGGAAGAGATGGTCCGAATTCTAATTTATTAATTTATCAGGGAATCACATTTTTGTACCGCTCACAAAACAAAGAGTATAAGTCCGCCCACCGCTGTCAATATTAGTACTGTGATAACTGACAGTGTACACTTTGAAATACTATAACTTATTTATGTATGTGATGGGTTTTATTTGTTTCCACAATGTATTTGTATTCAAAATATTCATGGCGGCAAGGGAAATTGCAAACACAAAATTGCCATTCAATTTACAATTGTGATGCAGTCTTATCCAACTATGCCAAAGGAAGCAATTTTGAAAAGTCATAATCATCAACTTGTATAGCCCAGGGAAGGGGGAAGGTACACAAGTACCCACACACCAAATTTGCACCCCACACACGCACACCAAATTTGCACCCCATCGGTATCGCTATACCAAAACTCAAAAATTTTCAGCCATATTTAATGCAAATTTCAGTTTTTCCCAAAATTTTTGGCAAATTTATCAAATTTTGGCTACAGATAGGCAAATTTGGGATATTATTCAGAAAATTTTGGAAAATGGGGTAATTGATGTACCAAATGCAGCACATTACATATTGTCATTTGTACAAAGTACCCCGTCCCCACCCTTGCACCCATTTGTATAGTAACCAAAATTTGCTATTGCTGAACTATCATGGTTGCAAAGTTATGAGAATTCACTATGGCCTGGTAGGAGCAGACCGCATGACATTTATTGTATAATTAGTTAGTTTTCAGCGGGTTCACCATCGGGCAAATTTAGAACTGTCAGTCTTTCATCAGGAGTAGGTCTGACTTCTAATTCAAAGGGCAAGGGGTGGCCTACATGTCTCTTTATTAGGTACTTCCTAAAAACTTACTAATTGTTATGAACTCCCATCGTAAAAGGAAGCCTTTCCCACAATTTGTTGTATGTATTGCGATGTTTATGCATTGTGATGTTCGTGATTATTCCAGTGAGAGCATGACATTAGAGGAGCAGTTTGAGCATAGCTGTGAGTTAAAAACAAGCTTAATCCATCAGAGGGAATTCCAGGATACTTTTACTACCAAGATGAACCACTTACCACCAGATCTGATGAGAATGCTGGATAGTCAACTCAAAGAAGAGGGCTACAATGCTGGGCATAGGTAACACATGAAGAGTTTGGGTTAAAAACAATATACTTTGGTTCACCTAATTAAAGTTTGGTAGTAACATCAATGCTGTATCGTGGTGGCGCTGCAAGTGTGCAGACAAACCACCCTTGTACGCATGCTTGTACGTTCTGCACGATTAACTTTACACAGATGATTTGATACTTCAACCTTCAAAATACGCACATGGGTCACTACCGAACTTGAGATGAACCAAATTATAGTGTAATTTTGGTTTTGATAATTAGATGTTGCCTATTTGCCATGGATATGATATATATGATATTTATTAAACACTTTTTGAATAAAAATTTGTGATGCGCTAAACCTAAGTACCAGCACACTTCAACAATTATCCCACTGCGATTAGGATATATCAGAATCATTTCCGCTTCACCAAGTCCGCAACTGATGCACAGTTACTCTCTTCACAAGTCGACTTAGATTGTGATTACCCCCAAAAGCTCTGCATTTTGCACAAGTGTAAGATATCTTCTCCGGTTCATAGTCATAGTTATTTTGTTCATTTCAGACCCATTCCAGATATTCAGCAGCTTGTTGAATACACAGAGAAAATCTCTATGGAGTTGACAGTTGCCAACAATCAACTTGAGGAAATTAAGAAAAGGGTAAGTTAATTAGCATCATGAGTAGGAAGGATAGACAAAGGGATTGTAATATCACAAGAAAAATGAAACTACATACCCACTTACCTAATTAGTAGTGTGTGACACCTGTATAATTTTTAGACATTTTTCTTAAAAGAAAAACACAAGAATAGCTATCCTTAAACAGTAATGGGAGGACTTGATTTCAACAAGTCCTGATATAGGCCTATATTGTATGAATAAACTATAGTCTAGATGAGTTGACTTCTGACATTATTGCTTGGCAGTATGCGCACACATCATTACAATTTCCATTGTGTTTTGCCTGGCAGTATACATATTCGCTATTGTAGACATGACGTCATATCGGTGACCCCGGGGCGTTACCATAGCGACTGGATCACGCTTTCATGAGAACCGCAACGGCGATACCAATGTATGGAATTTATTTATCAAGTTTTTTAATTACCAGTCATATTTAAGACCTGAAACCTCATGATTTCAGAAGGAAAACATCTTGCAAAAGCTTACTAGGCAGTGAAACCCATAAGAAATGGCAAAAACATGATTTTCAAACAGCAGAACATCGACGTGTACAGCGTAGATAGCGTTGTTATTCAACAGCTTGATCCATCACTACGGAAGTAGTTGTGACCTCGGTAGGAAGTGACGTCGGTCTACGACAGCGAATTAGGCCATTCCATCATATTTTGTTCAGGGCTTGTGCTTTTAAAACTCCCACCACATCACAATAAGGCTACTGAACAGTGTAGTGGTTGTATGCAGTTTGCTCAAGCATATTGATATACCAGTCCCTTGCCTTTGTTGATAAACATTGAGGTCAACTCATCTATACATCACATGTCTCTGTGGGTGCATGTACAAGTAGGTACTGGGTCAACATTAAAAGGGGCTAATTCCAAAATTGTTCTACTTGCCACACTTGAAAGAAAAACACACTTTGGGACAACAGTGTGTGCAATATATGACCATTCAGGTTTTTTTAAACTCTGGAATTCCCAGACCAGAATGTCAATGGGAAAAATTCCATTGAAAAATTTGGATTTCTCAGAAAAGTAAAAATTTCATGAACAATTTTTGGAAATCTCATGTCTGCTTTAGTCATTTGAAATGAACAACATACATTTTTTGGAATTCCCAATGCTGAATGATGAGTTTTCTTTGGAATTCCTGTGGAAAACACAGACCAAAATTGTTGGAAATTGCAACACCTGCATGCAAACATATTAATTATTTATAACAAGTTATTTATATTCTATCCTACCAGTATGACTACCCCAAGAATGATGCACAGACTGTAGCCAAAGTGAGCCACACAATGAAGCTGGTATTATCAGAAATGGCACAACTTGTAACAAGTTTCTCCTATTGTTTTGAGAATGAAATACGACAGTGGTGTAATAAGACGCCTCCTACACTGACACAACTTGGTCCAGCATTCAACAGAGTAGACTCCCAATTACAGCAATTTAATATGGTAAGATTGTGGCACATTAGGGCTCATATTGAAATACCCTACCACGTTTTCACACAGAAAGAAGGCAGGATTCCCTCGCTAAGCGCTGCGCCTCAGGAAAGCTCGGTCATAAAACGGATGGATTATATGCATCAGTGATACACCCTGCCCAGGATTTTAACAAAAGAAGGCTAGCACAGGAAAGCTGTAGGATGGCGCACACCTTCATGTGTAAGGGAATTTCAATATGAGCCCTTAGATTTTTTTATCCAAACTTTGCCATATATATTTTTTCACAAGCAGCATCCCAGCAAACACAAAACATTTATAGAATCTTTTAATTTAGAGTTGCAAAGGGAACCATTGTTTTTGAAAACTTGCAGCAAAATATTCTAACATAATGTATTTAAAGTTAAGTGTTGACAAACTATGAAGAGCTATGTTGCAAAACCCCTTACATCCACTTGAGCAATTTTGAGAATACATCAAAAAATCATCAAAAAAATCACTGATATAAGGGGTTTTCAACAAAAGCAGTTTTTGGCAGGATGCTCATCCTAGTTGCAAATCATATAGTACTCTTTTTGATGATTGTTTGATGTTTTCTCAAAATTGCTCATGTGGATGTAAGGGGTTTTGCAACAAAGCTCTTCATATTATTGTTTGCCAAAAAATATTTTACAATTCATTTTGATTTTTGACATTTTAAAATGTTGTTGTAGTGTTTTGTCATACTAAAACTGTTTTTTCATTTAAACAGTTATAAAAACATTTTTTGTATGACCTTTATATAAGGGAACAACCCAAAAGTTTGATGAAGCCCTATAAATGAAAGTCCTTTCGTTAGAAGGCTAACCCCCTCCCCCCTCACGTAAGTGTCAAATATCGAACATTCCAACCCGTATTCATTGGGCACAGGGCCGTTGCTCGCTATGGTCGATGGGGTTGTGGAGGGGTGCGACATTGCTAGGATATTGATCACGTTTAAGAAATAATAATTCTATTTTATTTTGAAATATTTTTCTTCATAAAAAATTAGGACTTGCCGGATTTTCAAATAAAAAAGAATCAAAGTGCGGTACAGCTGCTTTAAAAATGCGGATAGTACTGCACTCTATATTTATTTGAAATCATTTTGAAGCAACCACTGTAAAATGTCAATATTGTGCTTCAGAAAATGCTAAAGTTTTACAATTATATATTAAATCCTTAAAAAAAAGATCAACTTTGACCAATGTTTTAATTACTTCTTTACAAATGTAATCGGACTTTTTGACCTCCTCCCTCCCTAACGAAAGGACTTTCATTTATAGGGCTTCATTGAACTTTTGGGTTGTTCCCTAACACAACACTTAAATGTTATCAAAATCTTTTGACCAAAACATGTTTATAACACATAAAAATTTTTTTGTGTTTGATGGGATCCACTGTGCTTTTATGCTTTTGTTTTGGGCTGTGATAAAGAGGATTGTTGAATAGCATTTTCACATTTATGCACTCATACCTGTCTCGAAGCATACATTGTGGACTTTTGCTGTAGCCTGTAAGGATCATAAAGTGTGTATACTTTTTCAAAATAAAAGCTAAATAACTTTGTAAAATTCTCCTCTTCTTTTTAATTTACAGTTAATTCAAGGAATTCACACCATCAGGTCATCATATACTAGTGTATGTTCAAATCAATCAAAATCTCTTACAGATGAAAATACCCTGACAGAAGACAATCTTGGTAAGCAACATAGTGTAACCTGCTACCACTAAATGAGCGTAAATGAGCGTAAAGTTGCAAGTTGGTAGTTTCGAGACGTCCTGGCTGTTGTGTTGGTGTTCTTTGTTTCACACACACCTGTTCAAGCCAATAGTATGTATGTATGTCCTTTTTGAATGGGGGCACAATAGGCCATGTACAAGGGACATATTGCTGGTTTGTTCAGGTGCATGGCAACTCAGCAGCTAGGATGGCTCAGAACTACCAACTAGTGACTTTATTCTCATTTTGTGGTAGCAGGTTACGTAATGTAACGATACATGTAGTTGGGCTATTCCATTTGAAATCTACCATTCCCTGTGGGAAGATTTAAGAAAGGTCTGCCACAGAGGTCAGAGGGAGTATGTTTTTCAAATTAAATGGGCTTGAGTTAATAATGTTGCAGAACATATTACCACTAAAAGGCTTTACCTATATCTTCCACAAATGGTTTGAGTATTTCAAATGGAAGTTACACAATTGTCTATTGTATTTGAAACCCATCCTCCCTCTGTGGAAGATGTGAGCTAAAGCGTCCACAAGAGTGTGGATAAACCCATTGCACAGTGAATACGGAAACTTTTTGACAAATTGAGGTTCTTAATCTTGCAATAAAAGCTGAAAGTTAATCATCTGAGCGTGAATTTAACAAGCAACAAAATAACTTTTGCATCAATTTCAGGTTACACCACTAAGAAAATGTAGCAGTTTATGCAGTTCAAATTAATGTGTTTACAATTCTGAATTATTTTGTTGATGTGAGACATTCCGATACAATTTAGCACTGCAAATCTTCAATTTACTTATAGAAAGCAATGAAATTGATAAAGATCCTTTTGTAAAACCAAAGTGAAATTTGAATTATCGTAAATGGGCTATCCCAGTTGAAATCCATTCCCCCCTATGAAAGATGTGACCTTCTAATCTCCCACACAGGGGGTGTAGATTTAAAATGGAGTCACCCATTCAGGTAACCCCATTACAAATTCACACTCCCTGTATGGGAGTTTAAGGTCATGTCTTCCATAGGGGGTGTATGGATTTCAACTGGAATAACCCAATGTTACATCTACAAAAATGTATTCATAATGTTAATTGCTTGTTTGTTTGTATGTTTGGTTTCCAGGTGCAATTAGTCAAGCCACCCTTACAAACTTCCATGAGTGCCTGAGTGTTCTTGAAGAGTCACTACAAAGACATGAACATACATGGGATAATAGTAATACACTACATATGTCACAGCTCAAATAGTACATTGGAATATTTTCTTATAGACGACCACTCCACTTCAGGGAACAAATCCAAAAATCGATAAACGAAATGAGTTTCTTTAGCGAGGGAGTTAATAACTTCTTTCTCCTTTATGCTCTTAAGGGGGTACTACACCCCTGGCCAATTTTGTGCTCATTTTTCTCAAAAATTATAGCGCATTTGTGACAAGTAAGATATGTATATTATGAAAATTCAGCAACTCAAGGCAAATAGTTATTGATTTATTGATCAAATATTGGGTTTCCCTCATTTTTGACTGTAACTCCACAACTGTTGTCTGTACTGAAATAAAATGTCCAGTGCAGTAGTTGCAGTCCCCTATAATATACATATCTTACATGTCACCAATGCCCTATAATTTTTGAGAAAAATGCAAAAATATGCACAAAATTGGGCAGGGGTGTAGTACCCCCTTAAAAACATTGACAATATTTTGAGCCACTTCCATTACAGATGGGAAAGAGAGGATCGGTTATGAAACTAGTTTATTATGTTCATAGGATGTCATCAATCTTTTGGTTTATTCCCATGTAAAGTTGTGGTTAATCTAAAGAAACCAATTGCTGCAAATCTATCATGTGACCATGACACTATAGACGTGTATCAATGATACATGTTTACGAAGTTGGAAAAAATCAGTTTGAAGCTAGGATGCAAGCCTATCACTGTTGGTATGCACAGATCTACATTATACCTCCATAGCATACAAATGGGTATACATCATACATATGCCTCTGTAGGTTTGTTACATAATGCAGTTTAGTACATATGTATGTAGCGATTGTAGCCTATCGTACATAACTATTGTTACATTATGGGGAAATATTTGTTGGTACCAGATTCCTGCTGCTGCGTACCCCAGAGGTACAGTGCTGTTCAGCTACTTTGTGGCTAGAGTACCAATGTAGTACCATGTGTGTACTGTCTGTATGTGTGATTTCAATGAAGTAGCTGGGTTGCAGTGATACCTCTGGGGTGTCAGCAATAGGAACCTGGCAGTGAATGCTACACAGACTAGCATATTGGGAAGTCAATCCTTTAAGACTTGGTATGGGAAATATTGCCCAGTTCGTTTGTTACATACATGTACACAGTCTAGGTCATGTGACTCCTGGTTTTCCTGTGAGTCACATTACCGCTCCTGTCACAATTCTGATGAAGTCCCACGGATGTGGTGATGAAATATTAAAGTACTTCACTATTTTGTTCAGAGTACTGTTTAAAATATCCATTCTAACACAGTCTAGGACAAATTTATGTGATGTGATCAAGCTAAACAAATCATTTGTTGGTAATATTGATTTTGAGATGTAGCCATTATACATTATTAAGTTCTGAGCTGTTGGGACAACTGTAATTGTGACAGTTTTCAGCAAAAGAAAACTCAGAAAATGGCCCATGAAATAGAATTTAAACTGAATTTCGATTTGCTCAACAAATCATTCATTTTGATCACATCACTTTCTTATAGTTATAGGACTCAAAATGGGGAAATATTCCCTATTCTATACTATACATAACAGACAAAATAAAAGGCTTTCAAAAATGTAACATTTATTTTTTATTCTGTTCAAACATAAGTAGGATGTTTATTAAAATTAACTCTCAAAAATGTAAACAAAGCACAAGTTATTCCAGAATACATCAAGTCATTACAAGATAAGATAAGATGATGAAATAAGCCAATGCAAAGGCTATCTGACATACAAGCTTGTTATGTTATGTAAATCTTGAACACTTAACAATTATAACTTTTGTAAAATAAAATCTTTGTATATAAAACAAAGTATAACTTTGTCCATTAATCATGTAGTTAGGGCGTTTATTGAGAAAAAACACCTGATTCTTGTAGAATCATCTTGCATCGTCTTATGGTGATGAATATTTTGATTACAGCTTCACTTAAATCTATAACCCATCAATTTGTTGTAATTTTAACATTACACACTTACTTTTTATGTGTCCTTGTGAAGCTGGCCGAGTGACTCCTGTCAAGAGCACAATGACAACACCACACAAAAGTAAATATCAATATCATGAGTAGCAATGCCAATGATATGCTGATGTTAGTCATGCTAGAAAATATGACATGAATTTTCTTCCAAGTTCCAAACAAGGTGTAACTAGCAATTATGCCATGGTTTTCTAGTTAGAAAAAAGTCATTCATTGTAATTTTCTTACCAAACCTGTATAGCTCCTAGTACCTACCAACATGTTCCTGGTATATGGAGATCAGGGTTCTGTCAATTTTGTCATACATTAGTAATAATGCGCTGCAAATCATTCTATTGCTCCTAGCATGAATATGAGCATATAAAATAATTTCTGAATACAATCTAGGCACTGGAGGAAAACATAACTCACAGTATTTGTGGCTGCAATTGCATTTTTGGGTACAATTGCATTTCTTTTTGAAAAAGCCAAAAAATGTTTGTTTTTGATTTTGTTTTACTTTTACAAAATTTTTAAAAAGAGTTAGAGACATAAATAACTATAAACTGTGTGCTTTTTCTTTTCTTTTTTGGTTTCCAAAATCATGTTTTTCTCTGGTGCTTAAGGTGGTACTACACCCTTTGATAAATTTGTGACTATCTTTGCATTTTTCTCAAAAACTAATAAAACACTGGTGACTCAAGACAAGTAGTTATTGATTTATTGATCAAATATTGGTTTTCCCTCATTTTTGACTTTAACTCCACAACTGTTGTCTGTGCTGAAATAAAATGTCCAGGGCAGTAGTCCCTGCCCCTATAATAGACATATCTTACTTGTCACCAATGCGCTATAATTTTTGTAAAAAAATTTAAAAATAGGCACAAAATTGGCCAGGGGTGTAGTACCCCCTTAATATAAACTCATTGAGGTTATTTTCTTTGTTGAGGCTGTGTATTAGTCGGAAATATGTGAATAACTAATCAACTGTTAGTGCTTTTGGGGTGCACTGGATTATATACATTACCGTAATGGTTGTTCATTTGTACTCGGAAACTGAATGGGCAAGTATATGCAAGCTCAAAATGTGCACAGTTGTACCACACACTATTCACATTAAGGGAGTACTACACCCCTGACCAATTTTGTGCCTATTTTGGCATTTTTCTCAAAAATTATAGTGCATTGGTGACAAGTAAGATATGTATATTATAGGGGCAAGGACTAACAACTACTGCACTGAAAATTCAGCAACTCAAGGCAAGTAGTTATTGATTTATTGATCAAATATTGGTTTTCCCTCATTTTTAACTGTAACTCCACAACTGTTGTCTGTGCTGAAATAAAATTTCCAGTGCAGTAGTTGCAGTCCTTGCCCCTATAATATACATATCTTACTTGTCACCAATGTGCTATAATCTTTGAGAAAAATGCAAAAATAGGCACAAAATTGAGCAGGGATGCAGTACCCCCTTAATTCATTCAATTTCTAAGCAATTCATTATCCAGGGTTGCCAACCTCCCCACATTAAACGGGAGCTCCCAAAATCTTTTGCAATTTACCAACTTGAGTGGTATTTTTTTTCAAACAAATTAATGGTGTGAACAAGTAGATGGGTGTGATTTGTTAAATATCAAGGCAGTTGCATGATATTTGAGTGATAATGCAAATGGTACCGAGTCTGTAATTGATGGATTATTTTGCACTTCAAAAATCCAACAATACTTTCCTTACAAGTTGGCAACCCAGAGTATGGCAAGGGGTTCAAGTGGGGTGCAGACAGGACACATGCTAAGAATACTACCTCAGCAAACCTTAGAATCAGGAAACCTGAGTATTCCTGTTAGACTGTAGTTGGTGTTGTGAGTGGCTTCTTCATCAGGTGCCCTCCACAGGACCATGACCAACACGCCAATCACATGGATCCACTTCCAGGTACCTGAAATGGTAAAAGATTCTCACAAAATTACGTAGGAATTGAACAACTTCTTACGTCATGCAATTTATACACAACTAAAATCCTCTACGTCAATTCCCTACAAATCAAAATTTCTACAGAAAATAAGTAACTTGAGAAATAAATCAATGTCTTGAACAAAATTAAATTTTGAAACAGAACACAATAATTATTTTAATTTGAAAAGTGTGATAATTCACAACACATGTTTATTAAGATTTCAAGTATAGTAATGCATAATTTGCTTCATTGCTTATCATTTTATTTATTGACAAGCAGGTTAAATAATAAAGTTACATATAACCACAACACAGCAACTCTTGTGAAAAAGCTTCAAAATTGTCTGGTTGGTGAATGCCTATTGCAGGAATGTACATGTAAGTAAGCCAATATCCTGAAAAAAATCAGGAAAACACATGTGAATTTGTGCTAAAAAGCCTCAAAATGGACTGAAAATAAATGAAAGTGCAGAAATTTAGATTTAAAATTTGGAATTCCACATTAATTCTGAAAACCTATATCCCTGCTTTTACCCAAAAGATGTGCTTAATTTTCAGTATTTTTTCTTTCATTGCACTTTTTGTTTATCAAGATTTGTTTTTTTAGCAACAGGTCACAAATAATTTTCTTTTCTCATTTGATCTAACCAAATGACTGGAAATCAATAGTTACATGTACAATACAATTTAGTATCTGAATGTTAAGTAGTGACACCAGGTCTATAGGTGGAGCCGATTTGCACCAACCAAACAATTTTCAAAGCCTTTTACGTCATTGACAGAGAGATATTGAATAAATATCCAAGCCCAGTTACCGTACCATATTCAAAGAAGGCGGTACTAGACTAGGTTCGCTCTGATGAGTTTCCACAATAGGAGTATGCTCAGTCCACTACACCTGTAAGGAAAATAATCAACATGGTATAAATATAGACTGCCACATGTACAATGTACAAACGCCTACACAGTTGAATGCAGTAAATTGGTCCATATGTGAAAAAGTGCCATCTGTGGCTTGTTTAACGTCATATGACCGGATGCTAATCAGATTGCACACACGTAATATAGGGCTATTCCAGTTGAAATCCACATTCCCCTGTGGAAGATTTTGGAAATATCTTCCACAGGGGGAGTATGTATTTTGAATGTAATTGGTCAGAGGTAATCATTTTGAAACCCATACTCCCCCTGTATAATGGCTTTACCTATATCTTCCACAACTGGAGTGAGTATTACAAATAGAAGTTACCCAATTGTCTATTCTATCCAAAATTGATCATCTCTGTGGCAGATTTTAGCTAAATCTTCCACAGGGGTAGTGTGGATTTTAAATGGAATAGCTCATTGAATTCATTAAAGGTCAATCTGATCTGGGAGTATCACCACCTTGGTATTGTTTGCTCAGTGCACGGTTCATTGGTTACTATATTCAACTGTCAACGTCACAACAAATATAGATCTGGTGTGGGCGTGATATCTTCCCATGTATGGATACAATTAGTTTTGCAAGGTTGCAGCAAATTTATTTATGGTTCTTTAAATATTAACAGTTAACACCCCGATTTATTTGTCAAATGATGTTTGAATGGCACCTACAGATGCAACATACAGAGAATTTACATTCTGTCAATTATCGTTTAAAAAAAATTGAAGCAGGCTCAGAATCAAACAATACTTCCATCCAAAATTTGCGAGACTAAAAATCACAATTTGTAAGATTTACATAAATTCAAAGACAATATTTATGTCTTGTCCTAATTGAGATGTATCTTTGACACAAACAAAGTGAAAATTTAAAGATTCAATTGTGAAATTTGTATGTTCTGTATTGTTATCAAAATGAAATTACAGCATTAATACACAATCATGCATAACTCACAAACACATTACCAGAATCAACTGAAATTTTGGGAGTAAGTTTTTTTGAAGATATCTAATGAACAATTAAAAGAGGATGTCAGAATCACAAAATATTCCTTTAAAATTACATTTGTGGCTGAAATATTTTGCATCATCATGTTCAATCGACATGGAACTTACATTTTTTTAAATAGATTTTGAAATGTTTATTACAGGTAATATTAGCAGTTGGTTCATTTCAAATTGAAAAACATAAATACATGTACATCATAGACACATACCATTTGGTTAATCCCAAAACAATTAATGTTCAACTCAAATAACATTCATGAAAAAGATAACTTCTGCTATCTATCAGCGAGTTCCTTCGGATTCCTCTGAGAGCTGTAAATTACATGTTAACTACTAAGTCTAGCGAGTTTGGTTGAAGATCCCTTTCCTTTATGATTTTCCAGTTCCTTCACTCTGTCCATAAGCTGTCTGCATTTAATCACAAGTTCTTCTTGGGAACTATCTTGTAACACTCTCATCATGTTCTCTTCATATTCGGCTTCAAAGTTTCTCTCCACAAAACTTGGATCTGGACCGCTCACTGTCACATCATCATCAATGGATGAATGGATGTGTAGTGAGGACATGTCATTTGGTAAACATACATGTCTATTTGTGTCTAATGGTGAAGTTGCATAATCTGAAGTTGTCTCACCTTCGCTTTCCACACCACTGTCTTTTCTTGGTTCTGTATGATGACAAATTGGGCATGTCTCTCCCTCGTCGTCACTGGTCGCATATGGAAAAGCTACCTCCGGATCGGTTTCTTGAAAACAACCATGAAGACCTGAAAATGGTAGAGTAGTAGAGGACTTTAGTGATTGATATGACATATCAAAGTGGGGACTCGGACAGCTAAAATCATCATCATGATCATACATAATTTTATATGTACCTGATTTTGGATCAAGCTGCCACTTACTTTGATTGAGTAGAAATTCATTGTCATTTCTTGGAGCTCCAATGCTGTATCTCCAGTTGTTTCCATTCTGATCTGGTTCAAGTCTATGTAGTTTGGCTTTCCTTCTTCTTGGTCTTGATTTTCTGCACCGTCTCACACGCTTCTTCAATGGCTCACTGGTGGAAAATAAATTAGAATCCATTGCAATAGATTGTCCAGCTGGTATTTCTTCAAACCCTTCGTCTATTTTGTGAGGCTGGTGATATTTGTTACTGAAGCTTGTTGTGGTGATGATGATGTTGTTGTTTATTTCCATGTTTTTGTCAAATCAAAGATCAGTCAAATGTTCTTTTTATCCAAAATTAGTTTCAGAGCAATATTTAAATGGTCTGTACTATACGGAAGCAAGTTGTAAAATGAACCTGCACAGTGCAACGTTGAAGCTTCGTCGATCGTGAATATTCTCTACGTTGCTACTACGTATCTTGCCAGGTAGTAAATTTAACTAAAATGACATAGTCTCCATAAAAGCTTCCACGGAATATAGAACAGAAATGGCAAAGACGCCATGGAAACTCCTACAGAAATAGCTAAGTCGCCACGAGAGTGATCACGTGTATGAGGGCGGTATAACAAGTCCATTTTATTTTACGCCGTGGTGACTTTGTCATTTTTGTAAAAGTAGACACGGTAGTCTATTGACCCAGTCGCTTAAAACGTATTAAAATCGTATTAATACTGGTTGCTCATTATAGTCTTCAACATTCAAGAAAATAATGTGTTATTAAAAAAATTGACTGAAGCAGGGCCGTAGATAAGCCGGGCCTGAAGATAAATAGTATAATTGACAAAACTTGTTAAGTTAATTCATGTATAAACTGAAGGGACTTGTGTTAATTTTTTTTTGGCAACATTTTTCAACTTGTTTGGGATATACTCGTATTTGAGTAGATATGAAGCGAACAATATAATTATATTTACAATCGAATTTTATCCTCCTGTCGTTTACATTGCACACAATATAGCCTATACTTAATAATTATCCTCATGCTTTGTCTTCGTGACGAATCGGTTAGTGCTATAATACGCCTAATTATAGGCCTACGTAAGATGCGTGATATATAGCATGCAAGACTATAAAAAAAAAAGTATAAACCGACTCAGTATAAAGTAGGGCCATATGGCCTATATAATATTGAAATAGGTTTAAGGGATCTAAAATGAGCGTTTATTGCGTTTCGACAGTATAGTATTTTTTGTGGGACATGAGAGCACCTCGGACCTATCGAATTGCATTCTGAATACGAAGCATGTCTTTCTGATATCAAATAATTTTCATTTTTTGAAAATCACAATATAATACAAATTTTATGACAAATTATAAAAATTTGATATTTTCAAATTTTGATATATAGGACGGAGTCCTCGAAGTAAATTATATAAATCTAATGATATATTCTTAAAGTGTATGTATGTAGCAGGGAGGAAAAGCCGACAGTCAATTGAAAATTTTGACCTTTCATATTGAAGATATGGATTTTTTCCAAAAAGACCTAATTTTTTTGGTGTTTTGGGAAAAAATCCATATCTTCAATACGAAAGGTCAAAATTTTCAATTGATCGTCGGCTTTTCATCCCACCTACATACACTTTAAGTATAAATCATCAGATTTATAAAGTTTACTTCAAGTACTGTTAAATATCAAAAATATCAATTTTTAATGATTTGCCATAAAATGTGTATTAAATTGCGAATTTCAAAAATCAAAATTATTTGATATCAGAATGACATTCTTCGTATTCAGAATGCAATTCGATATGTCTGATGTGCTCTAATGTCTAAAATAAATACTGTCCAAACGTTCATACCCCACCCCTTAAGGAATTGGAGCTAATTGGACAACAACGTTTGTATGGTGTTTTTGTGGAGCCATCAGACACACCAAAATAATTGCATTCTGAATACGAAGAATATCCTTATGATCAAATCATTTACATTTTTTGGGTGGGTGTAGTTCTGTCCTGGCAAGAAGAAGTTTATGTTCGTTAAGTCGTAGTTCTGTACTGGCAAGAAGAAGTTTATGTTCACTAAGTCATCTGACCCCGGGCCACCTCCCAGTGGTCATCTCAGGTCAAATTACTAAAAGTGTCGTGTGGATATGAAACTTGGTAGGTACAGTCAACATTTAAAGCCCATTTTTTGGAAGGTCACCCAGGGGTCATCTGAGGTCAAATTAGTAAAAACTGTCGTATGGGCATGGAACTTGGTGGGTAGGCCCTACAGTCAACATTTAGAGCCAAATTTCTGGAAGGTCATTTTGGGGTCACCAGGGGTCTCTGAGGTCAAATTAGTAAAAACTGTCATATTGGGCATGAAACTTAGTGGGTACAGTCACCATCAGCCAGGTAATCGCGCCCGGCCGAGAACCGCCAAATATGGCTATTAAAAACCGCTTTGTAGGCCTAAATGATTATTATCATACCGCATGCAGTTGATAGCACCGTATTATCATGACTCACATAACTCCATGACTTTGCTCACATAACTCCATGACTGTATGCCTAGTGTCTAGCAGATCGCTTGTTTACAAAGTTGTACTCAAAGTCATGACTATGCTAAACAAGCCCATGCACAAAACTATGACTCCCAGATTTCTGATGGTATAATATTATAAGTTTTGTGGAGCAAGACGGGTGGGGATGATGTCAGTGATTACGAAGATTAAGATTGGCTATTAACTTGACACCAAAAGACCTATAAATCATATAGTGAACTTAGACTAGAGTGGTAGGCCTATACCGCAATTGAACACTTAAAATGCATGCTGTGACGTGAACACTGCTGGGTCTAGGGCCTATACACTCGCATATTATAGCCTAATTTTCTATATTAAAAAGCATGATAGTAGGGCCTACATACCATGTCATACATAATTAAAACTGGCTATATACCATCTTATGGCCTTGGAGCAAGATGATGATGGGGATGATGATGTTGATTATACGAAGTGCCCCTTAAGATTAGCGATCAACTTGACACCAAAAGACCTATAAATTATATACGAACCTGAAGAGGTACCGCAATTGAACTGCATACTGTAGATACTGGGACTATAAGGGCATAATTATACACACTCGTATATTATAATTTTCTATACATATGGAACACAGCATGATACATAATTAATACCATCTCTACTGAGATAGCACATGTAAGATTGTGTAGCTTGCTATCTACAGTAGATAGCACCGATGAGGGTTTCTGGTGGTACAGTATACAATGGTCTCAACTTTTTTGGAGTAAGCATGTAAAGCGTATATTCACACTAACAACAAAAACCCACACACCCCACACATGTATACCTGCAGACCCCACGTTCATCAACTATATCTTCAATGTATATAGGGCCTAATTTATAGCTTTTGATTTTGAGCGCAGAATTCAGAAAAATAGAGTTTGAGCTCACTTTACATTATTTTACACCCATGGCGACTTTGTCATTTTGGTAAAAGTAGACATGGTGACTTCTCTATTTTTGTAAAAGTAGCCACGGTAGTCTATCAATCCAGTCGCTTTGAAACGCTTGTTGAAAATCGTAATGCTGGTTGCACAGTGCACTATTCGAATCCTCGAAACTACTGTTTTGTGCGACGATAAGTATACATTATATTTTATCATTGCTGTTTATAATGTTGATAGTGTTTGGTGGTGGTGGTCACGTGTGTGTGTGTGGGGGGGGGGGGGGTTTGGGTTTTTGGGGGTGGTGGTGTGGTGATAGTCTATCATTCATATACAAGTTCATTCGTTCATTCATCCATCCGCTCGTTCAACAATACATTCATTCATATATTCGTCTCAGATTCATTCATTCACTCCTTCATTCATTAAAGATACACATCTTATAATCTTTATAAGATTGTAAATCATTATTTTATAAATTCAATCTAATACTGCCATACTGGAACTATAAAATTTGCAACTCACTTTGCTCGTGTTGCGTCCGAAAACTTCGGATTTCATCAGGCATCTGATCGGAAGCAACGTAGCAAAGCGAGTTGCAAATTTTATAGTTCCAGTATTATTACTATATAGGCCTAGGCCTAGATTGAATATAATTATAAAATAATGTTTTGAACTACTGGATGAATAATCTACACCAAGATATTGTAAATCATTATTTTCTATTAATGTATGCAGTGCATATTTTAATAATTAGATGTCGTAAAAGCCTATCCTATATTTTGCATATTATCATATCATAGGCCTATAGGCCTAATTATCTTCATCAATCAATCAATCAATCTTTATTTTATCAATCTCATACAAACATTATAGCATTATTATATACAATTATTGTGTATTAACAAGATTTGATGAAGGTAGGTACATCACAAAGCCGAGGCCTGATAACGATGTACCACCTTTTAATTAACAAATAATTATAATTTAATCAAAACAACGAATATACACATAAACATAAATAAATAAACAAAGAACCCATCTTAATTTACCATAATACAATTTTAAGCAAACAAATATTTTTGCAGTAGTATAGTATCAAGTAGTAGGGCCTATAGTGAATAACATAGAATTATATCCCCCAATTGTTCCCATTGTTTGCGTGTACAATAGGATATTTGCATATGAGCCGATCACATTGGTCAAGTTGATCATACTTCCTGGATTCCGACCACTTCAAATAATTATCCTCTATTATTTAGTCATAAGTTCTTATTTAAGTAGATATGAACCAAACAATATTATTGAATATTATTGATAATAGAATAATACCCCCGCTATTGTTGCTATTGTTTATGCATACAGTGCGGCATTTGCATATGAGCTGATACCTTGGTCAAGTTGATCAAATTTCCTGGTTTCCGACCACTTCAAATCATGATACTCTATAGTTAAAAGCTCTTATATCAGTAGATATGAACCAAACAATATATATTATTGATAATCGAATTATATCCTCCTATTGTTTATTTATTTATTTATTTATTAACCATATTTAAGCAGGGTAACCTACTCAACAAATATTACAATGTTGATTTTCAGTAGGGCCCTGAGACAAACATATAAAAGCATTAAATACACGTAGAATATACATTATTAAAAACCATAAGAAATTGAGCTTACATAAACATTACACAGCATTAAAATACCTTATATAAATATTATACAGCATGAAAACCAAGTTTTTGTAATTAATAATAATTGAAAGAGAAACACGAAGTATTTAAAACATTTGACATGTATGAGCTGCAGAATTAGTTGTGCTACAATTTCAGGTCTTCTTTGAGTTTCTTTTTGAATTGCATTAGTGAGTTGACTTGACGAATATCTTTCGAAATAACATTCCATAATACGCTACCTTTGTATTGGAAAGAGCTTTTACCATAATTTGTATTGCACTTTGGAACATATAAATCGGCATTTACACTACCTCTAGTGTTAACAGAATGAATGATTGTTGCTATTGTTTATATAAAATTTGCATACTGAATCACGTCACACTTTCTTGATTGTGACCACCGACCACTTTATCCTCCATATGCTATAATAGACATATAATAAGAATAATTATAATACTATACAATACAATATAATATAATATAATATAATATAATATAATATAATATAATATAATATAATATAATATATATATAATATATATAATAATATAATATAATATAATATAATATAATATAATATAATATAATATATAATATAATATAATATAATATAATATATAATACAATATAATATAATATAATATAATATAATATAATATAATATAATATAATATAATATAATATGATATAATATATAATAATACAAATTATGACATGAAAATGTAATACAATGTGAGATGTGGACATTACTAAATCATTAGAAAAAAAACATTAATGAACCTAACATAACTTGATTTCAAAAGTTTTCAAAAATGTTTTGAGTGTTATTTAAACGATTTTATACCCTTTATAAAACCGGACATTTTAACGTTTTTTGTAAAAGTGTGTTTGTTGGGTAGTGTACTAGGCTCAAATAATCATGGGTCAAAATGAACATTGGCGTCGCCAACTCCCGGTGCGTCTCTGTCTCACGCCAAGCAATTCCAAAAAGTTGACAGCCCTGTTATGAGGCCCAAAAGTTTCCATAATTCCAGGGTTCAGACCAACCTTAAAAGGATGCACAAAGGATTGAGGTTTGGTGTGAATTTACTTTAACAGCAAGTAACAGGATTTGATCAACTTTGAAATTCCACCCCTGTATAAGCAGCCATTTTGGATTTATGCAAATTAGGTACTGTTCCACTACTTGGATTTTCGGGGACTTCTTTAATAATAATGTTTTTTGAAATGAATGGTGATTAAATGGATCCTGTTGCAATTAGTGATGGGTTAACCCCTTACTCATCTTAATTTGATTGGCCTACTAGACCGTGTTCCAACCAGCAAGTTTGCGTAAAAGTTGACAACCAGCTTTTTTTAATTTTTTTAATTGGGTATACTGAATTTGATTCAATTGTCTGCCAGGCAGAATTTTGAGACTGTGACCTTCAAAAAGACCCAATAGGATAGTATATAGGGGGGCAAATTTGATACCAAGAACACTTTCCAAGATGTCAAATTATTCATCCATCCCAAGGATCCCAGAAATGTTTGTGCGCATACAATCTACAGTTAAGAAGTTATGGGACACAAAAGGTCCAAGTTCGAATTGCTTGTTGTGAATGGGTCCAAAGTTGCTCCAACTTTAGTAAAAATCAAGACAAATTGTTCATCTAGCTTAGAGGCTTCAGAAAATGAAAAGTTTGCACCATCTACCATGTCTAGTTAGTATGTACACGGCAAAGAGTTAAATAATGTTGGATTAAATAGGATTAAATATTTATTTATCATCTCTCTTCTGAACTTTACATAGTAACTATTCTTTCCCTAAATCACTTGAACTTGAGGAACAGTTTGCCCCCACTTTAACAAAAAACGGAGCAACTTTCATTTTTCAACCGGCCTGTACAACATGCAAATTGAACTGATCTTAGACATGCTGAGCTTCATAACTTAGTAACTATTATTATGTTCAATGTGCAGTGTTACTTACATTTTTGTGATCTTTAGGCCCAGACGAAGATTTTGATGTTTTTAGTGAATTTGGAGCATGTTTTAAATGTTGTATTAAATGTTGTGCTATCGCATATTTTCTTTGGACTGAAATGCTTAAGCGGGTACTACACCGCTGGCCAACTTTGTGCCTATTTTTGCATTTTTCTCAAAAATTATAGCGCATTTATATCGCGTTGTTAGTGGTGGCAGTGTGAAGATAAAAGTCTAAATTAGAAAACCTTCTCACACAGACCAATACGTACGAGCTTTGAGTTACACCACCCTCAGGATTGGAATTAGATAAATGCACTGTGTAGAACACAGGATTGTAAAGTAAACTTTATAAAGCTAATGATTATGATATGTTCTTTTAAGTGTATGTAGCTGGGAAGAAAAGCAGACAATCAATTGAAAATTATGACATCACATATTGAAGATATACCGTATGGATTTTTTTTTCCAAAAACACACAAAAAAATTAGGTCTTTTCGGGAAAAAAATGTATATTTGAAAGTTCACAATTTTCAATTGATCGGCTTGGTCGGCTTTTCATCCCAGCTACATACACTTTAAGTACATATCATTAGATTTAATATAAAGTTTACTTCAAGGCAGACTTGTATAGTACCCGTACTTGGGTCCCAATTTCCAATGTCCCCGGACCCGTACTCATGCCAGATTTTTTTGAACACCCTATATGTGAATTAGATATTTATATGTATAAAAGTAGGCCTAATGCCAGTTTTAGCCAAAGGAAATTTTACATTAAGTGCTCTGGTATGAACGTTTTGACAATATTTTTTTTGTGTCATGAGAGAACATCAGACATATCAAATTGAATTCTTCTGATATCAAATAATATTGATTTTCCAAGGTTTTTCTAATTTCTTATTTTATTAAGTACTTTGAACATCAAACAAAAACAATCTTATAATAAATCATGCAATTTATTTTTATACATGTTACAGTCTTCAAGTTTTCCCTTTTTATGCCTTAAAAAGTTGTTTAAACCCTACGGAATTGCATGACACACATATTCCACTGCATAAATTAAAAGCTTAATGTTAAATTCTTAATTGCTTAAGTTTAAAATTAAGATTAACACTATGAAAATGCAGTTGTACTAAGTTAGATGCACCAAAGTGCAGAAATTCTTTATGCACACCAACTTCCCATTGGAATTACACAGAGCTCCTCCACTTCCTCCACCACCCGACTAATTAACTTGATTAAGCTTTAGCTTGCTTGTGACAAGACAACAGTCAAAGGTCAGCTCATCCAGCACCCCCGTTTCCTGTTTCATTGTTATGCAAATAGCGATCGATCAGCGTGGTGACTTTGCCTGTTTGGTAATAGTTTCCGTGGACATTTCAAAAGACACCATAGCGTCCTTCACGATCGATATCCGTGGTGACTTTGTGCTTCTTGATTTTTCTTCCGTGGAGACTTTGTCGGTTTGGTAAAAGTTTCCATGGAAAGTACCGTGGTGACTTCCTACTTTTTGCTCTCATTCCTAGCTCATCTTGCGCAATGTTTGGAAATAGTTTTATGAATGGGCGTCAAGGGCAAATGACGTCATGTTACCAAGGTCTGCAACGTATGTGATTGGCCAGAAGGTACGTATCTATTGCATATGCATTATATGTAAATTAGATAAATAAAAATAGCGCCATCGTCAGGTCAACATGCTATCTGAGGTCAAAGATTAATAGGTCAAATTTTATTGAAAAAATAAACAACTTGTTGAATGAGAAACGATCAGAAGTCTACCCTAAATTTGTAGCAGTATTTGATCAAGAACCAAATTATAAGTGTATTGTATGGTAGGTTGCCTATGTTCTTTAATTATTTCCAATTTGGGTGTGGTTATATTACCACAGTAAATGAGTATTAAATCGGCAAAAAAAAAGTGCAAAATAACCCACTGGTTGTGGCACTGGCATGCAGCTGCACTGCATGCCACTGTCCAAGCAAGTTGATGTTTGCATGCATGTTCACAATCACATTTTGATTCACGAGTTTTTAGAGTTCTAGGCCTACAACAAAAGGTAGCGCTCGTCATCTTGTTATCGGTGGTAGTAACTAGTATGAACTGCATCAAACTGCAAACTAACTGCATTGCAATATCGCAATAAAGTTTTAAAAATACATTTTAACTTGGAAATGCGACAAATTGCGTTGAGTTGCGGCAAAAAGTAATTGATATACCGGCATCGCAAAGCAACGCATCGCAAATGCGGTGGTAGTATGAACGGACCTTTAGAGATTGACCATCGATCTCCTAAAAAGGCAGTAAAGCAGATTACCAAGCTGCATCGGATCTGTGAAGAAATTGATCATGATTCATGTTGATCTCAATCACTATATTTGCTGTCAAAGTGATGATGTAACAGGATTAATTACCATAGCAATAATTGATGAATACAGATTTGAATAGACCCTCTGCGGCCTGCACTACAACAATTCACGCAGTATCTAGATGCATTGAACCATAGACATGACAGATGTCAAAAAAATGCTAATCACTCGATGCTCGAAGCTAAGAGAGGTATTATATTCATGATTGCAGACGTACACAGGTGATGAACTACTTGTAATCATGGTAGTTAATCCGATTATTACATAACTTTGACAGCAAATTTATGTGTGTATACTGCAGTTACTGCTTCTTTCTTTATTTATTATGATTTATTAAATTTACTTATAAATAATTTACTAGCCTTATTTATACTAGTTTTATTTATTTAGATGCTAGCTTTATATTAATGTATTTGTTTAAATTTGTTTTATATCTGGTCGTGCGCCATGAATTGGGGGCCAAATGCGTTACACACTAAAAAATTGAGCAATTTACATGTTTTAGTACTTAAACTGATCTAATTCATAAACTGTTCGTCAAAACTCTATAAAATTATATATCACTGTAAAGGAATACACACATACAAACAATTGGTCAATATACAGGGTGCCACAAATGTCATATAGGGTGGAAAAGTTGAATTTTGGTTCAAAAAGTATACTATTTTGTTTCTCTCTTATTTACTAACATAAACACCTGTTCTGCTGAAACCTTTTTAGATGTGCTAATAACATTGTAGGCTTTCAAAAAAAAAAAAAACTTGTAATGATGAGTTATGTTGCCTACCTGAGATACAGGGTGTTCAAAAGTTGTACATAATTTTTATGATTTTTATTACATTTTCAATCAAAACTTTTTTCCTCCATGCCCCACACAAAAACCAGTGGCATATTTGAATTCCTCAAATTTCCATCCAAAAAATGTTAACCTTAACAGCAGCACAAATGAATCCTTAACACAGTAACGTATAGGAAAAGCCTAGAACCCATGACATAGAATGCAGCACACTTGCAACAAATTAACTTAGCTTGGAGTAAATCTGGTCACATTTCAAACTAGACATAAATACGAAAACAATGGTACATAATCCATCTCAATACCTTGCTGGGTTATGAAGTTACAGTAAAAAATATATTTGTGAGGCGCTAAAATCAACATTCCCTATACTTTAACACATGCCTCAACCGTAGGATCCTCAACCGTAGGATCCTCCACCCCTGACTTCACATCGTTTGAATTGCAATATCTCAAGAAGTAAATAAAGTGTGAAGTTTGTTCTTTCCACAAATTGAACTAGATAAATAAGCAACAAAATGAGCCCAAAACTAGTTCATTACCCCTCTCCATTCTTGAGATCTGGGACAAAATGTCCCAAATAAAATGAAAAAATGTAACGCCTCCACCTTTTCCTATACCCCCAATTCATGACGCACGACCATATATAAGTATATTATTTATTTGTTTTTAATTTAATTATTTAAATGTTCATTATTTTTTTCTTATTTATTCATTTTATTTATTTATTTCCCTCTTGCTAAGTTGTGTTCTTTATTCTTTTAAATTATTAAGTTATTTATTTTCTTTCTTTTCTCTTTCTCTTTATTTATTTATTTATTTATTATGGTTTATTTAGTATTTACTAGCCTTATTTATTTATTTATTTATTTATTTATTATTTATTTATACTAGCTTTAATTATTTAGCTTCATTTATTTGTTAAAATTTGTGTATTAAGTTTTTATTGTTTGTTTAAATTTGCTTACCGGGTACTTATTTAAATTTGTTTATTATTTAAATTTGTTTAGACTGAATAAAAAACAATTTGTTTTTAAAATTTATTATTTATTATCAGAGAAGGTTTATTATATTTATTTTCCTCCTGTAGTCGTTCTTTCTTTCTCTCTTAAGGGGGTAGTACACCCCTGCCCAATTTTGTGCCTATTTTTGCATTTTTCTCAAACATTATAGCACATTGGGGACAAGTAAGATATGTATATTATAGGGGCAAGGACTACAACTACTGCACTGGAAATTTTATTTCAGCACAGACAACAGTTGTGGAGTTACAGTCAAAAATGAGGAAAACCAATATTTGATCAATAAATCAATAACTACTTGCTTTGAGCTGCTGAATTTTCAGTACAGTAGTTGTTGTCCTTGCCCCTATAATATACATATCTTACTTGTCACCAATGTGTTATAATTTTTGAGAAAAATGCAAAAATAGGCACAAAATTTGCCAGGGGTGTAGTACCCCTTAAGGTTGGTCTTAACCCAGGAATTATGGAAACTTTCGGGCCTCATAACTGCTAAATTGTTGGTCTAAAGTATATAGGCCTAAAGGTTTACAGAATGGCAAAGACTTGATCAATTCATCTCTGAGGTCAAATTTGGGCCAAAATGCTCATTTTTGGTCCAAAATCCCCCC
Source organism: Amphiura filiformis (assembly GCF_039555335.1). NCBI lineage: Eukaryota > Metazoa > Echinodermata > Ophiuroidea > Amphilepidida > Amphiuridae > Amphiura > Amphiura filiformis. The sequence goes on from NC_092630.1 coordinate 41,586,504, forward strand.
CAAAAAACGTCTTTTGGCCCACTCCTTCTCAGTTAAATGTAACAAAAAACTTCTTGGGCCAAAAAATCTTTTTATTAATTTTTAAAACTAGATAAAAATATCTAAGAACCATTTTTTTAATTTTTTTTTATTTTGACCAACTTTGAGAAATTTGCACCAAAAGTGGTCAAAAAAATCATAAAAGGCCTCTTTTTCGCCCAAATTTCAAATATTTTTGAAGTTGGTCAAAATTCAAAAATGTTGATGTCGATGTTGTGGGGTGGGAAATTGGGGAGCCCATGGGGTTCCCAACTTTGACTTGCCATATCTCAAAATGGCTGAGTGCGACTTACATTGTATGTTGGGTTTCGTCAGAGCGGGTCACATCACATAATGTAACATTTAAACCATAGCATCTATCAAAAAGAATTACAACCTTTAGTGCAAAGTTGAGGCATTTTGGGGGTACCCACGTATGTCGGTTAAGGTAGAAACATCGGTTACGGTGTCATGCACAGATTTGGTTTAAAATGATACAGGATGTGTAGTTGGGTGAGAAAAACTTGCCTGCCAAATTTTAATTTTTGCCAACAAAGCGTTTTTGAGTTATGCCATTTTCATTAGGAAACCCCATTGATTTTGTACATAAAGTGGTTTTGACACTAGTAGCACACCGTACCCTTTTCGAGCAGTGCTATAATTTCCCATATTTAAATTGTACAATGCAATATGAACTGTGCATTTGTGTCTTTTTAGAAGAGAACTTTTTATAGGAGAACACTTTCAATTATAGTAGTAAGTAACACAGAAAGGAAGGAAGCAGCAAAGATAGAAAGAAAGGAAATTGAAAGGAAGGGAAAAAGAAGTAAGGAAAGAAAGAAACAAAAAGGGAGGATGAAAGGAAAGAAAGAAAGAAATGCATAGGAAGAAGGAAAGAAAGAATGAAAGCAAGAAAGAAAGATAGGAAAGAAAATAATGAAGAAAAAACTGTCAAACCCAATCTACATGTATAAATCCAGACACATACAATGACCATCTACCTTGCTCCCTCAGACCTATCACAGATGACCCATGCAATGAATTACCCAATAATTAGATCAACTCTTGTCAAAGGTAAAGGAATTGGAGTTGGTGACAGGTTTATAGATAAACAAATTGGAATTGATGACAAGTTTGAGACCAGGACAGATGGCTATAAGAGCACACCTCCTAATATAAGAGCATTTTGGTGTGTGCTACTAGTGTGCTACTAGTTTGTAATCAAAAAATTCTGGCGAGAGAATTTAGATATTAGGCTTATTAACCACCCCACAAACTATGGAAACCATATCACATTCCCTCTAGGCTAGCAATAATTATTTGTAGAAAAAAATAGGGAATTTTCAAAAAATAAAGAAAAACATAAGAAATGTTTAAATTTTCATGAAACATTGAAAATAAGTGGATTAACTTAAATTGGTTATATATTTGATGTGGATACATAATTCTGATTTCATATAGTGGCTATTTTCCTGCATGGGCCTATTATCCGATGCTCCTACCTTAACAGGGAATCGGGATGTGACGCTCCAGTGGGTCAGTTTTTCATGAGAAATCCTTAGCCATGGGTAGGCTTTTCAACTGAAAAATCCTTACACATGGGTCCTGTTTTTGACACTAGTTTTAGCCACAAATTGAAGATTTTAATGTAAGTACCGTACTGATGCGAGTATAGTCCCACCTTTGAGTAAAGTCCCACCCCCAAATGTTCAAAATTTTTTTTTTTTTTTAAGTTATTTATTTTTTCGGCTTTGGAGTGTCCCTGGACCTACAGCTAAATGCTAGGATCGTTCATGTTTGATTTAAAAAAATGCACTGAATTTGTATGCATTTTGAAATCATTATTTAATAGAATAAATCACTGTTTAGGTAAGAATTTCAACAATATGATAGGGCTATAAACTCTTTTTTCTTGGTTGTACGTTTCACCCTGAATTTCACACACAGACCAACAAAATCCAAAACAGTGATTAGGAAAATCCCTTACAGAAGTAGGAAGTATAATCAATTAATAATCAAATGATTTTGTTATATGATTCATGCTTTATCATCATTGAATATAATTTTGCATTGTAAACCGAAACAAGAATTTTATTACCATGTTCAACATAATTAGCACCCTAGGTGATTAAGGAAGTTATATTTAGGGTTGTTTATTATGATGTAAGATGTTATGAAAGTCAACTGGACATTTCGGTCTGTAAGCATTTGTTGTTTTCAGGATTGCTGTACTGTAGAACTTTTACAGACTTTAAATGTGTGACATACACAAGAAGGACAGTACCATTAGGCCTAAAAAAATTGTTTGATTGGCGTAACATAAACAAATTTTAGGGTAGGTAGGTCGGGATTCTTTTTTTTTCACTTTTTAAGCTGTAAATTTTGTTTGATAAAGGCTTTGGAACTTTTTTTCTTCTTCTTTTTTTTTTTTTTAAATTAATTAATTTATATTTATTTTTTTATATTTTGTTATTTTTTTTGGCGAAAAAAAAGTTAGGGTCTGGCCTAATTTTGGGGTAGGTCGGGTTACGCCAATCAAACAATTTTTTTAGGCCTTAGTAAAAACATGCCAAATTTAAAAGAATATCATGCAGCCCACCTGCAGTGTCGTAAATAAGGGTTGGTATATATGTCAAGTACCATTAAAGATTCACTATGTCAAATAAAAAATAAATTCAACCAGGTTTAGGGTAAGGTTTAGGGTTAGGACTAGATTCAATGTATCAAACTGTATTTTCATATTCAACATAGTTTTATTTTCAACATAGTAAAACTTTGACATAGCTGGCTGTAGCCTTTGTGCAGCACCACCCTATTGTGTTTGGCATATGCTTCTATCTAGTTAGCTAATTGTAGCTGACTGGGTCAATGCCTAGATTTGTCTGGCTTTAAATTATCATTTTGTAATCCAAATTGAATGTGGCTACATGTAAAAAAGTGAGTAAAATTCCAAGAGGTACATTTAATGACAATGCTCCTTTTTATTAATAAATGTAGCTCCTTTCTTTAAAAACGTACCTCCTCCCTTTAAAAAATTCCATGATTTATATTCCTAAAAGGAAGAACAAAATAATGTTATTTTAATAACATTTGTTATTTGTTCCTAAAAGGAGGAACAAATTATGTTATTTTAATAATAACATTTGTTATTTGTTCCTAAAACTTAAAAGGAGGAACAAATGTTATTGTAATAACATTTGTTATTTGTTATTTTAATAACATTTTAATCAACATTTTAATTAAAATTAGCTTGAATTCAATTATTAAATACCCATCTGAAAAACATGTCTTGCATCTTGAATTGTGAAAACTGAGTGTCAGTGCAGACACAATACACTTAATTGAACAATTATACAGACAAGCACACACACATTGTATTCAAGGCTGTGCATTGTTTTCAATTGCATTGAAATCAGAGGCATACTCAGATACTGCACAAATTTGAGGCAGGGCTGATGCCACCTGTTGCGAAATATTATTGATGTGGGTCATCATTAATAATTTCAACTAAGATTATATTTTTTAGAACCAAGAAATTTGAATATATTGTTGTAAAACACAATTTGCATTCAATACAAAATAAATTTCTTTTCATACATTTTTTTAAATTAAATATTTTAATTGCTTACATTCGTTATAATTTACATTTAATTTGTACTAATTTGTGTCTGCAGTTGCCTCAAGTTGTACTGAGTGTGCAATCTGTAAAGCATTGTTGATAAACCTCCAGATGTTCAATAATTTGATAGCATAGATTTCCCATTATGTGCAATCAATGTGATACGAAATGATATTTACAATATAAACGTTGCCTAACTTTGGATTATTTTGTGATTTTTTGTGTGTCCTCAAACACCATGGGTGATTACAGGAATAACGACTATGGTACTTACTATGCTCTGGGATCCTCAAGAAATGACTACAGATACAACCATCTCTATCCTTCATTCATAGCACCTAAATATCATGACTGTTATGTCGTAGATGAGGAAGAAGAGCCTGCTGCTGCTGCTGTCGATCTGCTACTCGGCTCATGTGTCTCCTGTCTGCGCTACATCTATCGTATAATCATGTGGCTGATACGAAAGCTCATTAGGGTCAGAGGTAGGATTAGTTTTACTGTGTTTGTTTGTGTATTTGGTTTTTGTTTGTTTATTTGTTTGTTTGTTTGTTTTTACTAGATTGTTCACCAAAATCTGGTTTAGGTAATGACAACGTATGTCTGTCTCTGCCTGTCTGTCATGCTGTCTGGTGTAGTTTGTTTATTCGTTTTTTGCTTGTTTGTTTTTATCAGATTGCTCAGCAAAATCTGATTATCTGATTTTGATAATGACAAGGTCTGTCTGTCTGTCATTCTGTTAGAAAAGAATTAGAAAAAAGGATTCAATCTTGATCTGTTGTAAATCTTATCTCCATAAAAGCAGGGCAATGCAAAGTTTTGTGTTGCCACCTAATCATTCCATGGGGGCAGTGAGAGCAATCACTCTCTGCTCCTTAGTTGACCATTCTCGCTTTCTATTGGAAATGCTCTAAACAGCTCTCCTTGAAGGCTCCAGAAGAGCTATAAAATGCTCTCCTGCAAATTCCAAAAGACAGTCCCTGTTCCATTTAGTTAAGAAACCTCTGTGTATATGCAGTCACACATAGGAACTGCAGACGTCAGCGATTCCTGATTGTAAACATCACTGAAAAGTATTTTAAGCAATGACCACAGTTGGGGTGTAGGGTCAGTCGGACTCGGATGAGGTCTACACTTTGATTGATAGTAATAATTTAACAATGTCTTTAGCAAGGTGGGAAAAAACTCAAACATGTGTGCTCATCTATTAAAATATTTTTGTCTTTTCAGTGTGTCAACATGCCATAGCATCGTGCCTTATCATCTTAACTTTTGTGCTGCTATCCTATGTGTTTCAAGAAGATGAGACTGAGAAAAGTAAGTATAACATGCAATTTTGTATGCCGCATGCTTTGGAATACACACTGCATGAAAAGAAAGCTAGGACACCATTTACACAGAGCCTGAAGTCGACTTGAGTCGAATTCGAACTCAACTTTATTTGTGTGTAAATAGGGTCATTGTGTTTTGAACTCAACTTCAGAAGTCGACTTGACTTCTAATGACGACCTGGAACAACTTTCATCAAATTCAAACTCGACTTCAAACTTGAGATTTACAGTGTAACCGAACACACAATTTGAAATCAAGTTCACTAATGGTTATTTAAAGCATCAGCAAGTGATGGTGTAAAAGTCGAATTCACAATTTGCTTTGAAGTCTAATATATGCTAATCCTTGGTCGCAATCTGAATTTGATGTGGCAATTGAAGTTGACTTCTCTCTGTGTAAATTAACAGGACCTAGATATCATACTGAACTTGACAAAATGCTCCACATGTTCGTATCAAATTTTGCAATCAATGCTGTGAGAAAGTATGATCACCCCAACAAGTATGCTCTTTTTTTTTTTTGAGGTGTTTGTTATAGATTTTTCCTATTAACTAAATGGGAGCCTAATAAGTCCAGCATAAGAAACACAAATAATTAACCTTTAAAAATATAATATAAAAACGAGGAGAAATCCATCATCAAGTCACTCAGAACTTTTTGGAATAATTCTGGAATACGCTGTGCACTACCTTAACTGTAACACTAACCTTAACACTAAAGTCTAATCTAACACACAGGATGCGCGGGGTAAGCCAGAATTATGCCCAATTTTAAAAACCAGAATATCATTAAAAAGCATATTGTCGGGTCTTTCAGGATTTGGATATTTTAGTTTACTTTTTCATGAAAATACAAATTATATTTTGCAGGAACAAGTCACACATGGTGTGTGTTTTCACTAGCCTTTCATGCATACTGCTTTGGGAACTTGGTATACTAACTAAGGCCATCACATAAATGCAAATAGGGCTGTCGCTAACAATTTTTGGCACTTAGCACTAGTTATTCCGGCTGGTAGTTACCGACCCGACTAGAAATTTACCAGCTCAACATGGCGGCTTCAGAATATACTAAAATTAAGTTGTGAATGAAGTTCAATGAACAAATAATAAAATTAAGACACAATGATGAGACTTAGAGAGTGATATCAAGTTTATTTGTGTATCTTACAACAAAGGACATATGTACAACTTTTACCTGAAAATTAACCTCTACTATTTTGCTTCAAAGAACCTTTCTGTTTGTTGTGTATTGGTTCTCATTGCTGTTTCCTACACTGATGCCTTTGATGTTCTCTTTTTAGTTTATACTCTTATAGTATTTACATTAATTTTGTACAGTCCTATTCAAGTCCTACAAGTTGGTGTAACGTAAGAGTAATGCGACACTGACTTGATGTTTGGTATCAAATGCATCAGCATCCAATTTGATTATTATGTATCATTGTTACCACAACTTTACAACAAATAATCGTGAAAAGATTAACATTTTATGTGAGAGGAAACTACCATATTTATTGGGTCGTTAATTTATTGTGATATAGCGTCTTTTTGAAAGTAAAAAATGGCAAGCTAAATTGTCATATACATGGGCACTCATGCTTATCTGTACATGGTGATTCAGTATAATAAGGGTAATAACCAGTGGCTTGTTCTTGTCTTGCAAAGTTTTCTTTTTTTTATGTGACACTGACTTGTTTCATTATTCTGAAAGCTTTTTGCAATTTTTTGGAGGATTCAAATGTTGGGATAAAAAGTGAACTAAATTGAGTGTTAGCAAAATAAAAGGCTTGTTTCATGGTATATTGATGAATATGCATGCAGACATTAGTGAACAAGCAGAATGTCTATGATTTGTTGTGTACAATTCTTCATGATACTCTTTTTGAATATTTGGTACAAAAATTATGATAAATTTGCAAGTCAATAACATGGTCAGTGTCGCCTTAAAACAGGAAACCGTTAGAGCTTTAGTTCTATGTTCTATGTTGTCATTGTTCCTGGGCAGATTTTAAGGTGAACTTACAACAACAAGCAGGTGAAGCTAAGAGACAGCAAGAAATTAAAATGCAGCAAATAACTAAAGCTGGTGAGTAGCTTGGGTATTTAAAATTATTGATGAAACTTTTAGTTTATAGTTTCTATATTATTATTCTAGTCTATTCTAGCCTAGTCTAGTTGAAGCAATCAAAAGACATTATCTGAAATACCAGCCAATCAAAGTAAATTGGATTCACTTCTGTGGGTGTGTAGACATGCGTTTATCACAGGTATGTAGATGTTTGTCACACTATGTTCATTCAATAAAATTTTTACTTTAGTCTGCTGTAATTCAACACTTAATCACTGAAACTGTCTTCTTTCTTTCTTTGATGTGCAATTTTACTAACCTCATCACATTGTTCAATATGTGGCCTTATATTATGTGGGCACTGGTCAGTTTTAACTTCCCCCAAAATCACTGTAGATTTCATGTCACTGATTTAACAAACTTGTATTATATAAAAAAAAGAAATAAAGAGTATTGGCAAATCCTTTATACCCAAATATGTAAATAATGCGAGTGTAAAGGATAAGGCAGCAACCTTTATTTCTTGACCCATTATTACAGAATAAAGGTCTCCCGTGAACAAATTTGAACAAATCAGAGAGCGTGATTCTGAATAATGGGCATTCGAGGCAATAGAATTCAAAACGCAAGTATAAAAGAGTCATGAACAAGGTAAAATGTGTTATCTTCAGGCTTTATTTATGAAGTTTATTTTACAAGCTCTAAGAATTGTTATGGAAATGACTCCTTGTCTAGCAAAAGTGGTGCAGGGTTTGGTGAAAAAGTCTGAGAAAAATACTTAAAATGTCCGCAGGTGGTGGGAAGTGATGTAAGTAGTAAGTACCAGTGTTTGCGTGGTCAGTCTCATTCATAATCAATGTATCAAGGTGATATGTATGTTATCAACTGATATTATTCAAGTAAATAAAAGTAAAACAGTGTGTTGATCAGAATCTTTATTTTGTCCTGTAGTACCCATAATGCCTGCATACGACATTGAAGCAAAGTGCGGCAATAAGTCTCCATGCCAGAGAGGACAATTTGCATATCATGTCAGGACAGGACACAAGAATAAAGAGAAACCATACATGTGTCTTGATGGAAAAGAGTAAGTAATAGACAAAATGTATGGGGTGTGCCTAGAGGTACTCAAGTTTGGTTTGGGTATGGATGTGAAATAGACCTATCTATGTATACCAATTTTGTAATAAATTTTGACCCATTGCTATACCAAAAGTCAAATTCAATGCAATTTCAACAATTTTGGCTGCAGGTAGGTCAAATTGGGCTATTTACAGAAAAAACAGCAAAATTGTGAAAAAATGACCCATCATAAACTATAATTTGCCTAGAAAAAGTGGTCATTGCATACCAAATGGCCAAATATGAGACCCATGTTTGCACCACATCCCGAATACTCCACATCCCGTATTTGTACTGAGTACCCCCTTCCCCCATGGGATGTGTGTGTGTGTGCAACTGTTTTGGTTTTTTGCATATTTTTTGTTTGTGTGTTGGAATAATCATATTACTCTTTCTTGATTTTTTTGAATAATTGATTTTAAAATCAAAAAATTGTGAAGCCATAATGCATGATTTCCATCAAATTTTAATTTTGTTATTCTTTACCCAAAATGTTGAAGCAATATTAATAATAACTGTCAGGAAAGGTTTCTGTACATGGAAGAAACCCCACGTACTGGCTATTTTGGCTGTTTAATGTGTAGTTAAGTTATCTGTAGGGGACTTTATGTCTTAATAGGCATTTTGTTGATCTTGCTCTATTGTCCTGCAAACACTTGTAACATGTTTGGCTGATTGGCATGGGACACGTAAACATTATAGTCCAGTCAATCTAAGCAAATTAGTGGTGTCACCCACCACTAATTGCAACAGAATTTTTTTCACTTTTATACATTTTAGAGATGTCCCCTGAACATCATACCAAAAAATATACTAAAATATACTTGGTGGAAAGGTATTTTTTGGCGGGAAAAGGTCATAAAGGGGTCAAATTTCAAAATTGCTTTAATCTTTTTAAAAACTATACCAAAGCATTCCTCTAGTCTTAAGGATTCAGAAAAAGTATAGTTTGTCATATCTGTGATGTACCATTCTCAAGTTATAAGCAAAAAGGTCAAAGGTCAAATTTTGGGCTCCACGTGGGTCAACTTCGAAAAAATGCTCCGATCTCCTTAAAAATGGTCTCAATGTTTTCGTCCTTTAAAAAAACTCCAAAATAAGAATAGTTTGCCATATCTTGGATGTTTTGTTACCAAGGTAGCAGGGTAAAAGAGGTCATTGACCATTGAACTCTATTGACCCCGACCTAGTTTTCGATGTTACGCATGTAATTAAACAACCTAAACAGTGCAAATATTCTTTAAATGAATTATGTTTGCAAGCCGAACAATTTGAGACCATTTTGGTTAAAATCAGACAATTTTTAGTTTTTTGACCCAATATTTGACCTTTGACCTTTTCGGTTATAACTCAAGAACCGTACATCATAGATATGGCAAACTATTTTTTGTAAATCCTTATGACTAGAGGAATAATTTGATATAGTTTTTAAAATGATTGGAGCGATTTTGAAATTTGACCCCTGTATGACCTTTTCCCGCCAAAAACTACATTTCCACCAAGTATATTTTAGTATACTTTTTGTATACATCTCTAACATTCATAGCAGTGAAAAAATTCTGTTGCAATTAGTGGTGAGTCAAAACCCACTTTGACTGGACTATTATAATTATGCCAATTATTACCAATCTCATAAAAGAGCACACATTATGGCTTAAAAGTACAGAGAGAATAATAACATTAAGAAATAAGCACATACACAATTACGTAGACATATATATAAATGACACCATTGGTACTTGGAGATATAGAATCATTTGTGAACTTATGGGCTGTAATGTGAAGCACAGATTTCATTGCTTTGGTAAATATAGATCAAAATAAAAGCAAAAATACAGTAGTCTTTGCAGCACATTTTCACACCAAGTAGAAAGTAACATGTGTGTAGGAAAATATCCTTTTAAGATATAACTTGCTTCACTTGATCATGAATGTTTTGATTGCCTATTGCAGACTCATGACACCAGAGACTATGTCAAGAGGTTTAAATATAGTACGCATTCAAGGTAAGTAAATGAAAGAAATTTTGATTATTATTACATCTTCTAAAATCTTACTTGGTTATCATTGAGATTACATTGGATTACACAAAACCTGTCTTATAGAAATGGCGATGACCATCTGGATATGAGTCTAGAAGAATAAATGTGACCTGCTACCACGAAATCAGCGTAAAGTCGACGCGTCTTTATACTCATTTTGTTGAGTTAGTAGTTTCGAGATATTTGGTCTGACTAAGTTGATGTTCTTTGTTTGCTGCCACCTGTACAAGCCAGTAGTATGATCCTTCGTGAATGGCCCATTGTGCCCCGCCCCCCATTCACAAAGGACATGCAGACATACTTAGTGTCTTTAACAGGTGATTGAATACCAACGCAGTAGCCAGGGCATTTTAAGTGACTAACTCCTTGCGACTTTACGCTGATTTCGTGGTAGCAGGTCACAAATATCTATGTGGATTCAAACTGATACATTTTGTATTTCTTCTTGATTTCAGATCCAACTCACATGCAAAAAATTACAACTCAAACATTTGATTTATATGATGAAGGTAATCAAACTGCTTTTATTATGTAAGTCTTGATAACTACGGTTATAATTTGATATCATAGCAGATGTTTAATAATAACCTTACAAACAAGTTTTGATACAAATTAATGTTGGCAATATAAGGGTAAGACAGCAAAATTAATTTTGCTAAGCATCATAGTACCGTATTGGTCCGAGTATAGTCCCACCCGTTTTTTATGTGAAAATTTTTCACAATTGGGGGTGGGATTATACTCAATTTCAAAAAAAAAATGCATTCAAATTCAATGCATTTTGAAATCATTAATAGAGTATGACATGAATACAAATTATCAATTTTCATATTAAAATTTTTTTTTATTTTTTTTTAGGTCAACCATGAATGATCCTAGCATCTAGGTCTAGGTCCAGGGACACTCAAAAACCGAAAAAAAAAAACTTTAGGAACACAATAATAAGCTAGACACTTGGAAAAAAGAAATGGCATGAAGGCGTTTAAACTTTTTTCAGTGCAGTCCTGATTAGGCATAAAAGTCTGTCTCGAGTCAGGTCGTTTTACCAAATTAGGGCCGAACTCTAGCTGTTTGAAACTTGCCCTCCCTCTGTGGAAGATTCAGGTGTATGAAATGCAAATGGAACTGCCTTATCTTTCACAGAGGGTGTATGAAGTGCAAATGGAACTGCCTAATGTGTTCATTCTATTTGATATTCATAACTCCCCTGTGGAAGATACTTCTAACATCTTCCACAGGGGTTATTGTAGATTTAAATGGAATTGCCTGATACACTGCACATATAATGCAAACTGTTTCTTTCAACTACTCCATTGAGTACATTTGAGAGAATTGATTCATCAATTCAGTTCATGAGATTTGATTCTTATTTGACATGTTAAAGGAGTATTTCGTGATCCTAGCATCCTCTATTTATGTCATTTTTCATTAGATATCCACGAAAAAAACCTATTCCTAAAATTTCAGTTGATTCCAATTTTGCGTTCGCGAGTTATGCATGATTATGTGTATTACACTGCTCCATAGACAATGCATTGTAATTTCGTTCTGGAATTCAAATTTCACGATATCTTTGCTAAACAAATTAATCTCGAGAAATATTTTGTACATAAACATTATGTAGCCAGAGGTTTCCAGTGATATAAAAATCTCAACTTTTTTGAGAAAAGTGGGGGATGAGGCTGTGGATCACGAAATGCCCTTTTAAATCCAAGTACATTCTCAATTAATGTAATTGAAAATAATTTTTCCCTTATATATGATTTTCAGACAATATCATGATTATGATATAATGCAATTGAGCCAAATTAATTTAATATTAAGCTAAGCCAGTTACTTCAATTGTTATTTTCATTTTATCAATTGTATATTATTGTAGTTACCAAAATGCTATAAACCCCTATAAAAACGCTAAAAGGCTAAGCTCCTTCATTTCACTCATTTACTTGATAGCTTATCTTATGTATTCAATTCCCACAGATTCTTCTAGGCTAGAAGCTTTCTTAGGCAGTATAGGTGACGGACAACTCATTATTGTTGTATCATTTGATGATGCAGCATATCAACTCTCAGATGCTGCCAGGAAAGTGTTTATGAATAATTTCTACAGTCAACATGTATATAGATTGAATTATAGGGGACAGTGGGCATTTATGGGACAGAAAGGAATGCCCTTACAAGGAGATATAGAAAAGGTGAGTACTTAATTATAATGTTCGACCTCCTAGGATTGCATTGTGAACTTTTTTGGGCAAAGGTGCTTGGGAGAAGAAAAGAAGATGAAGAAGAAAGATGTTGTGGTTCTTTCAGCCCGGTTTTGAACCACTGACCCCTCAGGTTAGGTGCACCCTGACCATGATAACATGCCACGGGTGGTGAGCTGGCCGGCCAGCCTTTTTGTGCCTTTATAAGTTGTCCGATACTTGCGCAGTCACACACCTTGGCATGCTTGGGCTGCCAGGGGCTTCATTTTGTAGGGGATTTTTTGGTGCTGTAGCATTTTGTAGCAGTCAGGCGGTTAGGGTTAATATTGTAATACTTAGGGAGCGAAGCCATTTGAAGCGACATGGTGTGTTATAAATGGGACCCCCTGTAGAGTATTGATTTAGTTGGTCACCCAGAAGTTATTGCCCATGACCTATAGAAAACACCTAAATATGCCAACTTTTTATAACTCAACATGTCACTTGCTAGCAAAATATGGGGTTTGGCTCCCCAAGTATAAAGAAATGTCTTTGTAAAATCATGACTAATTAGGGAGGGACACTATATAGGCCATTCCAGTTGAAAACTATAGATGACACGCCTTTAATCTCCCAAACATGGGGGGGGGGTATAGATTTCAAATGGAGTCACCCATTCAGGTAACCCCATTTGAAATTCATACTCCCTATGTGGAAGATTAATAAAGTCATGTCTTCCATAAGGTGTATAGATTTCAACTGGAATAGCCCAATGCAGTGAATGTATTCTACACTAAAATATCAAATTATCAATTATGCAATTAGACCACCTTTGTGGTGTAATTGTTATGTAACCCAGCATAGCATTGTGTTTTCTTCAATTCATATCAAGAACAGAAGAAGATTCTTTACATTGGAACCACTAAATACCACATACATTAGAAATTGACAGAGGACTTTGTGATAGAACAGTATGGGCATTTGTTATTGAGTTGCTCTTCATTGAGCAGGGAGATTGTTTTGACCAGGCATATATCAGGCATATGATTTTATCTTACAAACAGAGTTACTGACTTATTGAATTAATAAGAAACCAGATAAGCATAAAATTATTATACAATAATTGCAATACTATGTGCAAACTAATATTTCCTTGACTAAAGTTTGTTTGTATTATAAATTGGCAAAATATATTTGGCTTTTGTTACTGTGCAGATCAATTAAGTCCCAATTCACACTCAAATAAATTCACATAAGCATGCTTGCGCCCGTCACACATTATGCAATGCACAACGCTATTGCTACAGCATATCAATATACAGTATTACAAGACTTATTTTTTGGCCTTATATAACCCAAACAAACTTTTATGTAGAACTGCAGCAATCTCTAGCAGTGCTGAAACTATTTTATTTTAATCCACTGTAGGTCAATCCATTTGCACCTGCACCTGGGGTTGAGTGGGGTGATCAACTAGAAATACAAGGATGTATTCATATTAAAGGTAGGTCAAAAGGTCAAGGCAGGTAGATTTCTTTGGCTCCCACAACCAATTATGTTGGCCTATGTAACATGTCTAACTACAGATGGATGTTTGGTCATTGTTGTCCCAAGCATGAATCCACTGTACCACCTAATATGTGACACAATCTGGTCCATGGGGGCCAAAGGCGGCAAATTTGAAACTGAGATAAAGGTAAAAATATGGAGTAACAAACAATAAAATACATAAGAAAATAAACATCAAAAAACTTCATAACTTTAGAACCAAGTATGCTAGACCTTTGGTGTTTTCAGGAAATTATAGCCTATTGTGTGTATAATGTAATAATTACAGTAACTCAATTTTCAAAAATGCCTTCTTTAGCCCCCATGGACCAGATCATGTCACATATGTAAACATATCTAAATACAGATGGATGTTTGGTGATTGGTCATATGTGTGGATGGCTTGTTGCAACAATTAATAAACTGCAAAATTGTTAAGGGATCCAAAATGAGCGTTTATTGCGTTTCGACAGTAATTTTTGTGGGACATGAGAGCACCTCAGACCTATTGAATTGCATTCTGAATACGAAGCATGTCTTTCTGATATCAAATAATTTACATTTTTTTTAAATCACAATATAATACAAATTTTATGACAAATTATAAAAATGTGATATTTTTCAAATTTTGATATATAACAGTCCTCGAAGTAAATTATATAAATCTAATGATATATTCTTAAAGTGTATGTAGCAGGGAGGAAAAGCCGACGGTCAATTGAAAATTTTGACCTTTCATATTGAAGATATGGATTTTTTCCCAAAAGACCTTTTTTTTTTGGTGTTTTGGGAAAAGAAATCCATATCTTCAATACGAAAGGTCAAAATTTTCAATTGATCGACGGCTTTTCATCCCACCTTCATACACTTTAAGTATAAATCATCAGATTTATAAAGTTTACTTCAAGTACTGTTAAATATCAAAATATCAATTTTAATGATTTGCCATAAAATGTGTATTAAATTGCGAATTTCAAAAATCAAAATTATTTGATATCAGAATGACATTCTTCATATTCAGAATGCAATTCGATATGTCTGATGTGCTCTAATGTCCCAAAATAAATACTGTCCAAACGTTCATACCCCAGCCCTTAAGGTGATGGAGCTGTAAATTGGTTTATGTTATCTGCATGTTCAAAACAAGTTATCTGCATCTTCAAGAATCCCAGCTGTGTTTTACAGAAAATTTTAAATGTTGAGTTAAAGGGTATTAAAACATGTTAATAACATTCAAAATATATGTGAAAACCTGCTCAAAACATTCTAACATAATGTTGTTTTTAAGGATAACAATATCTATTTTTTAAATCTTTACCCAAAAATAACGTTTTCAGAATAGTTTTTTTTTTCAGAATTGTTGTGGAGGTCATATTTACACAACACTTGTGTCTTGTTAAAATTTCATGTTTCTGTTCCTAACTTCTAGAGAGAGTTACAGCACATTTGATAACTAGAATGGGGGCTCCTAACTTTCTGGAACAATTTCTTGAAAGTCAGACCACTCACAAACCAAGGCCAACACCTTTTTCCTGGGTAGTGCTATGACCCCTTAGATAATTAACTCATGACCTTCACTGGAGTCATGACCTACCGCTTGGAAACTCTGGAAAAACTTTCCAATAAAATCATTACTTTATACCATAAATGAAAAGTTTGCAGGAAGTGAAATCTTGTTTCAGGAAATGCATCCAAACCAAAAAGAGATGCACACATTTTGGTTCCCAACCATTTAACGATTGCAGTTGGCTTGGCACTTAAATTTCTCTATTATTTGTATACACTGTACACATTGTAAATTTACAGAGCATCAAAAACGCAAGCCGGTGGTAATACAAAGTGGCTCATTATGTGATGTGAAAGAAGAATGTGACTATAATTCCATACCAATACATGTAGAATCTGGGGAGTATCATGCAGGCAGGAAAACTTTACCTCGTGTCTGCGTTAATGGAGAATTGTAAGTATTGTCTAGTCTGGAATCAAATCATGTGGTAAAATCACATGAAATGAGCCACAAACATTGATTTGATTGAGTGAAAATATTAATAATGAATTTCTTAATTATTTCTCACATGTGACAGCATACATATCATTATCTGTGTCAGCTTATAAATCAAAATGTAGCATTTAAATTTGATATATGGCTCACTTTCTTGGATTATGTCACATGTAATAGCTTAAATCCCTAATGTAAATCACATTTCACAATTTTTCCTCACTTTTTGAATTACAATGGCAGGAGTCTATTCTTCAGCACAAGTGTTTTGGTTCACTGTGTCTTTGGTGGCGATGTGCTGTAAAGTGACATTCAATGATAATTAAATTGGAAGGGTGTATAATAAGTCACTTTATAAATAGGATACTAGTAAAGATGTCAAATGAAAAAAAGAGTACACTGTTCTACTTGCTAAACTCATCATAATTCTTCAGAGATGACTGATCCCAGCACATTGGCATATTGAGACAGCCATGGTGTGAACTGTATGACCCTTGCGCGGTGTATGGTACATGCACATTAAAATTGTAATGTGCATACCAATTACCAATGGTAACCAGGCATGGCAAAAGCCTTAAGAAAAGAGTTTGTATTGCTCTTAAAGCTCCAAAGTCAGAGTCCACAAATTAAGTGGGTCCAAAAAATATTGAAAACTAGATTTCGCGGTTCTCGGGTTGGGTGGTTCTTGTGACTATCTCTAATTACCCAACACCCGTTACCCATAGGCCTACTTGCCCTGACCTTTTAAACTACTAATATAGGCCTCTGCATGTGTGCCGTTTTGGAATCCGATGAGATGCACCTGCACGATTAACCACACTGTAATGCTTTCCGATGCACGCACTGCGCCCGTCGGTACACTCCGTGCACTACACAATAAGCGCTGAACGCGTCGCACCTATGAAACGCAGCGTTAGCGAAAGCCACGCAGACGCTTGATAAGCAGCGCATGGACAGAGGGATGGACGGACGGACACGGCATGATTAGTATTATGATGCCTTTACATCACATCTAAAATATATCTATTTAAGTTACATTTGTGACGTGTCATGTCAAAAGGAGACACTTTTGGACAGGATCGTAAATGGAGAAATAGTCAAAAATCTGACCGGGGGTGATTTTTTCACAATTTGGGTTTGTTGCGAATTTGTGATGTTATTAATGTTAAAAATATTGTCTGATAGTTTCGGACCGGAATATAACTGGCATCTTGTATTTTTTGAGGCATTTCTCAAGGTCATTCCTAATCTCAACATTGTCAATAATATTTTTAAACCCCATATCTCAATTTCCAATTTTATAATACCACAACTTACAAACTCAATATCTTCGCTTAGGAATGTCCAATTTCATTGGGAAAACGGCGCTGTGGAGTAAAATATCTCCTTCTTTCAGATATGTAAAAACCTCAAAATTGATAACCTGCCCAAAAGTGTCTCCTTTTGACATGACACGTCACATTTAATGTATTTAAATTGATGAGTTTATCTTGTAAGCCATTGATGGTCTCTAAGTTAGTATCAATCAGGAAGTAAGACATCCAAGTGTTTAAAGTACAGCATAGTTCCCAAATAATGCACATAAAATGGATGTGTCAAACTCCAATATCATTATCCTAGAACCCACACATATTCCACACAGTGTAATTTATGGAGAGAAGCTTACAACATGAAATATGTCACAACAATAATCATGTAGAAAAATACACTGCAAAATGAAATGATGCATCCTCCAGCAGTTGTCATTTGCTCTTCAGACAAAGATGTAGTTTGCTCATCAGATGCGGATGTAGTTTGCTCATCAGATGCGGATGTGGGATGCTCATCAGATGCGGATGTAGGATGTTCATCGGATGCGGATGTAGTTTGCTCTTGGTGCTCAGACATAGATGTAGTATGCTCTTCGGATGCAGATGTAGGATGCTCATCGGATGCAGATGTAGTTTGCTCTTGGTGTTCAGATATAGATGTGGTATGCTCTTCAGATGCGGATGTAGTATGCTCTTCAGATGCAGATGTAGTATGCTCATGCTCTTCAGACACAGATGCTGGTGCCGTATGCTCTGTGGACTCAGATAAAGTGGTGTGTGAAGTCTGGTCATTTGAACTTGGTGTTGCAGGTGTTGTCGCAGTTGGTTCTGGAAATTCCAAGTCTTGACCATTGCAAAGATTACCATCACCACAACAGCAGATCTGACCAATCAAAGGATCATTGTAGTAGTCATGACATCCTGGTCCTTTATCATTGCAAGGGTGATTGTCAGGCTCGTGGACATTATCACAGTCTCTATAAAGTTGGTTTCCAATTTGCAGAATCTGGAATGGACCCAAGTTTATGTATCACTATAATATATATACAGGTCAATTTATGATATGATGGCTGATATTGTGCGAGGTGTGTATTTTTGTGATAGTGTTTCAACTGTAATTTTTGCTTGTTGGTAAAAATATTTCACATTTTCAATTTTCCACACCCCAGATTTAGCAGTGACATAATAGTGTTTTTTATACTTTTGCTCTGTAAGCCGGATGACAAACTGGTATAATTGAATGTGTTTATACACTACACTACACTACACTTTGATTCGATACAACCAGTGAAATACGCACTTACAGCACTACCAAATTCCATGTGAAACAAAGTATAATGAAGCGTACATTTAGATTTTTATGAACCAGAAACGGAATTTGAAAGCCTAATCTTTGCATGAAAAAATTCCAACTTAATAATCTCTCAATTTCTGCTCAAGCAAATGTTAATCCATTGTGTCAAACTGAAAAGAATTAACAAAACGGTAATATCCCTATACACTTCAATGCAAAGTTTCACTCAAAATCCGGCATATTATAAAGCATACTTACGTAGCACATTCCTGAGCATTGAGCCTGTTGTACTTGATCAGATCCTTCCTGAAATCCCTGAATGCTACAGTCATCATTGGCATTCTGTTGTATGCATTTATAACAGGTTAAGCTGGTATCAGTGGTTGTAGGTAAAGTTGTGGTAGCACTGGGTAGAGTGGATGTAAGCCCAACTGTTAAAAGATTCACATATAAATGATAAAACAATATCTCAGTTTATATGACATGGGTACAGGCTGTATCAAAATGATTGGTACCCGTCAGGATTGATGCTTATTAAAAAGCTTGTTTCTTCCAAATGCAACGTAGAATCTTCTTGAACTGAACATAATTTATAGTTACAAGACATTAATCAACAAATTATGTGGATACTATGTTGCATTTTGATGTGGCAGTGGTGTTCATATAACTGTAAAACTGATGGGTACCAATTATTTTGATACAGCCTGTATAAAAGGGTTTTTCCTTTTCTTTTGTTTTTTCCTTTTCTTTTGTTTTTCCCTTTTCTTTTGTTTTTTCCTTTTCTTTTGTTTTTCCCTTTTCTTTTGTTTTTTCCCTTTTCTTTTGTTTTTTCCCTTTTCTTTTGTTTTTTCCTTTTCTTTTGTTTTTTCCCTTTTCTTTTGTTTTTTCCCTTTTCTTTTGTTTTTTCCCTTTTCTTTTGTTTTTTCCCTTTTCTTCCCTTTTCTTTTGTTTTTTCCCTTTTTTCCATTTTCTATTTCCCTTTTTTTTTGTTTTCCTCTTTTGTTTTAAAAATAAAAGATGCAATTATTTAAAAAAATGCTTCTTACACTTCTTTCTATGGGTGGGTTTATAGTGAAGACCAGTGCGCAAAAATGCCCAAAAAAGCGCCCAATTTGGGTACTATCAACTATTTGGGTGCTTTTGGTAAGAAATTGGTATACTGATGTGTTGCAAACACAGTAAAAAGTAAGTATAGAGAAATTAAGCACCCTAAAGTCTGTGTGGCCCATACTCATTTTTGAAGAACCCCTCCGTGGCGTGTCCTCACTTGAAGGTGTTTACAAAGACACACCAATACCAAGCTCTTTTATTGCTATGAGTGTCAAAAATTCAATGAAAACTTGGCTATGTACAATTGATATAGTTAAAAAAAGAAATCTGATTCATCCGCAAATAAGTTCATCAGGATTGTCGGTAAAATAGATATTTGAAGGTTTCTTTGTACAAATCCAAAATTGTTGACAGTTTCGTGCTAAGACTTAGCACTTTCTCAAATTTTCACATCTACGCCAGCTCCATCCGGAAGCAGCCGACGATGTGCAGGAATTGGTCAGTCAATTTGAGAAAGTGCTAAGTCTTAGCACGAAACTGTCATTGAGGTACGTAACATCAACCCAAATTTTTGGATTTGTACAAAGAAACCTTCAAATATCTAAATCTGATTCATATTATTGTGGTACCTTGTGTTGTCGTAGGTTGCTCTGTGGTATCTGGTTGCTCTGTAAAGACACAATGTAAAAGTAAATCATTTATATCATCAAAATTGGAGACTGTGGAGGTAATTATGGAGGGAGGGCAATGGCATCAAGAAGATAGGTGAATCTGATGGGTACTAACAACATGCAGTTTCAAACATACTAAAAATATCCCCAAAATCATAAGCAGAAGATTGCTCAGTGAATTGCAGGTCATATGCCTGTCTCCAAGCTATGTAAAAAGTGAAAATAAGAGCTTTTCTTCCAAGACTCAGTTTGGGTAAAAATTGAGTCCTGGTTCACCTGAATTTAGTTGCAATCTGGACTCTCTTTTACAAAACAGGAATCACTTTGTGTTTGTAACATTCAGAATTTAACCCTAAATGGTCTGATATCCAATGGCATAGTTCAATAATCCATGCAACAATAGCTCAAATACTGACCTGACATTGCAGAGAAAACTCATTTTGGTTCAGGGGCTCGGGGGGGGGGGGCCCATAATTTCCGAACGACCTGCCAAAATTCACTTGCCCCCCTTTGGCCTGCCAAAATTGCTTGCCCCCCTCTCGGCCCGCCAAAAAATCTTTGCCCCCCCCCCTTTACACATGCCAAATTTTTGGGATCCCAATTTGCAAACCTTAAATGGTCTAGATATATGTTGCGAGCGCAGCGAGCAGGACAATTTGCATATTAAAGCGTTTCAGTACTGTTTTCCTAAGCCTGTTTAGCGCGTTTTATTTAAAAGGTGCCCCATGAATGCGTGCCAAAAATTGCTTGCCCTCCCCTTTCGGCTCGCCAAAAATCCCCCCCCCCCCCTTTCGGCACGCCAAAAATTTCTTCCCCCCCTCCAATTTTACCATCCCCCAGGGCTAATAATTATTGCACAGCCCCTCATCATTTCCTGTTTCTTGTGTATATTTTAGTGTATAGACAGCATGGTGATGGGCTTTGCTGGTGCAATACATAAACTGTAGCCTATAGTGTCATTGGGCTAAAGTAGGCAAGCAACAGGCATTATTTCAGGCCATTAACCTGTTTATTTTCACCCTTGAAAATATGGCAGATGTTATTGTGTGTCGATTAAAAAACAATATATGTAAAGTGCTGATAATAAGCAAGGCTCATTTTCTGTAAATGTTATTGTTAGATTTGTGGATGATGATGTAGAAACATTTTTAGCCCATGTAAACTTGCAAAAGCAATTGACCACTATAAAAAATGTACCCCACAGCATCACAATTCATATCTGGGAACAACATTTCAGGTCTTATTTTCAGCTTTGTTTATTACATACCAGGTACAATACACGTAACTCCTGCATCTTCAGTGTGATCTTGACAAGACACCTCACCCCATCCATCGTGTGCACAATCCTCCAGTCTGTCTTCCTCACCATTACACCCAACATTATCCAACCAAATTGCTCCACTTCCCTCTCCAAATTCAGAATATCGGTGTGCCGATTCTGCACCACTAAACCCAAGCTGACGACACGCAACATCAGCATCTTTCCTTCCCCATCGTGTGTCACATATGGTTCCCCATTGTTCATCATGCAATACTTCCACTCGACCTTGGTGGCTTCCAGCGCCATTAACTAGACGTATGGTTTCATCTTCTCGACAGAGTTGGTGATTAGCATTGGTAAAACAATAGTACAAAAAGTAAAACCAAAATCACTAAGATGTCAGTATTACTATAGGCAAAATATTTAATTCTCGATCATGAGAGCCAACTTGGTTACACACAGATATTTGCGTCGAGCGTACTACACAAAGACACACGCTTACGGCGCAAGCACATCTTTTGAGAATTGACCAATCACGGTCTTGTTGTTCCAAGAAAGTATGCTGATGCAACAGTATGCAGAAGATAGATCCTGTCATGATCAAGAATTTAATATTTTGCCTATAATCATGTAATTAATACAATATGTTTTCAATTTTTTCATTTTACATAACATAACATTTTTTTTTTAACAGAAAACTTTGGTGCGCTGTTCCTTATGACAAGCTCGTAGCGCTTACAAAGTAAAAATAAAAACATCTT
The DNA here is from genome assembly GCF_039555335.1 of Amphiura filiformis. Lineage (NCBI taxonomy): Eukaryota > Metazoa > Echinodermata > Ophiuroidea > Amphilepidida > Amphiuridae > Amphiura > Amphiura filiformis. The sequence continues at coordinate 41,608,784 of NC_092630.1, forward strand.
AAGGTACACAAAGCAAAAGCATATATTATAGAGTACAAGCCTTAAATTTACATAATACATGTACAAGTCATAAAATATACATATCAACAAAGTAAAACACATCATGGAAAAAGATAGGTCTTAATTGAAAAACTCGCGATGGAAGAGGATTGTTTTATTGTGATGGGAAGTTTAATCCATTCCTGTGAAGCACATAAAGTAAATGTCCTGTCGCTGCTCTAAGGTGAGCCTTGGGGTAATCCAAACGAAGGAAATCATTACGGTTCAAATGATGTTACACTTCATATTCAAACAATAAAAATACACTAAAAGGCCATTTAAAAGCATCAAGGAGCGCCATTCTACTTGTTGAAATTTTATTTTAATCCCAGGTTGGAGGGGAATCAGGATCCCATCAAGGTCTTAATTAGCATTCTTTCCATCCCAACTTTACCTAAAACCTTTTTCAAGAGTGGGCAATTTCACTCAGAATATTAAAGTGCTGAGCATTAACACAAACAGAAAAAGGTGTTGGATTTTGAGCATACAGTGTGCATTTTGCCAATTAGGGGTCCATTTTGACAGTTAGGATCTCTTTTTTGCCATCAATGCTTTAAAAAGTGATGTTTATGCCATAATAGACGGACATGTTATGCCATGAAAAGTGATGTTACGCCATTTAGGGCAAATGGTCATGCAATTTTCGGGTAAAAATGTTTTGAGGGTTGATTATTAACAAGCATAGGTAGCACTTTTCTATTTGAGTGATGTCTATCCCTCCTGAATATCCCCCTTACAATCATCTAGCAAACAAACTTGGCTGTTTGTATATTTTCCTAAATCAGATAAATTTGGGCAGATTGAAAACCTGTATATTAAAAGGGCATTTCGTGATCCACAGCCTCATCCCCCCACTTTTCTCAAAAAAAGTTGAGGTTTTTATATCACTGGAAACCTCTGGCTACATAATGTTTATGTACAAAATATTTCTTGCAGATTAATTCGTTTAGCAAAGATATCGTGAAATTTGAATTTCGTTCTGGTGCACCAGAACGAAATTACAACGCATTGTCTATGGAGCAGTGTAATACACATAATCATGTATAACTCGTGAACGCAAAATCGGAATCAACTGAAATTTTGGGAATAGGTTTTTTTTCGTGGATATCTAATGAAAAATGACATAAATAGAGGATGCTAGGATCATGAAATACTCCTTTAAATGTTTTAAATCACCTGTAAATTATGAATACATACCAGAATTTGATGAGTAACCTGATGATGCATAACTCGAATAAATATATGATGATGCTTGAACATATTGAAGCAAAGGGCTATTAAATAGCACAACTGTCACAGCAACTATGTAAGATGCCATAGCATATCATGTCTGCCAAACCTAGAGGAAGAGAACAGACAGACAGACAGACAGACAGGCAGACAAATTGACTAAGATGTAACAGAAATCACAGAATGATACAAGAGGGCAAATTGGGGCTCATTGCCGTCTTTGTAACTAATGTGCATGGCACTCGCTGCAGCAGCCCTGACATTATTTTATTTTATTTTTTTGACACTACACATTACTTGCGCCAATAGATCTGTTACACAAGCTTGCATGTACTACTACATTTCACAAAGACTGCTTCCCGGGGACTACGTTTTAAGTCAAAATCCCAAATTATTTTTGAATGTTGTTAGCAATTAAGGATCAGATCAAATTTTTCTCCATGCTCCTTGGCAGTAGCGGCGGAAGCATTGGAAACTTAATCATGCATAACTTGTAAAAGCTTATATAATCGGAATCAACAGAAATGTTAGGAATCAACTTTTTTTTCATGGATATCAACTGAAACATACCATAAAATGTCTACTACAAAAATGTAATCCCAAATTATTTTCGAATGTTGTTAGCAATTAAGGATCAGATCAAATTTTTCTCCATGCTCCTTGGCAGTAGCGGTGGAAGCACTGGAAACTTAATCATGCATAACTTGTAAAAGCATAATCGGAATCAACAGAAATGTTAGGAATCAACTTTTTTCATGGATGTCAACTGAAACATACCATAAAATGAGAATATTAGAATCATAAAATACTCCTTTAAAGGGGTATTTGGGGTTTGGTTCCACCCCAAATTTTCATTTACTTTTTACTTTTCTTTTTAAAGCTGTAAAGGTTTCTAGTCTACTACCCGTTACTTTAAAACAAAAATACATTTCCTTGTCTTGTACCATGAAATATTTTACAGTTACTCAATGGCAATTCTACAAAGTTAAACAATGTCAAATGCCAAAAACATTGTACTTTTTTTTGTAGCAGGGGGTTTATCAGAAATGAAGGTGTTTAACAAGTGGAATGATTATACAAAACAGTAAGAATTTTTACATAGAATATAAGAATGACAAAATGAGATGGCCTATATGCTTCACACTTGCAGAACTTAAGAACATATAAGACACATAAATGCAAGGATCCAAAATAAATGATGCAAGCTCAAGAACTAGTGATAAATTTAAACAATATATCCCATTCTATTATTATAAATAAATTATGAAAAATGAAATAATAGGAACATATTATATTACTAGTACTTACCTCTTCAAATGTGTACTGTGCTTGTGTTTCACCAGTCGTTAAATACCAAGATTGTTGTCAGAAGTTAATTTTCCAAATAACAAAATATCCAATAAATCCAGCCAAGTTTTGAAATTCTATGGGTGTAACTTGGTAAGTCCAATAGTTGTAATACACACGTCTCATCCTCTCAGATTGCACAGTTGTGACTGACATCATAAATATATATATAGATATATATATGTATTGCTAAAAGCTTTTTATTATACGCTTCATTAACAAACAATCACTATCTTCAGCTAGGTTTATTAATAATTTCTAGATTCTTCCAACAAATGAATTCTTGGAAAACTCAAAAAAAGAGCTCATTTTATTACTAAAAAGCCAAGTGTAAAGAAACAATTAGGTAATTTTAAATGTGGGATTATCATATTGTATCCAGAATCAGGACAAATATTATACAAATATAGAGGTTATCCACTTTACTCATGTGTGACTTTAACAAAAGACACTGGTTCCCGTAGTATTCCTCATTCAAAACAATTTAATGCACGACCTCGTAGTTACCTGCATGACTTTGGCGGGCTATTTTGAAACAGTCATGGTTACACATGCAGGTACTTCTTTTGAAAGTCCTAAACAAGGTATAGCAGTCGCTGATAGGATATGCAGGTTATAGAACACGGTAAACCTCTATTGAATGTTTATGAGTACAATGATAAGAATATTTTCATGAGGAGAAATATGGACTGTTCCATTCAGCGAGGTTTTGCCGAGTTGAATGGGACAGTTCATATTTCACCGAATAAAAATATTCTTTCCATTGATTGAATAAAAACACTAAATTTTTGTTTTATATAACTCGTAGATAAATTCCTTTTCTTCCACTTAATTTTATAAATCATCAGGAAAACAAAATAAATAACAAATATAATTATAAAATACTAGATTTCGCGGTTCTCGGGTTGGGTGGTTCTCGTGATAAGACTCTCTCCAATTACCCAACACCCGTTACCCATATAGGCCTACATGCCCTGACCTTTTAAACTACATGTACTATGGTATATACGTCTCTCGATTATTTTAGAAGCTACACCCACACCTATAATTGGTGAGTCAAGTTGATCACTGCACGTGCTACACGCAGTTACGCACTCATATGTCAGCGTTGCCATGGTAGCTGCACATGAGTGCAATACTCTTTTCTAAAAATAGCAAAAGTAATCAAGTAATTGACCAATCAAATGACAATAATCTTTGTATGAGTTATATAATATTCAATGATTAAAAGGAAAGGTTGAACATTACTGTTGATCTAACTGATGAGAAAGCATGGCAACTATCAATGTACTCACATTATTATGTTCTAACTTACATTGACATTTATGATCAAATGATGAATACATTCTCAGAAAAAATATTTTTGTGCAGTTTTAAGGTCCGTTCATACTACCACCGCATTTGCAATGCGTTGCTTTGCGATGCGTTGCTTTGCGATGTGGTGCGTTGCTAGCACTGCATCGCACTGCAAACTACTGCATTGCGATATCGCAATAAAGTTTAATACATTTTAACTTGTAATTGCGACGAGTTGCGTTGAGTTGCGGCAAAAAGTAATTGATATATACCGGCATCGCAAAGCAACGCAAAGCAAATGCAGTGGTAGTATGAACGGACCTTTACACAGAGGATACACCCACAGTGAGAAGACAATAAATAAACTATAAAATAAACTATAGAAAAAATATTAAATTTGTGGACATCGTGGAACATTCAACTACGCTTGTTACTCCGCGACTAATCATGCTAACTACACGCGCGTACAACGCTACTCTACGCGTCCATATTAGCGAGGCTATCTGCGTACAACTGCTTACTACGTCTACGCACCGCCACGCAAAGAGTATGTAATGTTCCATGATGTACACAAATTTGATAATTTTTCTATAGTCATATTCTATACCACTTTATTTAGAATCCATTATCACTGGTTATTGATCATGCAGAGATCTATGTAATTAGATGGAAGTCTCAAAATGGAAGAGATAAATATAGCTGTGTGAAAAACTAAAAGGTTTCTGCACTTGAATATGTGATGCAATCAAGCAAAATCAGTTGGAACTCAGAAATTTTGATTTTGAGATAATAGGCAAACAAAGGAAATATTTCCTTGTTTTGGAAACTCTTTAATTGCTCGTATCTTTGGAACTGGTTGTTTAATTTCAATGGGGTTTTCTGCAAAATGCAGTTTTGCAAATGCTTTTTACTTACCTATATGAAACTGAAAATTTAATATTTCTGAGTTCCGACTAATTTTGCTCGATCGCATGAAGGTGTTTAACAAGTGGATCGCATATGATGATATGATAAAGGTATTGGGCTATTGTTTATCCAAATGGAGGGAAAACAAGAATGTAAATAAAGGACAATTTAACGAATAAATGAATGAAGGAAGGAATGAATGAACAAATGAATGAACAAATGAGTGAGTGAACAAGTGAGTTGGATCAGTCGGTCAAACCACAAACAGAATTGCAGAAGTAAACACTAAAATGCATTGTATTAAGGGATGCTGAGGGAACACATTTTACTTCCATAATCAGAATTGAGAACTGTTTTTATCATTTTCTCAGTTTCTATGTTACTATGCCACAAATTGCAAAGTACATTTTGTACCCTTTTTGATTGTTTGAAACCATATCCTTTTGTGTGTGTGTGTTTTTAGTCATTGTTAAGGTTAGCTTTAAGGCCAGAATAATATTTTTAAGGTGGTATTGGAGGCATAAATGGAAGTGCTCTAAGCATGTTTTAAACAGATTAATTGATGAGTAGAGCAAAGCACACATATCAATATGCCTTTTTTTTTTGCCAATATTTTGCTAAAATCCATGCATAAATTTTTATGCATACATACTTTTTTTTTGCCCTGAAACTTGGTCAAAGTGTATCTAATATGTTCTAATATTTTATATAGTGAAGCCGCCCCCTAATTTGTATATTTGCATAATTAATTAGCATTTATGCAAATTAGCTCATTAATTATGCAAATTAGAGGGTGGCTTCGCTATATATTACATAGTTAAAAAGTGAGCTGTTGTAAACTGCTTATCCACAAAAATAGCCTGTTAAGTAAAATTTCAAAGTTTTAGGGGCCTGAGCTTTCGATCCTAGCAGGATCTTTATCAAAGGCAGAGTGACAAGACAACACACAAACATGCATATATATAGGGACATGGACATAAAGGAAAAGGAAATTAGCAAGACAATAGAAGACATAAGTGTTTCTTGGGAAATATCAATAGGGGCAGGAAATGGGATGTCATGAATGGAAGTAAATAAGAGGGATAAGGATATGAATGAAGACAATGGGCTGAATAGAATTATGAAAATGAATGGCAACTACATGAACATAATACAAAATGATAGATGTAAATTGGAAATAAAAACTAAAATAATAAGGTGGAGGAAACATATATTTAAAATAATTGAAAAAAAAATATGGGGGGCAAAATATTATGATGATGAAAAACAAGTTAGTCGTTTCCCTCTTGGATGTTGAGACCGTGTGGCTGGATGGTGCGAAGGCGCTTCATCCAGAATTTCTCCCTACTGGCACGGACGGTGTCGGGCGGTTACCTAAAGACTCAATGCCCTGTAGGATCATGTCGGAGATGGAGTGGTTGGGGAGGTTAAAGTGGTTACCAACAGGGGTGTCAAGCTTCTTGGTTTTGACAGTGGACCTGTGTCCATAAAATTTATCATCATCCTCTCTTTCCTCCGCTGAATTGGATCTTCTCTCCAAGGGCCTCAAGTTCTGTCCCACCCCTCCAGAGGTCAACCAGGTAGAACTCAGTCAGGATCTCACTCAATACTATCGTCGCACACGTCTCACGGGAGTTTTTCCTTGATGAGCCAGCATCTGAACCTGAGCCTTTTCGCAAGAAAAGCAGTTGGAGTCCCTCAAAGAACAGGGTTCCGCCATGGAGACATACGTGCAGGTTGTTAGTTCCCAAGTTAATAATTCTGCTAATTCTCCCCACAGGGCACATGACAACTTACCCCGTGAGGAACGCCAGGCTCTCAAGTCTCTTAGAACCAGGACTGACATCATCATCAAGCCTGCTGATAAAGGATCTGCTGTGGTTGTCATGGATTGCCAAAAGTATATCGATGAGACCATGAAGCACCTCAACAATCGTACTAACTATGCTCTTGTTGATTCTGATCCTACTGACTCTTTCTCTCAACAGATAAAGACCACCCTGGATGACATGCATGCTCGTGATGAATTAACTGACAAAGCCCATGCATTTCTTTCTCCTACAGATTCTAAAGCTGCTCGATTTTATCTCCTCCCCAAGATCCACAAGCCTGGGAATCCTGGTCGACCCATTGTATCCGGTAATGGTTCCCCCACTGAGAACATATCCCTCTATGTTGATAACTTCATTAAACCCCTTGTTTCTCAGACTCTGTCATACATGTACATACACGACACCCCGGACTTTCTCAGGAAGCTTGAAGCGATCAAGGACCAGATCCCCAGCACTGCCATCATTGGCACTTGTGATGTGTCATCCTTGTATACTAACATCCCATTCAGTGAAGGAATTTCAGCTACCTGTGAAGCGCTGTCTAGAAGTGGCCACACCAGTCCCCCCATTGATGATCTGAAGACTCTCATGAATCATGTACTAACTAAGAACAATTTCACCTTTATGGGAGATCACTATTTACAGGTATTTGGGACATCGATGGGGACCCGCATGGCTCTGGCTCCGTCGTTCGCCTGCCTCTTCATGTCTAGGCTTGAAGAGCAGATGTTGGATGCTGCCCCTTGTCGCCCATGGATTTGGTGGAGGTACATTGATGATGTGTTTTTCATCTGGACCAGAGAAGAAGACAGCCTTCACACCTTCCTTAACCATGTCAATTCTTTCCACAGAACAATTAAATTCACGTCTGAACTTTCTCACCACCAGGTCAACTTCTTGGATGTCACCATCAGAAAGGAGAATGACTCCCTTGTCACAGATCTATACACCAAGCCCACAGACAGTCACCAGTATCTACACTCTTCCAGTTGCCATCCCCAACATTGTAAAAGTGGTATAGCATACAGTCAAGCTCTCCGCCTCCGCCGCATTTGTACTAATGATTCTGACTTCTCACAGCATGCCAGGGACCTCAAGAAGAACCTTACATCTAGGGGACACAGCGCACTCAAAGTGCAGCAGGCCATCAACAAGGTCAGATCTCTTCCCAGGTCAGATGTACTGAAGCAGAAGCCCAGAAGCCAAGACACCAATACCAGAGTCCCTCTTGTGGTCACTTTTCATCCTAACCTCCCTTCTCTCCGCAGCATCACTAATGACAATCACCATATACTTCAAACCTCAGATCGGCTACAACGAGCAGTTCCCGATAGCCCCATCCTGGCCTACAGACGTCCTCGCAATCTTAGAGATCTTCTTGTGAGAGCTGAAGTCCCCCACTTTTTGATACTATTCCTTCCACACAACAGGGTACTTTCACATGTGATTCCAACAGGTGTGTTGTCTGCAAGGACCATATCCAAGAAGGGGATTCTGTCGCCAGTAATTCCAACAATTCCTCCCACAGGATCAGGGGCAACATCACCTGCACCACATCTAATGTAGTATATCTCATTTCTTGCAGAGTTTGTGGTATACAGTATGTGGGAGAAACTAAGACCGCACTTAAGACGCGGTTTTATGGACACAGGTCCACTGTCAAAACCAAGAAGCTTGACACCCCTGTTGGTAACCACTTTAACCTCCCCAACCACTCCATCTCCGACATGATCCTACAGGGCATTGAGTCTTTAGGTAACCGCCCGACACCGTCCGTGCCAGTAGGGAGAAATTCTGGATGAAGCGCCTTCGTACCATCCAGCCACACGGTCTCAACATCCAAGAGGGAAGCGACTAACTTGTTTTTCATCATCATAATATTTTGCCCCCCATTTGCCCCCCCCCCATTTTCAATTATTTTAAACTAGCGGGATACCCGCGCTTCGCGCGGGTCCCCGCTAGATGAGTAAATGGGAGCGATCACTAAAACAGGAGGAATTACTGAAAAGGTAGAATCATTGAAAGGTAAATTTTATTTTTCTAAACCTGTCCCTTCTTGCATTTCCATTTTCTTTTCAGTTTATTCTGCACGGGCCTAGTTTGTTTCCATTAAAACAAAATGCTATTTAGCTTGTGATTTTCCGTTTCCATGTTATTTATCTATCTAGGCCTAACCCCATTCCCATTATTTTCTAAATCTATCCTTTATACGTTTCCCTGTATAGCTTCATTTTTATCAGCTGCTTAGCTTGTGATTTCCCGTTTCCTTCAGTTGTTATTTATCGTTCTTATTTTTCCTGATTAGTTTCTAATTTTAACTTCTTTTTTCCCTTAATTTTCCTGATTAGTTTCTTTCTTTCCCTCTTTAGTTTGCTCCCGTTTCATTTAGTTACTGTAATCATAACCTGTATAATAGGCCTACCCGTAGGCCTACCTTTTTTGTCTTCTTCTTTTTTTCTATTCATTTAGCTCCTTTCTTTCTCTTCAGTTTCTTTTGCATCTATAGGTCTATTTTGTTCCCATGCTGCTTAGCTCGTGATTTCCGTTTCCATGTTATTCATTTATTGAGCCCCGTTCCCATGCATTATTTTATAAATCTACCATTTCTTACATTTCTCCTTTTAGTTTTGGCTTTTTTTTCTACATTTTGTTCTCTTTTTCATATTTCTTGCTTAGCTTGTGATTTCCGTTTGAATTTTATCTATTTAATTCTGTTCTCATTATTTTAGTTTTTTCGTTATTTATTTATTTATTTATTTATTTATTTATTTATTTATTTATTTATTTATTTATTTATTTATTTATTTATTTATTTATTTATTTATTTATTTATTTATTTATTTATTTATTTATTTATTTATTTATTTATTTATTTATTTATTTATTTATTTATTTATTTATTTATTTATTTTTTCTTTCTTTCTTTCTTTCATTTTTAGCTTCCTTCTTTCCTCTCGTATCCTCACGATTTTTATCATCTTGGCGGGTAATCTCTTAACCGAATCCAGTACCATGCATAATCCACAACCCGACCCATCAATAGGCCTACCTTTTCAGTTTTTTCTTCCTTTCTTTTCTTTTCTGGCACGGAAAGTTGGTCTGTGCATATTATGCACCAGACGCGTCTGGCGTCACATTGCTCAATGCGCCGACGTACTAACGCCAACCCCCTGCTGCCAGTTAGTTACGGCATCACGCGCTACCACTGAGTTTTGACAACAAAAATCCCGGAAAAACCCGGTTTTAACCATATTTTCACTGATTTTGAGGCCAATTCTTGGTCTTGACCGTTTTCAACCAAATAAAGTGCAATGCGTTCCCCGTATATCCCTCAATCTCCCGTATGAATGTGGCTGTAAAACTAAACGACGATTCATTATAGGCCTAGAATAAATAATAAAATTCACGCGACGTAGCCTTAATCTCTTGGCTGCCAACTTCGGTGCAGTGGCGGAAAATGGGGTGCGTAGCTCTGCGTAGGGGCGAAAAGCTCGTAAGATCATTATTAAAGCACGCGATGTTGTGCATCTAGATAGCCTGAATCATTTCTTGGCCACCTCGCAGTTGGCAGAAAACAGGGCAATGTTGCTCTGCGTATGGTTTTTTAATAGAAATATTATTACGCGGTTCACACTCTCCCTATTACCCACAATGCCACTGCATGCGATTTTGCATAGCAACACGACAGTTTTTTATGTTATTCTCTTAGTTACCATCAATTTTTGCAAAAATGAACCTCAGATGGTTTAATGGCAATATGTACCCGATCAATGTACGAATAAATCAGAGCTGAAAGTGAAATCATCTCTGAGTCTATTCGCGCACAAGATTTAGCGACTTCCTTTTATTTATATAGATTTACTCTAATCCACAACCCTGTACCCATAACCCATCCATATAGTAGGCCTACCTTTTCAGTTTTGTCCTGCTTTCTTTTCTTTTCTATTTCTCTGGCACGGAAAGTTGGCCCAGGTTGGCCTATAATAGGCCTATGCATATGCACCCCGATGCGCGAAGTCACATCCCTTTGTACGCCAGCGCTGCCAGTTAGTTACGATGCTGGCGCTACCACTGAGTTTTGACAATAAAAAGCCCGGAAAAAAAGCCGGTTTTAACCATATTTGTTGACCGTTTTCAACCAAATAAAGTGCAATGCATTTCCCGTATATATTCCTCAATCTCCGGACGATTCATAGGCCTAGAATAAATAATGAAATTGTACACTGACTGTCTGCACCCCGGGTCTCCACGCAGGCACTATCACCACTCATCACTCTAGACTACCAGACCACTGTTTCCTAAGTTACCTTAGTGATGATGCAAAGACCTGATTCACGCAGCGTCGTAGCCTTAATTTCTTGGCTGCCAACCTTGATGCAGTGGCGGAAAATGGGTAGCGTAGCTCTCGTGAGGGGACGAAAAGCTCGTAAGATCATTATTAAATTATGCGCTGTTGTGCATCTAGATAGCCTGAATCATTTCTTGGCCACTTCGCAGTTGGCAGAAAACGGGGCAATGTTGCTCTGCGTCAGTATGGTTTTTAAATGGAAATATTATTCGCGGTTCACACTGTCCTTATTACCCACAATGCCACTGCGATTGATTTAGCATAGCAACACGACAGTTTTTTATGTTATTCTCTTAGTTACCACCAATTTTTGCAAAAACGAATGTCCGATGGAAAAATGGCAATATGTACCCGATCAATATACCACTAAATCAAAGCCGAAAGTCTAGGCAATTCGGAGAACACTCGCGCACAAGATGGGCAACCTTCCTTTTATTTATATAGATATATGTTTCCTCCACCTTATTATTTTAGTTTTTATTTCCAATTTACATCTATCATTTTGTATTATGTTCATGTAGTTGCCATTCATTTTCATAATTCTATTCAGCCCATTGTCTTCATTCATATCCTTATCCCTCTTATTTACTTCCATTCATGACATCCCATTTCCTGCCCCTATTGATATTTCCCAAGAAACACTTATGTCTTCTATTGTCTTGCTAATTTCCTTTTCCTTTATGTCCATGTCCCTATATATATGCATGTTTGTGTGTTGTCTTGTCACTCTGCCTTTGATAAAGATCCTGCTAGGATCGAAAGCTCAGGCCCCTAAAACTTTGAAATATATTACATAGAACATATTAGAAAAACTTTGACCAAGTTTCAGGGCATGCATTGATTTTTAGCAAAATATTGGCAAAAATTATGTATTAATGAGCCTTTCCAGTCCTTTTAGCTCATTAACTATATTGATTATTGACAAAAACAATAGGATACAAAGAAAATATAAATTGATGTATTATGGAAACCGTATGTCCGATTTGCTCCAAACAACTTTACTCTACTCAATTAATCTGTTTAAAACATGCTCAAAGCATTTCCTAATTTCTAGAAATGCATCCAATACTACCTTAAGGCCAGGATGATATTTTTGCTGTTGCAATTAGTGCAGCATCAATTTCATGTGACAGCAATTTCCACTCTGCCAAACATGACATGACATATTTGACAACAAGCTAGTATTTATAAGTACAAAGTCAATAATATTGCTGTTTTTCTGTATGTGCATTATCCAGGGTACTTGGAAATCGGAGAATAGGCAAAGAAGATCCAGCTAAAAGAGGCCTCAATTTTGTTGTATTTAATCCTATTGATGAAGTGGTAGTTAAAATTGGCAGATTTGACACGTATGAATCACGTGAGTATAATATTATATGTGACACGATCTGGTCCATGGAGACCAAAGGAAGCATTTTTGAAAATTCAGTACTATAATTATTATGTTATACAAACATTAGGCTACCATATACTGGAAACACCAAAGGTCTAGCATACTTGGTTCTAAGGTTATGAAGTTTTGTGATGTATATTTTCTTATGTGTTTTACTGGTTTTTCCTCCATATATTTTTCTTTATCTCAATGTCAATTTTGCCGTCTTTGGCCTCCATGAACCAGATTCAACCCAATTAGCAACTCTCTCCTAGTTAGTGCCACCTGTGCACTTTCCTGTGCACTTTCCTTTTTAGTACACTTAAGGTTATTAACTATTTTAAACTGTTGTGATTTGGTAGTTCACAGCATCTTACGAATGGTAGTGAGCTTTGGCAAAAACTGCATTGCTCAATTCATAGCGAGCGTGTAGAAGAATTAAAATATCACAGATATACTTTTATAGGTGCTGCAGTTCTTGAGTTACGTTATAAAGAGGGCTGAAACAACAACACTTTTGTTAAACGTACATAACTTATTAACAACAATAAATTAAGTACGTTTGCAAAGTATACGATTTGTAGAATGAGGTTTTGCAAAACATCAAGGTGTTATTTTTCAATAATATATTGATCTAGATAATGAAAATTGATTTTTAGGTTGCTTCGACCAACAATACCTCGTCTACCCTTAAGCATGTAATTGAGTATAAAATTGTTACTAAATTACTGCAGCCATCTTAATATTGAGTGCCATTGCATACTGTGACATTAAAACATTGTTTTTACACTTGAAAATATAGTATATGTCAACTTTGTTTTAAGAACCAGTGGCACTGATTCTAGGTCAAATCTGGTATTTGATATCAATCTGGTTTTCCACTTCAACAGTACATATTAAAATAAATTTGATTACTGACATCATTGAAAAAGTAAACTATCATACTATTTTCATGCTTTTCTGTGGATTTTTATCGATGAAAAGCGCTGTCTTCAGTTGAAGTAATACTAAGTTAGAGTCCGAAGTTTACCGTTTTCTAAAATCCATTTTCCGTGTTGTAATCCGTGTTGTAAAAATTTTAAAACCATGTTTTATGAATAAAACTTAAAATGTATAAACAATGATTATGAATGATATTAATGTGACAATAAAGTGTTCAATATCGCGTTCAATATGCTCTGATTGGTATATTCTCACGATAATAGGCTGACTGTTACAATGTTTGGATGGATAGGAGGTTCATGCCTTGGTAATATACCTTTATTATACCGTGTTGTACCTCCGATTCCATGATTTTTGTCCGTTTTCCGTTAAACGGAAAACTTCAGACTCTATACTAAGTATAAGACTCTTGGCCTTAACATATTCAGAAACTTTTTGATTTTTGATTTTGCTCAAAGAGATTACACTTACAGGGTCTGGACTCTGTCATTCATGGAGGGCAAGGTAGTCTGCACTCTTGGTGTGCCGATATCACCCACTAAGCACTCCATGCAAACTTTTGTAACACTCAAGCTTATTAAAGGGTTCATACCACTAAATTGGCCAGTGAAGCAATATGCAATATTATCAATTTCAGTGTTCAAAATTGTGTTTTACTAGAACTTATGAATATGATAATTGTAGAGATCACATTCATAAGTTCTAGTAAAACACAATTTTGAACACTGAAATTGATAATATTGCATATTGCTTCACTGGCCAATTTAGTGTAAAAAAACAAAACACAAATATTTGAGTGATGTTTACAATTTCAATTATGCACGCATGAACACACAAATTCAAAACGTGGTTAGCAGTAGGATGTAAACACAGGAAAATCTTGCCTTTTTATATAATGCTAATTTTCACAAAGAGTAGACCTAAAATGTATAGTCATTTTCAGATATGTTATGTAGAATTCTGTTCCGATTAAGATAATATCAAATGGGCCTATATTTTTCAAATTTCAAGGTAGCTCGATTGGTGGCCTAAAACGCGACCTCTATTTTGCACATACAGTCTATGGAAAGCTATTTTGTGGTCTGTACCCTTAAAATGCTAATTTTAAACTATATGGAGGTTTATTATTTTGGTCTCCATGCTTGACACACCAATATGGGAGATTTACCATAGCTTTTCACACTGGACTATTTGCAGTCCATCCTCTTTAACTCGAATCGTTTTAGTTGCCTTGATCTTCCACCTCTCCAGCAGCAAGCATGATTTAAGGCCCATTCAATGATTTTCTGTTCAAACTATTTTGTACTTTTGGAAAGAATTCTCCCTTCTCCTGATATAACCTTGGTAAAGTGGAAATATTTCTTATGGAATTTTGGACATGTATCGGGAAATATCAGGGAAACTTGGGAAATTTGTTCTTGTATAATAATGGGAATCCTGACAATGACATGTATTTTTTTCTTTGTATCATTGTAATATTGACAGCATCTGACGATAGAGAAGCTGCAGCTTTCCTGCAGACAGTACAGGATGGTCATCTGGTTATAGGCACTGTATTTGACGAAGCCACAAATCAGTAAGTTTTTCCCTTGACAAACTAATCCGAAGTTACCATAAGCAGTAGCATAGCCAGTTGGGGAGGAGAGTTCTTCCCCTGACAAAAATTGAAAGAGAAACAAGATTGCAAAGGAAAAGAAAAGGGGAATGGAGTTTTCCTCCAAAATCCACAATGGTTGTGAGCCAAAATAGTGTAAAATACCAAAGTTGTGCATGCTACATGCACATATTATCCCAATAAAGCCATTTTTGGAAGTACAGTCTCTCTACAAAAAAGTGTATATCCCACCGATAATACCGGGTCAAAATGATGTTACCAGGATATATTTTTTTGTCTTTGCCACACCCCACCCCTGACTAAGATAGCTGACTACACCCCTGGCCATATTAAGCTTTGGTGGGAATCTAATTTAACCTGCAACTTGGCAGATTTGTGTTTTGCATGCATAAATTGTCTGGATTCAAATTTATGCACCTTATTTTGGTGCTCTTTCAGACAGAGAAGCCATTTGGGTCCACAGAAAAGGACATAACACTCTCAACAAAGACAATTAATCGGCCAAAAATAGATTTAAAATCATTTTTCTGCACATAATTTCATTGAAACCATCCCAGGTTTAATATAGCATGAAAGAAACATATCTTAGACACATACATTGTATTGGCTGAAAAATTATACAAATATTTTCTGTTGTATAATACCAATACGCGTAAGATCCGAACATTCTAATAATAAGGTTATTCACCAAAGGCATTGATGCTCACAAACTCGATTGTAACAAATAATAATTTTTTCCGGGATCACTTTGCAATGTTTTGAGTTTTATTGACAAAAACAATGCTTGCTCATATAAATGATTTTTTTTTACAGATGTTACAATTTACTATTTAGTGTATGTGAAAGATGACATTGATATGATCTTCATTATCTCCAATTTCACCATTTTAGATTGAGTTTTGAAACCAAAGGTGTACTAAAGAATTTGGGCAGCACACAGATATTTGCCTTAGACTACAGGGAGATGTGGGTGTTTATTGGACAGAAAGGCATAGATGGTGCTACTCCCTATGAGAAGATTGGCAATAAACTACCGACAAGTTGGGGTGCTAAAGTAGATATACAGGACTGTATACCAAAACAAAGTAAGTTACTATATTTAAAGCAGGATAACTTTTGAGCAAAATGCAGAAATCTTATTTGTGGGCAGCAAGGGTCATCGATTGTTTGTCCCACTAAAGAAGAAATGAATAATTATAATCAATAAATAATGATTTCTGCCAAAAGAGCTGCATCATAGTAAGGTTTCACTGATTTGAAAAGAGAAAGAAGAAAAAATAGGTTTTGCGTTAGTGTTTTTATCAAATTCTGCAATAAAATAAGCACAATATTTGAGATTGTGCAAAAAAAAAATGTTTGATTGGCGTAACCTGACCTACCCTAAATACACTTCTTTTTTTGAGGGAGGAAAAGGAAAAAAATTGTCATTTAATTTTGATATATTATGGAAAGTAGTTTGTGACTATTTGAAGTTTTAAAAAAGTGAAGAAAATGTGCATTTTAACTGTTTCATGATATCCTGTGTGTATTCTAAAACAAGTCAGATTTAGTAGTCTTACCAAATAATTAAAAAACAATAATCCTGACCTACCCTTAATTATTTTTTTTACTTTGCTCGAAAGTTTGGTCAAGCAAGTGAGAATTTAGTATAAAGCACACATTTTCACTTTGACGGTACTTTTCTAAACTCGCTGTCACAACCTGCGGTACCTTTGTGTTACATAGTACAAAAATGAAATGTTTCAAACATTTTACCTACACGTCTCATTTGAAGTGGTTCATCCTCCTGAGCGTTTTGACACCTATTTTATGGAAATTGGTTAAAAAATGAGAGAGTGCAGGCAAAAACAATCACAAAGTAGGTGGGATTTAACCCCACCTCTTTTTTCCACATTTACAATCATTCTGAGCAAGTATTAGTCTTTTAAATGACCTTATGTATTTATTTACTTGGTTTAGTTGTCTGGGAGTTCATTTAGACATTTTTTTACTAGATTCAAATTTTTAATGGGGGTTTTAGATCAAATTTACGATACGAATCCCTCCGCCTAATCCTCCTCCGCCTAATCCTCAACCACCCTTGGCACATTTCATGCCAAACCTCATAAGAAAATAATTAAAAATTATTTTAAAACAGGATCAAAACATGAGTAATATAGAATAAATTAGCCTCAATTTAAGACCTAATTGAATCTTCTAAGTGAAGGAATACTCAAGAGACAGTCTTTTGAAATCCAAGCTGCCCATCAAAATGTAACAAAACCACCTTTTTGGGTACCCCAGTATATGACACAGGATCTGCTACAAAAAGGAAATGTGAAAATTCAAGTAAATTATCAAGTTTTATTATCTGTTTTACTACGTGCTGTTATATTCTTTTCTTTTTTTTTCAATTTGACATATATCTCACATTCTGTTTTAGCAGTCTCCTTATCCATTTTATTCTTGTGTAATGTTTAAGAGCATTCTATTTTGGTTCCATATTTATTTGCATGGATTGATTGGATCAATCAAATATACACTATAAGATTCTTATATTTGCAGCCGCCTGCACAAGTACACCGTCGCCAAGGTACCCGACTGGTGCACACTAAGTACATGCTGCTACTGCACAGCACCCACCAGCAGTGGTACTGTTCTGGTACTACACTGCACTCCCCCAGGGTACTCCCCTGGTACTGCACAGTACCAATCAAGTACCTTGGTGAGGCGATGATGTACCTGTGCAGGCGGCTCAATAGGAATCTTATAGTGTATATGGAATTGATTTGAAAATAAATTGGATTTTACCGACTTACCATCACCGTATTTGTTGTAGTGTAAAGTATTGGATCTTCCATGCATTTGCAGCGAGGTAGTCACATAAAAAATGGTTAATCTGTAGTCTGTAGTAAAATCAATTAATCATGCTTTACATAAATGTAGAGATTGTGGGGTAAAATCAATTAAAATGGGCATGATTTTTGTTTAATATTTTACTACATGGCTGTGTACTCAAGATGTTGTTTCTTTCAAGGAATTGAGCTTTTTTGATACTTTTAGTGATGGTATGTATGTCATGTATTTTGTAATGTTTTTTTTTATAAATACAAGCAAAGAAAATCTAGATTGTAAACCCCAGCTGCATTTTTTGATGGATTTTATTTCACTATTTCACTTGTGTTCACAATTTAATAGGATAAAAACTTTTGTTATACCAATGCGGCACACATGCAACAACAAATTGCGTTGTGTATTTGCACAATTTGTTAATGTGCAGATATGATGCAACGGGCCTCAAAATTCATTTTTCATGGGCACTCATTTTTAAGGCCAGTGAGCAAAGTGCACAAAGGTCACTACAGGGTGTATCAAAATGATTGGTACCCATCAATATCCAGTGAATATGGCAAAGACTGTCACATCAAAATGCATCATCACAGCCACCGTATTTGTAGATTTGTGTCATAACAAATCATTAAATAACAAATTGTAGTCATTTAAAGAGGATCTAATGTTAAACCTGAAAGAAGCGGATGTTTTATTAGAACTGATACAAAGCTGATGGGTACCAATCATTTTGATACAGCCTGTATATATCAAAAATGCTTTGAAATTGAAGGGTATCAAGAGCAAGTCTATGGGCACCAGAGGCCATGGCCTTGGTGACCTCCCTGAATTTTGAGGCCGGCTACGCGACTCTTCCGTGCATGTATGACACAACCTATTTTCTTGGTGAAATGACGATTTAGGTACCAAATAACTCTAGGTGTACCAAAAAAAGGTTGCCAAAAATTCACTTATTTGTGATTTTCTCCATAATTGTTCTTTTACACCAAATCTGTAATTATATTTAGAGACCTTGATGTTTTGCCTTTAGAAAATGTACATACTTTTATATGTTTTGTGTAAATAATTAAGTTTTACTTCATGCATGTCTGAGAGTGCACAGCTGCCTTAAGGTATACGAGGTATTGTTGCTCGAAGTAGCCAAAAACAAACAAATCGATTTTCATTATCTGAATCAATATATTATTTTAAAATAACACTTTTTTGTTTTGCAAAAGTTCATTCTACAAATCATATACTTTGAAAACTTGTTGTTGTTAATGAGTTATGTAGATTTTACAAAAGTGTTGTTGTTTCAGCCCTCTTTACAACATAAATCAAGTACCACATACCCTACAAAAGTATATCTGTGATATTTGAATTCTTCTACACACTCCCTACCATTCGCAAGATGCTATGAACTATGAACTTTTTTTCTGCTGCTTCGACCAACAATACATTGTATACCCTTAAATGTCTATGTCTTTATTTTCATGAAACAGAAGATAACCAATATTTTCTTTCTCATTTTATTTTAATTCTTTAGTTGAAGGCACTAATAGTAAAGTAGCAGCTAGTCGCAAAAAGAAAAAATTTTGTGAGGAATACGATGGTTACCCAGAATTATGTACAGGTAAGATCAAATTATTGGCTTGAGTGGTTCTTCAGTAGTAAAGGCTAACATTACTTGAGGGCACTGGGGTAAACTTACATTGTCCTAAGCCTGTTGTCCCTTGTCTACATATCTCAGTGTTTCATGAGGCACATACAGACGGCAGTGTGGAGCCCTTTTTTCATCCCAGCATGTATATTGCATACTGTGAGTGGATGCAAAATACAAATTGGACAATGTCTTTGTCAAAATACAGAATCTGCAATAATCAAACAAACAGAATGTAGTCCTAGATTTCTGATGAAAAATGTTTGGAGTGAGGAATGAGGCTGTGATTTACAAAGTGCCCCTTTAAACCTACTAAACTTCAGTTTTTACTCTAGCGTTTCTTAAAATGGCTATCCCATTTTAAATCGATACACCCGCTGGAAGATTTTGGAAATGTCGTCCACAGGGGGAATATGAATTTCAAATGGAATGAACACATTAGGCAGCTCCATTGGAAACTCACCCTGACTCTGTGGAAGTTTCAGGTTGAATCTTTCTCAGATGGTATGGAGCTGCTTAATGTGTTAATTCCATTTGAAATTCATGGCAGATATTTCCAAAGTCACCCACAGGGTTAGTGTGGCTTTTAAATGGAATAGCCCATTTTCTGATATTACTATTTCTCTTTGCCATGTTAATAAAATATTGAATGTATTTATTAATGGACGTCTAACAATTATGTTGCAACATTTCAATATGATCTTCAAAATGTATGTATGGTAAATAAAGACTTGTTTTCTTTCTCTTTCAGAGGAGAATTTGTTGCTGCCAGTTTTCCCCAAACCATTAGATGACATATCACTCCAGAGTAACCCAG
This sequence comes from Amphiura filiformis, assembly GCF_039555335.1. Taxonomy (NCBI): domain Eukaryota; kingdom Metazoa; phylum Echinodermata; class Ophiuroidea; order Amphilepidida; family Amphiuridae; genus Amphiura; species Amphiura filiformis. Next base: position 41,628,996 of record NC_092630.1, read on the forward strand.
CCTATAGTACTCCTATTGTAGTTATTCCAGGTAGCATTTTCCGTTTATCATGTACCTCATATGTAGATTCTTGTCTAGTTTTAAGTGACATTACATTTTAATCATATTTGGTAAAGGGTAGCCGAAGTATTGTTGGTCAAAGCAGCCATAAAATTGATTTTCATTATCTAAATCAACATATTATTGAAAAATAACACTTTATTTTACAAATAAAATAAAGTTTATTCTACAAATCATATACTTTGAAAACTTGCTTGATTTATTGTCGCGAATGAGTTATGAAGGTTTTACAAAAGTGTTGTTGTTTCAGCCCTTTTTACAACATAACTCAAGAACCACATGACCAACAAAAGTATATCGGTGATATTTGAATTCTTCTACACACTCGCTGTGAAATGATCAGTGCAATTTTTGCCAAAGCTCACTACCATTTGCAAGATGCTTTGAACTACCAAATCGCATCACATTTAAAATAGTTGCCAACCTATAGACTGTCCTAACAGCATCCTTCTTTATGTGTCACCAGGAAAGTTCAAATGAGAAGAATATTCTTCTCAACTTTCCTGGTGTCACCAATAATCAGTCAAGTCTAATAGGAGCTCCAAAATAGCATATTAATGTTACTCTTTGAGTACATATACAAGCATAGAGGCAGGCACTCATCTCAATAAAATAGAGTTAATACACATACTCAATGCATAGAACAATGACACAGCAGAGTGTGTAGATAATGAGTAATATTTGTATTCCTGTAGGTACTGATTTACGTGCACTGGAAAGATGTTTAGCTTCACTTATTGATGTGCCAGGAATAAGACCTTCTAATGTGATGGTAAGTGATGAACATAATAGTTATGCAGATTTAAGCAATTTATGAAGTAGCTATTTAGAAAATATTCCAAATCACCATTAATGCTACACAAAGATGAAGTGATGTACACTTTTAATGTTTGGCTAATATCATGATACAAATTTTGCTCCTAGTAGAAGAATGACCTGCTTCTTATACATTCTGCTCTGCCCTTTTCATTTCTCTTCTTGTCAGTAGAGTGTCTATTATTTATTTCACTTCAAGTTTGGTTTTGACATATATTTCACTGATCACAGCTATCAAATGGTATGGTATATGTGAAGCGTATAAACATGCATACAAGGGCAGTTGTCACAGCAACCTTATATAAATACCAACGTCATTATCAAACTCGTGAAACAAAGTATAGTTGTCTATTTTACACAAAGTTTGAACTGTTTAATGCATGAAATGCATCGTAGAGTTACGAATACTGGACCTTGTTTGTTTCTATGAGTTTACTGAAATAGACTAATGGTTTGGTCCATGGAGACCAAAGGCGGCAAATTTGAAATTGAGATAAAGTAAAAAACAATAAAATACATGAGAAAATAAACATAATAAAATTTGATATTAGAACCAAGTATGCTAGACCTTTGGTGGTGTTTTCAGTATATGATAGCCTATAATGTTTGTATAAGGTAATAATTATAGTAACACAATTTTTTAAATGCCAGTGTATAGAGTCTAATAAATAAATACATAAATAAATAAATGCCTCCTTTGGCCTCCATGGACCAGATTGTGTCATTATTATGTTTTGATGAATCTAAGTGTGTGAAAATATTGGATCCAACACATAATAATGATAAAACTGATGTTTTACGCCCAATATTTATTGGTCTCGCTATGAGTTTTAAAATATTGGACTCGACTATGTCTCATCCAATATTTTAAAACTCATAGCTCAACCAATGAATATGGGCTCATTCGATCCAATTTGATATCACAATATGGCTAACAAAGTTTTCAGAATTGAAAATGTAATTCATTTTGTATTAAATGTGTTTTGCAGGTTATGTTAGAGGGTAGTTTTGCTGAACCCAATGATTTAGTTAGCTTGTATGGATTCCGTGTAGATTTTATCAAAAGCAGTGCTAATTATCAAAGTAAGTATGATAATCTTGATTAATTTTCTAAAAAGGTAAAGCCTTGCATAAAAAGTGCACATGCAGTATTATTTCAAAAATCATGTTACACGCACAACACAATCAAGCATGCAAGCAAGCAAGCAAGCAAGCAAGCAAGCAAGCAAGCATGCTAAACACATTTTGCAGAGTATATAAGGAAACAATCTGGAGATTTCTACACATAGCATTCCAGAATACACCATGTACTGTACATGTCACTTATAGTTTGATCAGCTGGTAATCGGCAGGCCTTATAACATCGCGGATTAATATCAATATATTTTATTTTGAGAATTGCATTGTGACATCTCGCCAGAAGCATCAAAAATTATTAATTGAAATACTATACTATGTCTACATTATTTCAAACGAACAATATAGACCAGACAGTTCAACAATATCACTTTTAATATAGGTCTACTTTTTGGCGTAGTGATAAAAGCCTAACAATACCCACCGATTACAAGCTGATCAAAGTATATGTGAAATTTGACCTTTTTAGCCAGACGAAGCCATGACATATCTTTTATACACAAATTTCAAACTCTAATGGATTTGTGCATCTATCAGAAACTACCCTTTAGTTATACTATAATAGCCTTCCGAAATGTATGTGCTGAAGGTCACGTTCTACATACATCATTGAACATCAAATGAGAAGCTAGGTTAATCTATGTCAAAAATGACTGGTTCCCATTTTCATTTTAAATTTCATACTAACCCTATTTTGTCTTCACAAGCTTTGAATTTTTGAACACTTGTAATGAGTACATGAGAGAGACCCCCAATTACCCATAAATATCATCCAAATCTAAGAATCCCCAGTTATATTGCTGCTGTAAAGCCCTCTGTCATGTACATGTTCAATGCATAACTTGCATGCATCAGGAACCAGTTTTAAGTTCTTTTGCAAAAGCATGGTACATTGTGGAGATGTGATAATCTTCTTTACATGTACACTTTATCCACCCTCTATAAGTAACATGTCAACATGTTGAATTCTACCTATTTCTGGTTTATTTAATAATTAAAGACAGAGATAAAAAGAATTCATTGCGTCTGATGTCACTGTCAATTACGATCCTTGATTGGTTTACACAGGTTACTAGCGCGTAAAAGGAAGACCGATCTATCTGGTGCTGATCGGAGAAAAGGAATAGCAGCAAATGGCGAAAAATTATGTACTTTTACAAGGCAAAAAGCAGCTTTTCTAGGCATTGTTGACATGTGCCTTTGCGAAAGAAAGTTTCCTACTATAAAGACCTAACTTTTGAGATGGTTTGCATGTTTGAATGTGCAAAACTAACAATAAGGCCCGCTTATACCGCCGCGTTCAGCAAGTCATCATCACAACACTTGTAAACAGACCGTGCTCGAATATGATTGACAGATGACATCAGATGCGATAAATTCTTCTTTAATTATAATATTTATCCACCACATAACTAGACTGTTTCTTTTGTTTTCACAGAAACTCTAATAAATGGTATAGAACGTAGTTTAACTGCCTTTCCTGGGAACGAATACATCATTATTCTGGAAGAATATGTGGAAGTGACTCCAGATTTTTTGCATTATTTCAGTCAGACTCTGCCTCTTCTGGATAAAGATAATACTATTTTGACCATATCAGCTTGGAACCAAAATGGTATGTTATTATTGCATGTTTTATAGCAGGATTATTTAGTCGGATATATTGAAGTGTTTAAGGAAGTGCATTTTTAGGGAAAGTTGTAAAAATATTAATCTGTGATCAATAATTTACGGTTTTTAAATGTCTCAGTTGGTATTTACAATATTATATTATTATATTTTTGCAGTGGTAAGTTTTCGCATCTCTGTGTTTTCAACATTTTTGTAGGATAAAAGTGTTTATGTTCATTCAATCTAAAACACTGTTATTTGGGCCCAAATTAATTTAGCAGGTTTCAATATCCACAGTCAGTGGAGTAGCAAGAGTCATCATATTGGGGGCACCGGGTCTGATCGGGAAAGGGGGGAGCACAAACCACTGATCGGCTATTTTCCTATGAGATTTTCGAGATTTTTCACTTGATTGGGGGATGTGCCCCCTATGATGCTACGCCCCTGTTCGTACTATACAGTATATTGCGCCAGAAGTGCACTTTGAAGTATGAATTTATACAGTAAACATAACAAGATTTTTGCAGAATTGGGGAAAGGGAGGCAAGGCAGCTTTAGGGGGCTAGTATAACAGCTTATCTGCAAAAAACTAAAACCAAGGATGTGCATATATAAACTTGCACCACTAAATACATTTCTGTATAAGTTCAGCACCTGATATCAATTATTTCAATTTGATTTATTCCTATAGGTTTTGAGCACACATCTGGAGATCAACATCTTCTCTATCGCACTGAAGATTTCCCTGGTTTTGGGTATGTACAAACTTTGAAGTTTGTTTTTACAAGCTAGTTGAAGTTGTCAATGCTTGATAAGAATCTACTTCCTTGGCTACTATGTATAGTTCTGTGTAAATACAAAATGCTTGAATACATGACATTACTTGACTTTACTTGACTTCCATACCCATGTATGAAAATGATTTAAGTTGTAAGTACGTTATTGAAATCATTGAAGCTAGAAATCTTGTGATTAAATCAATCTAGTCAAGCAGAAAAGTGAGAATCATCACAATCTGATATCATTACAAACCTTTGGTCTTCAGCTGGGGTCATCCATGGTCAGCTCAGCTGGGGAGGATGTTGCTTGGTGATAAAAATCATGAAGCACAAATTGTTTTAAAATGAATCAAATGGTTAATTTACCACAATCACAACAGAACTTTGTAATACATTTAAAAATAATTAATAATCTTCTTTTTTGATACAGTTGGGTTCTGAGAAGAAAATTTTATACCGGTGAAATCTTCAATAAAAATACCGGTTGCTGTAGCGTACCAACTTGGAGAGGTTGGCTACTGGACGATAATATGAGAAAAGGTCGCCATTCTATCGTACCTGATGTGTCTAGAGTCAAGAGAATTAAAAAAGATGGGTTTTATGAAGAGAAATCGTTTCTTGATGCATACCTAGCTAACAGGAAAACTTCCAGGTAAGGAGCAGATGTTTCGAAAGTGACATTTACTTGAATGTTTATCAGAATGGGTTATTCCTGTTGAAATCCACCCTCCCTTTGTGGAAGATTTAGATTGAGTCATCCACAGAGGGAGCATGTTTATCAAATAGAATTGGTCAGAGTTAATTATTTAGAAACCCATACTGCCATTGTATTATGGCTTTACCTGTATCCTCTTCAACTGGAGAGTAACCATACTCCTGTTTTGAAGACTTTGACTAAATCTTCCATGGGGGTAGTGTGGATTTCAACTGGAATAGCTCAATGTTTCATGTTAGTTTATGTTGCGTTTAATTGGTTTAGTAACTCAGGTCACTATACATGTGAACAGCACTTTTTAGTGAACTTAAAGACAGCATATCCTTAAGTTTGAAAAAGAAGAAATTTTATGAGAAAAAAATAAGATGCACATCAAATTGCATTTTGAATACGTGGAATGTCCTTCTGATATCAAATAATTTTGATTTTTAATTCGCGATATAATACAAATTTTATGACAAATTATTAAAAATGTGTGTGTCTGATGTGCTCTCAGGGCCCGCAAAAAATACTGTGCAAACATTGTTATCTGATTCCTTAAAGCCATATTGTAACATTTGCTGAGGAAGACGCCCTCAATATATTTTTTTTAATTTTGTTTTTTACACAATTGTAATGTACCTTAGTAAACTAAGATATCCTGCAAATATCAAGATTTTAGGTGCTGTAGTTTTGTCAAAATCCGAGATCTCTAGTACAGTAGCACAACCGCCGGAGTGACATGCATTGGTGCTGGTATTTTCTTTGCTTTACCTCAATTGTTTGGCTCAAAATTACAAGGGGACATATCTGACAGTAAAAGCTAACATTTTATGGAAAAGAAATACTAATCTATTGTTATGGAAGTAATGATCTTTTTTGCTGTTTGTATTTGCATTCAATCAATTTATACTATCGGTGTCGCTTTGATCTTGGTATTGATGTCAAAATGCGCTTTGTATGTGAGAGAGTGTACAGATTTTGCTACCTTTACATGCAAATGTATTGTGCTGTGATTCCAACACGGCACGCTTGTTTCAAGGCTATGCAATTTAAAACTCACAGTGGCATCACAACCAAACTCAAAGCGACACATAATATAGGCAAATTTACTATGAGAAATCACACACATGAGAAACAGACAAGTGTATGAAAATTGATTTTTCTAATCTTAATTCTAATCTAAATTGAAATCCATACTCCCTTTATGGCCGAAGACATGACCTTAATCTCCTACACAGGGGTATAGATTTCAAATGGAGTTGCCCATAGGTATTCCTATTAGCTTTGTGGAAACAATGACGAAACCTATACCTAAGGAGAGGAACACAGTTGAAGCATATCATCATTACTCCATTAGGAGCTGTGCAATAATTATGAGGCCTCCAATTTCCAAATGGATTGCCAAAAATCGTTTGCTCTTCCCCCTCATCCTGCCAAAAATTGCTTCCCTTGGCCTACCAAAAGAATCCTCCCCCCTGCACATGTCAAATTTTTAGAAACCCAATTTGCAAACCTTATTATGCCCAGATATGTGATGTGAGCATCACATCACATATCTTGAGTATATTTGAATGTTTCGGTAGTGTTTCCTCAGCCTTTCTAGAGTGTTTTATTTAAAGGTGTCCCGTCAATGTGTGCCAGAAATTTTTTTGTATATATTGTGCATGATTTCTAACAGTAAATTTGCATAGTCTAGTCTGTTACAGTTTGATCAGCTCGTAATTGGCGGGAAATGTGAGGCTTTTACCAATACGCTGAAAAGTAGACCCATGTTAAGAGTTCTATTAGTTGACCTGCCTGGTCTATATTTTTGCGTGTTAAAAAAGAAAAACAAAGTATAGGACTTGAATTAATAATTTGTGATGCTTTTGGCGAGATGGCACAAGACAATTCTCAAAATAAAATATATTGATATTAATCCGCTATGTTATAAGGCCCGCCGATTACAAGCTGATCAAAGTATAGTGTCACGTTTTGAAGTGTTATAACCCATTATGTTTGATGTGTATACTAAAGCATCTTGTTTTCTGTTTTTCTTCCACTTCCTATTTATCTACCTATCTAACTTTATTAACTCTCCTATACATTGCTGTCAACTTTGGCTGGCAATAAATGGGAATTGCGCTATTATTATCACATAATATTACGCCTTTGCTTTTTGTTTTTGCTTTGGTAAATTGGTACAATCAAATATGTATTGAATTTTGGTACTTTTTACTTCTTATGGATTTTCTGGGAAATTCTTTTGCTTAAAAAATGAAATGGTTATAATTTATCATCTATATTTTATTTGTTTCATTCTTCCTGAAATTTCCGTCATTTTCCCAACTTAACTAAGTTTACATTTCATTATTACCTTTTGGCTTTCTATTTGTGTTGGAATTTGATGGCCTATTGCTAAAACTAAATCAAATTTTCTTGAAATGAAAAATGGGAATTTATAATCATTTATACTATTTTGGGGGGTTTTCTCTCTCTTCCTGACATCACTAATATTTGTCTTAATTTGCTACATCATGTGTCCTGTGCTGTCTAAATTGTGCTTCCTGTGTTATTTGACCATCATGAATTTTGCGTGATTTGTTATCAATCTTGAATACTTGCATGTTATTAAAATTTTGCTTGGACTCTGCATTTTTATTTTAAAATGCTTCAATACTGATATCGAAATTGCAAAAATTTTCCATGCTTGGAATTTCATGTGGTTTGTTAAATACTGAATGTTTGCATGATAATTTCCAACAATATGCTGTGCCTTACCTATGCATGCATGCATGCATGTCGTCTGCTTGCCTGCATGCTTCCCATGGTGCTTGCATTGCCTGTTATAGTATTAATACCTTCTTATATGACAGCGGTTACCTGACTGAACCCAACGAGGTGTATAAACTGGTAGCAGACGAGTATGATAAAGAGTTGGATAGGCTGGTGAGTAGGAGCACGGCTATGATGGAGTCGGAGTTGTCAATATGTCTACATGGTGCTAGTTTAATATTACAACATGAGCCAGACAAGGGGTAAGTGGGATGTCATATTGATTGTTGAGTACAAAATGGTTGTAAGTGCATAGAAATAAAGCACTTATGGCCCTCTTGGATTCAATCACTGTATCATAAATCTGTCACAGGACTTACAAATAATATATGGAAATAAACAATCAGCATAGTACGTAGCTCATAGTATTGCGGTGTTTGGATTAGACTTGCTACAAGTCCTTGGGATTTTCTGTAGAAATAGTGCTACATGATCACTTTATGTTCAACATGTTTATTCAATCATAATTGTCTTACTTATTATTGGTATGGCCAATAGACATAGACCATGTGTGCAGAAAACATACATAGTCTATACCATAGTTTGTTTCAGCCAAGAGTTTGCTCCAGTCCAGACTAGTAATACAGTACTAAAGTGAGAAAACTGAGAATACCCTGTCTGTAGCCTGTTTTGGAATAAATTAGTGGAAATCAAGTGTTTTACTTTGTTATAAATTTGAATTGCTGTTACTGATCTTTGGTCTACGAAATAATGCATTGTGACCTCAAAAGTTGCGAGCATGCTGACAAACCAACCTTGTATGCATGTACATACACTCTGTGGGATTAGGTTGACGATTCAATATTGTGATCAATGATATAGGCACCTACATCACTACCAAACTCAAGGTGAAACTGAAGTATAGACATTAGTATGTGTTCTGTAGAAGTTGCATAAACTTTTAATACCTCTTGTTTTCAATTTCTTTTTGACCTTCTAGGCATGTGTATGCTGTGTACTACCAACAAGATACATTAGATGACACAGTTATGTTGAGAAAACTTGCCACTTGCTTTGGGTTATTTGTACATAATGAGTCGCATATCAGAGGAGTATACAAAGGTCTTTTAAGGTAAGACAATCTGGATTATGCCCAAGAATGATAGTTATGTTAGACCTCGGACTTGAAATTCATTTGTCTCATGTCCCCTGCACGCATTGGATTTCAGATGGTGAAAACGTTTAAAAAATTTTTTTATTTCACAATTCTTATTTTATTTTCAAAAATGAAGACATAATGGGCCAGAACTGGTGAGTTTTCAAGGGGGTAACCTCCCTGAACACCGGATTTATTGATAAAATAAAAAATATAAAACCACATACTGCATTAGATTTCAAACTCCCATGGGACATGAAACAAATCTTCTTTTTTTTTGCCTAAACAACACTTTGTGTTTTATTCTCCTGCGATTCACTAACAACATTGGTACTGTGGGCAACTCCATATTGGAGGGGAAATCCATATCAATGTGCATTTGTTCCGCATCAATAATACCAATACTCATGATGTGATCTTGTCTGCGCGCACAAAAGAAATGTACATTAATGCGGATCTCCCGCCTCCTGTGTGTCGTTGCCCAGTATCATCGTGAAATCAGAGAGAGCTCTTTAACACTCTTCACGCAGGTTTTCAAATATTTCACAAATGTAAATGTTCATGACCATATTTGGAATCAGCATGAAAAATGCATTAAAATGAGTACAAACAAGCATAGTATTGGTTCAGTAGTTCTTAAGATAGTTCTTGATATTTTGAGAAAATATTTCAAAACTTCAGCTTTTTTTCCAAGCGCATGGCTAGCACGCAGAGCATTAACTGAAAGGATGCAGCATTCAACTACAAATGGTATTCACTGTTAGTAATAGTGTTTTCCTGTTTTTGTAATTCTTCATACAGGTACCTGTTTCTTTACTAGTAATCCAATTTTGAAATGCTTTCCTTACAGATTCACAAGAGATGGCAATCAGTACATGTTAATTGGCACACAGTCACCGTTTTATACCACAGCACAATCACAGGGAAATAAAGTACTACCAGTAATAGGTAAGATGATGCCGATGTTTTTATGTTAATTAATCATATCTACATTCTTTCTCTCATGTTGCTCATTGGTGTGAGTGTCTTTTAGAGAGTGTGTAACTTTTATTTTGATAGCGGTGTGTGACACCCATTTTTCGAAGGTAGGGTCGTAGGGACTTATCCAGAGTGAACTGGGGGGAATTTTGAGTTGTTAGTGTTTAATTTTGAAGCTGAAAGAGATCCTTGCGTAATAAAATGATATCCCAGTGGCAATTATATATGCATACATTGAAGTGTTTTTAAACAGATATGTTTGCGACTTAAGGTGGTGTTAAAGGCTTAATGTACGATTTCCTTCAAATTTTAAATTTGTCATTATTATACTCAAAATGCTGAAATAATACTTGTAATAATTATCGGGAATGGTTTCTGTTAATTTTGAGCTGAAATAACGAGGTAAAGTGAAAGAAACACTGCTTGTTATTTTGGCCGTTTAACACGCAGTTCTATGGCAGGACATAAAGTCATAATTCTTTGAATTATGACTTTATGTCGAACTTTGCTCTGTTTACCTACAAACGCAAGACATTTGGCTGATTCCATTTAGGTGCAAGTTGTGACATGTGTAAACATTACAAATATGCAAAAAAATCAGGTTTGAAAAAAATTAACCAAATTCATATTATAAGATTGTACATTATGACATTAAAGGCAAGGTTTAGGGAAATCATAAATTCCAACATTTTTGCAAATATCTCCAAAACCTTTCATGATACAACCTCAAGTGAGTTTGTACTTATGTAGGGATATGTTGGCCATGCTATGAAGGTAATAAAACCGTTGCCATGGTATTCAAGCAGTCGCTATTGGCTTCTGACCAATCACATTGAAAGTTTTTTTTTTTTCCTGTTTTTTCGCAAATCACTTCATTTGTCCCAATAAAAGTATACTCACATGTTGAGTCATGTTCCTGCGCACCTCCACTGATTTTCCCGTAAAAAAATCCCAGTGGAATTCCCAGCCACAGATTCCATATTACTTACAAACTTTTTACGGGAAAATCAGCAGAGGTCATTTGTGATGTTCTTGAACGATTTGACACCATTCCAATATTTATTTGGACATGTGCAATTTCAACCGTATGAGGGCAGTATCCAGGTCTAAAATTTCTCGGTCCCTGGAGAGCAATAATCAGAGGAGGTAGGGTGCTGAAAACACTGCCGAAAATGTTTAAAAATTATTATCTTCTTCTGTGCCAAAGATGAAAACGATCCATAGATCTTTAATTTGCATTTAAAACCACCTTAAAATCAACACTAATGTTGGCAATTAGAAATTAAAGATTCCAATGTTAATGTTTGATATTAGAAGCTCTGTGTTGGTATCATTGCTCACACATTATAAAATACTTATCTGTTTTATTTGCTTAATTGTATGTTATACAGGTAACAAGTCACATTATATATTGAGGAGGTGATAGTTACTTCAAGCTGCTGTACTTCAACAAGCAACCAAGTTTGTATTACTGTCATAGCAGTCAGAGTGAGATGAAGGACTAAAACATATACAGTGCCAAGTGATTTGCCCTATTCAAGTGCCTTTTGTTGGAAGTGCTATCCTTGTTTTGTGGTTTAAAAGATCATGTTATATACACTGCCAAATTCCTACTGCCACCGCCTGCACAAGTACACCGTTGCCAAGATACTTGGCAGGGTACTCTGCAGTTCCAGGGTAGTAGCAGTGCGGTACCACTGCTGGTGGTTCTTGTGCAGTAGCAGCATTGGTTGGCGATCATCATAGTACACATACAAAATAGATGTTGGATGTACTTCCAGTTTGCCTGAACAATAAGTAAGCTTTAGAATGTAATCCTGTTTTTTGTTCACTACTCAGTGAACTGGAATAAAATGGGATATTCCAGTTGGAATCCATACACCCCTATGGAAGACATGATCTTAATGTCCCCCTCCCACAGGGGGTGTAGATTTCAAATGCCGTCACCTATTCAGGTAACCCAGTTTCAAATTCACACTCCCTGTGTGGGAGATTAAGCTCATGTCTTCCATAAGGGATGTAAAGATTTCAGCTGTAATAGCCCAATGCAGGAGAATAAAGCACAGTGATATTGTGTGCTTAGTGTAGAAACATGCATTCCAAGTTATGCCTTATCTGCTTTTTTAGCAATTACATTTCTGCTGTTTGGCGCATCAAACAAAATCTTTATTTTTTCTAAATGGTAATAGGAAAAGTGTCAAAAGTGACCTGCAATACAATGTATGTGTGCCTTAGATATGTCATGTATTTCTTTAAAATACTAATGAAATAATTGTAAAGGTTAAAAGAGAAAAATGATTATGTAATTATATTATTTTATTCAGAATATTTGAATAAGAATTATTAATAATAATACAATTATTCTATCTCCAAAGGAGTAGATACCAACTTACCCTGTGTAAGAATTTAGAAATGAGAGATTTACATAAATCATATAAAGTGAAATACAATTGTATGCCATGTTATTGTCTTGAGTAACTGGTGCTATGTACAAAATGTGCCACCTTTTTCTCTCATTCCTACAATATTATGTTTTGTATGGTTTTTTTTGTATGTCAAAAGCCCTTTTGGCAAACGTGTAAATGATGTGGGTGTGAGACTGCAAGTCTCGGTCTTTTTATATCTTTGAGTTTCAGATGTCAGTTTTGGTCTTGTTGTCTTTTATTAGTTCTTACTGTAAATTTGGTGAGTCAGTGTTTACACATATTAAAACGACGCCCTTGTCACTGCTACATGTGTCTCATTTCATATAATAGTTAGGAATAAATACCAGACTCATCTCAAGTGGACATCACTTCAAATCATCCCCAGGTCACATGATTTAGGAATATGTTCTCTGTATTCCTAAATCAAGTGACTTCGGTATGATTTGAGGTGACCTCCACTTGAGATGAGTCTGGTATTTATTCCTAGCTATTATGTAAAATGAGACACATGTAGCAGCCGACAAGTGCATCGTTTTGATATGGATGTACACAAATAGTCTCAAGAAATTTGATAGTGGTATTGGATAACAACTACCGGTATAATTGCTTGAGAATTAAATGAATAAGGAAGATGAATATCTGCCACAGCAATCAAGTCATAATTCACTTACATGTTGGTTGTAATTGATTTAATTGTTGTTATAATTAAGCTATAAATAATAAGTCAAATTTCAATGTTTGTATTAATTTATAATGTCTGGTTTGATTGGTGTATACATCTTTATCAAAAGGATGCACTTGGTGGGTGCTACACAGGTCTCTTTTTACATGATTAAGTAGAAACAAATGCCAGACTCATCTCAAACGGAGGTCACTTCAAATCATCCCCACGTCATCACATGGTAGAGGAATACAGTTAGAACATCCATAAACCATGTAACTTGGGGATGATTTGAAGTGACCTCCACTTGAGATGAGTCTGGTATTTATTCCTAGCTATTATGTAAAAAGAGACATGTGTACATCCATATATGTGACCATCCAGCACAACTGAGCCCTGAAGTCACCAATCATCATTTTTGAGATATTCAACCAAAATAGTCTGCTTGAAATTAGCTTTAAAATGATTTATATCATGTCTATAGTACTTGACATTTAAGTAGTGAAAAATCAATAAAACAGTCAATAAATCCTTTGTCAGAGATGCCAATGGGTTATGAAAAAAAATCTGAAATTTATGAACGTAGGGAGCGGGCGATCAAGTCTCGCCCCACGGCCGGTCCATGGGCCCGCTTAAGGGCCCCTGGTGGGGTCCAGGGGCAAAGCCCCGGTGGGGGTTGAGGGGGCCAAGCCCCCCAAAGCCAGAGGGTTTCTACACATTTTACACTGCAGGAGACACCATTTCTGAGGGTAAAATTACATTCAAATGGATTAAAAAATAAGGTTCTTTTGAGAAAACAAGCCTAGATAGCAGTATTGAAGACTATCTATTATACATGTAATATTCTTCAAGGCTTGTTTTCTCAAAATTATACCATAAAATATGCAAATTAGGTACCTAAGCCCAGGCAATTTTAGCAGAATTAGCACCGAAAAGGCCATTTTAACATAAAAACCAGTTTTAGACTTTTTTGAAAAAAATGCTTCCTTCATCTCAAAAAAGTGGTTTTAAATGTTCAGTTTCCTATACTTTTGTACATGAGAGACATTTTTCAAAGTATTTTTTGGCCAAATAACATGGCCTACATGGCTGAAATGGATATATATAATGCGTAATATAAAAACGATGATTCATCAAATTTTGACCCCCCTGTTTTTTGTTAAATTTTCAAAAAATATTTTTGGCCAAAAATTTTTTTTTTTTTTTTTTTTTTTTAGAAAATCTGATTTTTTTGGAAAATACAAAAATCGGAATTCGATTTAAATCGGAAGATTGGCATCTCTGCTTTGTTTCCTATTGCTTATTGTTAAGTTCAATGGAGCATATCTCAATAGTGGCACTGGAGACATCCGGGCTCAGTTGTGGTGGATGGTCACATATTGTGATGCAGGGTGTCCCAAAATGACCTGTCCATGGTATCTTGATGTGTTATATGATATCAACATGATTAAGCTTATAATATTGTTACCTACATGTATACAGTACTTCACAAGATCCACACTTGCTATAAACGATGCATTCTTTCATTTGCCTTTGCACTATTATTTTAACACCATAACTTCAAAAATATTGCAAAACTCATACAGTTTTGTAGATTACACACTGTAGACATTCCATTTCAATGTGGTACCGAGTCTTTGATATAGTTGTGCTATGTGGTACTAATAATTTTTGAGGCCCCCTGTATATATTGTGATTGTTTATTTTATGATGTTGATTTGTCAATGTACATATTATGCAGATGATGAGAAGTTTGAAAATATTTTGTTTGGTTTCACTGGTTTGATTGACATGTATGTAAATACTGAAATGTGTGGAGTGCAAAGTAAGGAGCGTTTGCCGAATAGGGCGCAACTCTAATAGTCTTATTACAAGACTGCCCTACCCCAACCCTAAACCCTAACCCTAAACTCTTGGACTGGACTCAAGTCTAGCAAGTTGCACCCTATTCGGTAATTGTACCCAAAGTAAGATTACCAGTAGTTGTATATTGAATAGTGGAGAATGATGGCAGGTTTTAGGATGTACTTGATATTGGCTGTAATCATGAAGGTGCAAACGGATGTAATAGTTTTGAAGAAGATCAGTCAACATTCTGCAATTCATTTCATAATATGAGGCACTGCCAGCGGTTGCTCTTGCCAATCCAATTTTTGACCTTCAACATTGCCATTCTAGCCACCATAGGATAATAATATGCCACTGAGGATTCTGTGAGATCAATAGAATAAATAGGAATTGGATCTGCTATGATTGTAAATTGCTGTTTTTTTTGTTCATTCCTAAATGTTGAACAAATTTTAATCTTTCCCCAGAGTAGCCAGTGCACATAAACCTTGAAAAAAAATGGTGTTCGTCGCTAGGAATGCGACGAACACCATTACTCAGTCCAAATGACCATACGGGGACGTGCCGCAAATATGGGTAGCATTTTCGGCCTTTTGGTATATCAATGACACCTTTATCAAAGCCTATTTTGGTATATGAATGGGTCCTTTTTTTTTCAAAATTTTCTCAATTTTTTTCGGAAAATAGCCCTATTTTTCCTTAATCTAGCCAAAATTTTGGGTTAAATTCGGCCGAAAATTTTGGGTCCAGATTTCTTGAAAAATTGGTATAAATTATGGGTCCACTTTCAAATTCTCAGCGGCACGTCCCTACCAAAACAAAACTTGAGTATCCCCCCTCCCGGGCTAAAAGTCATTCCAGCTTTGTAATGATTATTGTTTCTGATGTATGTCTTTCAAATATGCATTTGTAACACAGCTATTGTTAGCATTATATCAGTAAATCATTAAGGGGGTACTACACCCCTGCCCAATTTTGTGCTTATTTTGCATTTTTCTCAAAAATTATAGCGCATTGGGGACAAGTAAAATATGCATATTATAGGGGCAAGGACTACAAATACTGCACTGGAAATTTTATTTCAGCACAGACAACAGTTGTGGAGTTACAGTCAAAAATGAGGGAAAACCAATATTTGATCAATAAATCAATAACTACTTGCTTTGAGTTGCTGAATTTTCAGTACAGTAGTTGTAGTCCTTGCCACTATAATATACATATCTTACTTATCACCAATGTGCTATAATTTTTTTTTTTTTTGCAAAAATGGGCATAAAATTGGCCAGGGGTGTAGTACCCTTTAAGGTTTGAGTGTGTATAAAAATGTATGTGTTTTTTTATTTGTTTGTTTTTTATCCCCATGCCTTGTTTTGGTCAAGAACTGTTCAGATAGGGACATAGTTTGGTGTATTTACAGCCATTATATTTGTCACAACTTCATAGATAAGTGGGAAAAATCACAACTCAA
This sequence comes from Amphiura filiformis, assembly GCF_039555335.1. Classification (NCBI taxonomy): domain Eukaryota; kingdom Metazoa; phylum Echinodermata; class Ophiuroidea; order Amphilepidida; family Amphiuridae; genus Amphiura; species Amphiura filiformis. Next base: position 41,645,387 of record NC_092630.1, read on the forward strand.
GTAAATACAGTAATAATGACTTGCTGCTTGCTGTGTGTATTCTCTTTTTGTTTTAATGTTAGGCAAACAAAATTGTTGTCTATACAAATTACAACTCAAAATGAATGCAGAAATGAGACATGATTTTCGCAAAATTTTCTGAAAAACAATGTAACTAAGTCATGTTTACGATCCACTATTGAAGTCTGCAAAAGAGACTAAGGACCAATGGAAATCAATCAAACTTGTTTGCTGTGGATCAGATGACCATATCAGTAATACCTGATGAAGTCCTTTGATGTGGAGGACGAAATATTAGTAGTATGTAAAAATTCACTTGGTTTTGTCAAACAAAAATCCAAAAATATTTCTTTACTGAATATTTATTACCTGATGAATATGTTCAGTGAAATGTAACTAATTCTTTGCATTATCATCTAAATTTGGCGTAATTTCTTATTGCCTGCCTTCAGAGTTGGATAAGAATATGCTTTGACTTATCAATATGGATTCATATCTCGACACAACTAACTATTTGCACTGTCGTATTAGGAAACATCTAACCTACACAAAACTGATCGTGCTGTTAAGGGGGTACTACACCCCTGGCCAATTTTGTGCCTATTTTTGCATTTTTCTCAACAATTATAGCACATTGGTGACAAGTAAGATATGTGTATTATAGGGGCAAGGACTACAACTACTGCACTGGAAATTTTATTTCAGCACAGACAACAGTTGTGGACTTACAGTCAAAAATGAGGGAAAACCAATATTTGATAAATAAATCATTAACTACTTGCCTTGAGTTCCTGAATTTTCAGTGCAGTAGTTGTAGTCCATGCCCCTATAATATACATATATTACTTGTCACCAATGCGCTATAATTTTTGAGAAAAATGCAAAAATAGGCACAAAATTGGCCAGGGGTGTAGTACCCCCTTAAGCAGCTCAGATTCAACATTCAACTCGGAATATTACTACTGTGTAAAACTAATCGATGTAAACAATTTTCCCCACATATTTTCAGTTATTAACTAATTACATATGTCTGGAAGGCCGCAGGAGGCATTTTTGATTATTAATTATTGCCTTATACAAACATTAGGCTATCATATAATGAAAACACAAAGGGTCTAACATACTTGGTTCTGAAGTTTTGTGATGTCTATTTTCTTATTATATTCGCTTTTTTATGCCATATTTTTGCCTTGATCTCAATTTCAAATTTGCCACCTTTGGCCTCCATGGACCAGATCCTATCACATATGTTAGAAGTACACAAAGATACTATCAGTAACTACTCTTTTCTTTCAATGACAAAATAGACTTGATGTTTTCCTTAGCAGTGACTAAATATACTTCAGGTATGCTAGTCTCAGCCTTAGCCAGTAATAGTAAGCAACACAATATATTTTCACACTAATGTTTGATGATTTTGATATTTATTGTTATAGTAAGATAATGCTGATACGATACCAAAAGTATCAAAATAACAATAAAAATCAGTTTATGCTATACTAGGATCAGCTCGCAATAGGCGAGAATTATTAAATTTGTACAATAATAAGTTTGTTAAATACGCAAGACTGATGCCCGCGTGCATCAGTCATACTATACACGAAACATAGTTCACATAGTTCTTGAAACAGATTCATCAGGATCGTTCATAGTTCATAAGATTGATAAAGGTTCTTTTTCAGATCCAATAAAATGATACTACTCACTCAGAAATTTTTCGATTCCTATCAGGAATCTTGTTCACTCTGGTACTGGTGCTTTTAGAAAGAAAGTTTGGTGACGTCATCAAAACCAGACAGAAGTGTTGCCGGTTCTAAAAACATCTAGAAACACCAGTACCAGAGTGAACAAGATTCCTGATAGGAATTGAAATATTTCTGAGTGAGTAGTATCATTTTATTGGATCTGAAAAAGAACCTTTATCAATCTTATAGTTCACATAGGTGTTGTTTCCAGCTGTGTACACCATTCTACAATGTACATCAGCCCATGATGTTATGAGTCCCGCCTAGTATTACAAGCTGATCATGGTATAAGTGCCTTATGTTTAGTGCCTTTTCATGTATGTAGAGTTTGTTTATGTTACCTCCATATTTGGGCATGTCTGTATTATTGTATGTATTAAATTTAGATGTAAGAATTGCAGTATTAAATGTTATAAGCAAGTGCACTATAGTTTTAAACCTTATAGTAGATTACACTTTTATGAAAACCGTATATTTTGGTCCTTTTAGAGGTCATACATGTGCTTTATTACTTGATTATTCCTATATTAAAATGAATATGTGCTAGTATTAGTAAGCTTGCTTCTTTCCTTGTCACAAAGAACCATATAAAAATGTCCATATATTTCTTTGTAGTGAACCACATAATATAGATATTTATTGTAGTCACAGGTCAGACTGAACAGACAGGCATAACACAATGTAAGTGCCTAAAATACTGCAATTTCAGGAAAACTTAATATCCCTGATAATGACATTAATTGCAGATGTGTGCGGGGATGCCAGATTTCCAGATTTTTCCACATTTTGTTACTCCAAATTTCTTTTTCAAACTTTTATTTATTTTCAGCCTGTTTTGAAGCTTTATATAGCCCAAATGTGCTCGCTTTTTCAGGCTTTTCATTAAAAGTCACTTCAGGCCACTGGCATCCCCGATGTGTGTAAGCAGCAGATTTCTATTGTGTGAGAGCGTGGAAGAAAAACATAGATATTAGATTTTAGATAGTAAGTGGCAGTAGAAATTATTATTTTTTAATTAAAATCCATAAAACTGACCAAATTATATGAATAAGAAGTATTTTCCTATGTTTTAATCTTTAATTGGACATCATACTTTTTGATTGTTTTTAATATTAATCTTTTGTTTGGTATGCTTACAATTTCATGTAGCTGGCACAGGGGTGGCGCTAACTTGCGCTAGACGCATTCTAGCTTTTGATGCACAAAATTACCATTAAGTGGTTGCTTTTTTGAATTGTTTTGGACCATAGTTTCAAAAAAATTGACATTTTGACCCCTTGTTTGAAAACTTAGTGCTACCCCTGAGCTAGCAGCAATTTTATCCTTTGCATTGTGAAATGCATTTTTCATAACATTCCATAATCAAAGAATATATGTAATAAAATTATTATAGAATCTTTCAAATATGTATAGGATTATTTCTACTTTATCAGTGTGAATTTAAATTGCAATATACATTTGTGTTTGTATTTTGATTTTGTAATCTAAAATATCATTTTATCCATTTCCTTTTGCAAAATATATGTGAATATGGTTGAACAGAAGAGCAAGGGTTATACTACAATAACTTCAGGTGGTACAACACCCCTTGATAAATTTAGGACTATTTTTACATTTTTCTTTAAAAAATAAAACTGGTAACAAAAGTTATGTATATTATAGGGGCAAGGAATCCAGTTACTACACTGGAATTTCAGTGACTCAAGACAACCGGTATGTTATTTATGATAAAAGAGGTACCGCAAGGATGTACCTCATTTCTTAACATAAGATAATGAACCACTTGTCTTGAATCACTGAAATGTCACTGAAGTAATTGGATTCCTTGCTCCTATAATATACATAACTTTTGTTACCAGTGTGTAGTTATTTTTGAGAAAAAGGCAAAATTAATCACAACATTTATTAGGGGGTGTAGTACCACCTTAAAGGGGCATTGTGAGATTTCATAAAACGTATTCCCTCAACTTTGTTTTAAGTTCTATTTTTTACATTTACGCAACGATTGTATTATAATAATCATCATCTGAAATAATTAAGCTTCTAAAAATTGGCATCTTTCGTGTAAAATTTCATGATTTTTAAAATTAAGTTCCAGAACTTAAATCCCCAAACATAACAGTTACCTTTTTACAGACTTTTTTTTCTGAAAATTACCAAAGGGGTAGGTTTCAAAGGATCCAATCTATCGCAATAAATTGAAATTTTCTCATTTGATTTTTTTGTGAAATCTCCCAAAACCCCTTTTATTTTGCTCTCTGTTCATGAAATGATAAACAGTGTACGATCTGAGGTTACTGTTCTGAACCAGGCTACTTTTTGTACATTATAATGCATATACATTTACAGCCTGTAGTATGACCCTCTATAACAATATGCGTTGGGAGGTCATCATGCCCGTCTGTGTATGTGTTTGTTTGTTTGTTTAAATGGTCGCTCCATGTGGAGACACACTTGGGTCCTGATGGGACCAGGCTCAGTATGTGTATTGATACAGGCGTTTTTTTTATCACAGTACTCATGTCACATTTTTTCTGTACTGTGACAAATTTTGAGAAAATAAACTTCATTACTGGTACAAGTAATCTCAGACCTGCTTAAATGTTTTTTCTTTTGTGAGTAGACTGTACTTTTGTATATTTGAATTCAGAAGTTGAATGAACATTGTAAGCATTTGTGTGGCAAAAAATCAACATATCCTGCCCTTTTTCCTTATTTCATGGTGTCGTGTACCGTCCTTGGACTTTCTATAACTTTGTTACTATCCTTTTATATCAGACATTGCTGTGATACCAAAACCTAAATTTCTATAAATTACCAAGTTTTAGTTCTTTGAAAGCAGTCTTGTTTATCATAGCTTTCTAATCACAATATTCATTTGTTAGGTCATGACATATTTATCATGGAAGGATGCTTAGTAACATAAGACAGCACTATCCAATTTGTCAAGGGTTCATCACATGATAGTGTCAAATATACAAATTTTTATTGGTATGCATCTCAAAAGTATGTCAACCAATAGAGGTTATCCACTTCACTCGTGTGACTTCTAACAAAAGGCGCCGATTCCCGTAGTATTCCTTATTCAAAACAAATCAATTCATGACCTCGGAGTTACCTGCATGACTCTTAGCGGGCTATTTTGAAACAGTCATGGTTGCACATGCAGGTACTTTTGAAAGTTGTAAACAAGGTATAGCAGTCGTTGATAGGATATGCAGCTTATAGAACACGGATAACCTCTATGTGTTGGGTTTTGTGGGAAAGAGTTTATATCGAGGAGTCAGTGACACAAAGGCGGAACTCCATTTTGGTAATTATGTTTCACTGATCTCAATGGGGTGCTAAATGGAGTTACCTTGGTGTTTATTGGAAACTGCTCGTTTCCGAAAAATGTTGATATCAAAATCTCATTTTCGCAAAAATGGAGTTACGTTGTTGTGACACTGACCCCTTGATATCTATGTTCATTGAACATTGATATAATAGGAGCCAGAGATGAAGAAACTAGTTGGTGTCTGACATCACCTGTCAATCCTACTCAGAATGGTTAGTTTATGATTATGTGATGATTAAGATTTCTGAACGTAGCGAATCGCAGTGTGCCCTATGGTTAGTTCTCTTTCAAACGTACAAACCATCTCAGAATTCCTGGAAATAGGAAACTTTCTTTCCTGAAGACAAAATGCATAAAAAAGTTGCTTTGTAAAAAGTACCCACATCATTCATCAATTTCTGTGAGTCCTTTATCCCACGAAGGCACAAGATGAATAACTTTCCTCTTACACACCACTAACCAATCACAGGCTGTGGGGAGTTGATCGTCAGATGTAAAATAGTTTCTCTATATTTTACTGTAACTGTCAGCATCACAAAATAAACATCACATTCAAACACTATTTATTTGATGGATTATCAAGCATGTATTTTTATTATTTGCAAACCAACTTGTGGTGTTCAACTACAATAGAACATATGCATTGACATTTACAATGCCATACTACAACGAAACACACTCCAATGACTCAACGTTTAGGGCATCTCTTGCCATACATAACATGTTAACCCCTTTTCTTTAGCAAAAAGGATAAGTACAAAAGATTTCGCTTGGCCAGGACAAAAATTGGGTGCCATTATTTGAACACTGTGCAGGGTTATTTGCAAAATGTACACAATATGTTGGACTTTGTCTCTATAATAATAATAATAATAATAGAAAAAAAAATTCTTCCTATTCATTCTCATCTACCAGATCCATATACTGTAATTACAACTATTCTGTAATTAAAATCTAACTTCGATAAATTGAACTTCACAACTTATCTGCTACCATTTTAAAGCTTCCCTACATAAAATAACTCCTGCGGTTTAAAATCCAGTGACATTGATGCCTGTAATGCCCAGCAGATATCGAAAACATAACTTGATTCCTTTACAATATGAAAACAAATCATGCAGCCTTGTAAAATGTGACCTATCACATCAAAACTTTGTAAAAAATGCAGATTGAGATTTCTTACAGAACTGCACGTAAGAAAAAATTCATCCTTGACCACAGTGGCCTGTGCAGCACATTGAAAGTGGTGGGGCCAAGTTGTTCAGTTCCCCCGAATGAGTCTTGAATAGGAGTGTAATAAAGGTGCAGGCGTAACCCGCACTGCGAGCGGCTTGCTGCGAAGCCCCTTACGGGTGAGGTCTAGGGCCTTGCCTTAGGGCCCCTGGTGGGAGTCCAGGGGGCAGCCCCCCGGAAGCTCTGGGGTTTTAGCGTTTTAAAAGGCCAAGGAATCCTATTTTGAAGAGGCAAATTTTGACGTTTTTGCACCATCCCCCGATTTTCCCTGAATGACCAACACAAGTGGGGCCAGCCCCCCTCCCTTGCGTGACGCCACTGCTTGACCAGGATTTAAACCTGGGACCCTGGGTATCTGGACCAGCGTTCTTATAACTGAGCTATCAAGGAAGTCGATGGCATTAACCAAGATTTGAACCTGGGACCCTGGGTGTCTAGACTAGCGTTCGTATCACTGAGCTATCAAGGAAGTCAATAGCATTGAAGCGTTATCTATAGCCCCAAGGTAAAGGACTGCTTATTTACTTTAAAATGACATCTTAAACACAGAATACTGATTTTATGTAACAAGAACAATTCCTTGCTATTTTTTTTTCCAAGCATATTTCCCTTATTACCTTAAATAGGGGAGGGGGTATCTGAAAACTGCAGTGTTTTGACGTGATGTGTCACAAGTTACTTGGAAGCATTACAAGGAAGTCACCAGCAGTATGTGATTGTAGTGACACCATTTCCCATGATATTAACTACCCCCAAGTGTTCCTGTTCATAATGGACCAATGCTAAAATGCAAGCATCCAATAATAGAGATCTATTTACGGCAATTCCGAAGCCATGCAAATCATGATAACATAATACACACATGAATAGACAGTACTCAATCGCATCAATTTTGTTTTGTTTAAAGTTTGTTTTTGATGCAAATTTATGTGTTGGAAAAACAAATAAAGAGTATAAAAGAAGAAAAAAAGAGAAATAAGTATAAACAAAAACAGTTATTTTGTTCCAGAATGAAATCTTGTATGGAACATTGTCATCAAACATTAATTGTTTTACCAACAATTATGTATCATCATTATAGTTGATTTAATACATGCAGTAATATGCAAAAATACATACTAAATATGTCCACACACCAGTACATTGTGATTTATCATGGCCACTTTAATTAGGAGCATTATATTCCTTGTCCTTGTATGCTCCTAGCCAGTTAAGACAGTACGTATTACTTTTTGTTTTTGTTATATTGTCTGACAACACCAAAAAAAGAAAAAAAAAAAAAAATTCTGGCAATGCCACTAAAATTGTTCAACAATACTGTACACCTAATTCATACCATCTTTTCCCTCAACCCTTTTCAAGTTTAACTTGAATGGTAACAAATGGAGACAAAATCGTGTACCGGTACAGTATTTTCAGCTAAGCCCAAATTCAAATAACGATCTGTGTCTTCCTTGTGGCTAAGTTCTCTGGTCAAAATCTACCAGGCTTTTTCAAGATTCACCTAATGGCACAAACAGGCTCCCTTGACATAACCAATTTTAGGCACAAACTAAAAAAGCTCTCCCAGCAAGTAAGGGCATGGACCATTAATTCTTGTTGGGATTTTCAGAGGATGGAGCTCTCTATTTGTACATGAAACTTATCCCAAGGCAAAGGAGCAAATTTTCGCCATTAGGCAAATCTTTACGGTATTATCATATATATTCTCATATTTTATGCATGGCCTTGATTTCGTCTTGATTTGCGAGAATCAAAATCCATCATAGTCGCTGCACTTACTGTATGATGCAATGAGAGAAGTTGATTTTTGCAACAGAATCTAACCAGAATCATTATGTAAATTGATTCTGTGATTCTCATCAAAATCTAGGCCTTGTTATGTTCTGCTCACTTAACCATTTCAATTATACAGCAACTGGATTTGTCATGCAAGTTTGCGATAACTTGGGCCTACACCTTAAATCAAGTAGATAGTATCTAACAAAACAGATGAAATTTTTAAATACTGTAGTTACTTCTTCTGCGTACTTATACATGTTATTTTCTATGAACAAATAGCAAGTACGTGGTATTTTCACTGTTGTATTCCATTCTTCTTGTCAGTGATGGGATTTGTAAATTACATTAGAATTTGTAAATTACATTAGAATGAAAAAATTATATATTATACACCAAATAGATTCATCAGGTTTGAAGATAAATAAATATGAAGATTCTTGAAAACAATACAAAATTTTACTCACTTGTTTGGCGGTTGGTTTTTACGCTAGTCAGGATTCATCCAAACCGTTAGAGAGGATTATCAATTAAAATTCTTAAGATACTTTTCGTCCATGAAAAGCAAAACTGTTCAACTAGTGAGTAAATTTGGTTGATTTTCAAGAATCTTCATTAAATGTAACATACCTTTTCATTGATGAACATATATTGCAGAACATGCTTACCTTGGTCAACAATACATTGATAAATACTGATAAATAGATTCAATCTTCATTGTTTTATCGATGCTGTTATTTATCATCAAAGTAATGCCATACAAATTTTAATGACCACATCCAAAAAATTTGAAATTCAAGTATTTCTTTGTAAAAATGAAAACTTTCATGTTTGGTGAAATTCTACCCTGCAAGGATCAACTGTACTTGGATCAACTTCAATTTTGGTCTGAATAAAATTTTGACTGTTTAATATCAAAAATTTCTTATTTCAAATTTGTGGACATGTTTTCGGCAAGTTTTTTTCAGCTGTCTCCCGATTGGATGCCAATTACAGCGTCAACACAGAAGTGGCCCTGATTATTTAATTGAAGCAAGTCATCATCACAACGGCACCTTATTAGCCAATCAAGCTGTGTAGCATCGCATGACCTTTACAGTTACCTCTTATGCAGTAATCAGGTTGAGCAATTGGACACCGCTGAAGGACCTTGCCGAATACTATAGTAAAAACAATGCATCATCTATTTACTCATGAAAGTGATGTACCATCTAACTACTGTGTATGAACATGTGACCCATCACATCAAAACAATGCAAATCCCTACATGTTCCTTCTTCCATAAGATCCAGCTTAAAATATTTAATTAAGAAATCATGCTCAGTGAAGACATTGACCTGTTTGCTTCACCAGCACCTGTGATATTCACAATTGAAAACAGAGCATTTTGTCTCCGTATCATACAAGCCTGTGTACACATTCCACCCAAGACGTGTGTACTTAATTAAACAAAACATCTGACCAACTTGTATCATCTATTGTACTGACCCCATTTTTTCAACCTGCCTGGTATTTTTATATCACATCGCAACCAGCAATTGCCTTGCTTTGACGTAAGTGGTCATATACAGAGTACGGCAAATAATGTGTAGTATTCAACATTTTTCTCTACTAGTACTAATGTTCTATTTTCAAGAACACATTTAAATGGGGCAAGCATTACTTTGTTAACGCAAGTAAGTCCTGTGCATGTACATCATTACACACCCCAACATGTCCATGAACTTACAAGGCGGCATTGAATGGTTGTTGACATGAAGTACTCGGTAAAATTAACAACTTGTAAATGACTTCATACTCCCAGCAACAGTAACCCATGCAACAAATTTGTATCAAATTTTTCAATATAAATACACTATTGGTTGTTGACTATATGTGATGAAGCGCCACACAGGTGTGTGGGGGGCATGTGTGTAGTTAGCGGAATGTGTAGCGCACGTAGGGTACTTCCACATCTTCTCCTTCGGTGTCGTTGCAGCATATTTCCAAGACGAGATGTTTCACATGTTTGGGGATCTTCTTCTTCGACACTTTTGTTACCACATCAGACATTCTATAGCAAAATAATAATACAATAACAAGAGATTAGCTATAATAACACTGATGAGTGAAGTATCACATACTTAGAGTAAAAAGAGGAAGCGGTCAGTAGATCAATCACAAAGACAAGTTACACAAACTTTGACTGACCCCTATTTGGTGCAATGAACACAATCATATGCTTTCTTATCCTTCGCCAGAGTATACAAGCTGTTGAAATCTATCTACTGTACTTGATTTAACACAGAAACAGGACTACAATATATTCTTTTTACAGATCGTGTAGTTCATGAAGCAGAAACACATTCACCACTGAATATACCATTTCCTACATTTGATACACAACTTGCATTTCTTTGTTGGGCAGGAAAACCCTATGTACTTGCAGCCCATGAACATGTTTAAAACAAACTGCCAAGAGGTTACATAATTTGCTTTAAACGTGTTCAGGGGAAATGACATATAGGCAGAGATGTTATCTTCCAGAAATTACCAGAATTCCAAAATTTATTTTGCAATTCCGGAATTGGATGATGTTAATCCGTCATAAAAAGAGCCAAAAAGCTTTTTAAGGAGGCGTGATGCTCCCAGCATATTCCCCCCGGACAAACCCCTCTAAATGTTCAATACCGCATGCAAGCCCTTGGCCACCTCTACAATGGCCACATGGATTTTCCGGAAATGGATATGTTGCTCATTTACATCCCTGCATAGGAGGTTTTTCCTGCCCAACACGAATTGGTAATTACAATGAACAAAGAGGAAAATTACTTACTTCATTGCATTGCGATCCTTCATTTTAGCAGGAGGCATGAAGAATGAATAGAGCATACACACACCCTGAGACAACATGGTGATCTCAAGCTTCTCTTTTTCTTGGAAGTAGTCGATGAATTGTTTGAGCGTCATCTCCTGAACGTTTACGATACCACTGACATTAAATCGGTCCCACAGAGAAAATTCAGTGTCATAGTACTGGAAATCAAAGAAAGCAAAACCAGATTTAGAACTCAAAACATTAGCATGTATGGGGATACAAAAGAATACAATATAATAAAAGTCAGAGATAAAACAAACTAAATCCCGTCTGATGAATCAACTCCCAAACACCCTGCAGGATTAGGTTAGCGCACACAATTTGAATCTGCCACTACAACATCCAACAAGGCGTTACTCTCAACTTCAGACACAATATAGTTTTGAATTCTTTACTTTTCAAATACGATGAATACAAAGTCTACTGACATTGCTATATTAATTTCCTTCCACAATATCCTCAATTACTGAATCCTGGATCCACCAGTTGCCATAATGCATGACTGTATCCCAATATTATTAGTGAAGTCCTTATAATTTTAGTATACCATCCTTACAATACTACACTTTCAATTGCAGGTATCGCTACACCATTTGCAACTTTAAAATGAATTTTATGTATATTAATATGAAACAGCCACTGTACTGACTAGGCCTGGTGGATAGGTAAGCTTAATTTTTTTTATTTTACCACATAGCAAAAGCCTGATATAAATAATAATAATATTGAATGACTTATTTTCAAATGATACAAGCATATTATACCAGTACTTGCTAAAAATATTGTACTCATCTGCGACTTTTACAGTTATTTTTTCTTGTATTGATCACTTTCAAATCCAATCAATATTATAAATATCAAGAGCTGCGTGAGAGTCAATTGTACTCACCTTCTGTTTAGATGCTGCAATTGGTTCAGAGAAACCAAAGAAAGGTAGTGCCAAGTTGATGAATCCGTTCTTGTAACTCTCCATGTTCTTGTTGTTATTCACTAATTTGAAGAGTTCAAGGCACACTAGGCCTGCTACCACTGATGTTGTTGTTGCAATGGCTGGGATGATTTTACCCGCAATCAGTTTGGTCTGTAGTGACGAGCAAATAACAAGATGAGAAAAATAGTTTGGTGAATTTATTCAGACACTTGAGGAAAAAACCCTTGAGATTCCTTAACTGCTTAGAAATGGACTTGACACTAGCTATATACTTTTAAACATGTTGCTTTAAACATGGCCCTTACAGTGAAAATCAATTTATGCATCAAAGCTTTTACACAACAAAATGTTCAACCTGCCTATGACAGATACACTAAATGTGGAATTGCAGTAAATAACAGTAGATACAAATGTAGTTTTAAAAGTCAACTAGGGTAGTGGCAGGGGTTGAGTGGCCAACCATGGCCTAACACACCATAAAACTGACAAGTACATATGTGACGTGATCAAGGGGAATGAGTCACATGTCTGCAATTTTCAATTTGAAGTTTTTTACATCATTTTCTGGCAGTTTAGAAATGCTACGTTTTGATGCAAATCCCATCAAAATCGGACATCTGGTTAACGAGTTATGAGCAATATATCACTGGCTGAAAACAATATAAAACATAAGAATTTGAACACTGTTTTTGCCAATATCTCAGAAACAATATTAGCGACATCCGACTCATTTCCCTTGATCATGTCACATATTGCAATGGTTACATTAGCCCAACACAACATTCTGGCCATGTTATTAATAAATGAGGTGCAGATATGTTATTATGTTATTTCAATCACCACCCACTTCTGTATTCACAGAGTACATAATTCATCAGCAAAACAACTCTGATAAAGGGTGTAATACAGGGCTTCCCAAAATTTTACTGTAACCCAAATTTCTTGAGAAAATTAAAACATGAATTTAACACAAAAGATTAAAAATTGTTTTTTTTTAAATTTGGGCTCCAGTTGGGTGAAATTTGGCCATTTTTTTTAATGTTTAAATAATTACCCATTTTTATACCAATATTTATCTAAAAAAGGTCAATTGTCTGTTTAATTACTTTTTTCTTTCAGTAAACGCCCATGACCCCTGACAGAGTGCTTGCGACCCAATTTTGGGTCGTAACCCAGTTTGGGAAGCAATGGTGTAATATGTATAGGTGCCAGAATATACCTTGTGTTTATCAGCTGGTGCAATTTCATAATTCTCAGCTCTAAGATTGGATGCTGCTACGATGAAATCCATGTGCAGATTTGAGTCGTCATCCTTTTCAAAGTCAATAGGTAGCATGTGGAAATCTTTGAGGCTTGCTGGTGCTGGTAGAGTTTCTGATAATTCCTGAAGTTTAAGATCATCTGCTGCTGCGCTTGCCGAGGCCTGTGCTTCTGCATCAGTCACATCTATCTTGACTCCTGCAACAACAACAATAGTTTGTATGAGCACAGATGGAGGAAAACCAATGAAACACAGACAGTTTAAGAAAATTTTGTGGAGCCTGTAACTTGAGTCGAAAATGTAGGTTTTCTACAACTTGTAATTTATATTTCGGAGGTACAGATATCAAATTGAATAGCAAGAATGTAATTATGGGATGTTTTACAGACGACAATTTGGAAGAGAAATCAGAATGAGGAAAATCGATGAAATGACTGGTTAAAAAATCAGTGCCAAAATCAATGACACAATTCATACACTCCCAGACAGAATCTGATCAAGGCCATAAAAATATCAATGGAAAAATAATAATAATATATAAATCTTTCCCTTTCAAGTGCAATGTAACTTTTATATTTTTGATGCTTAATATAGCACATCCATAAAATTTTAAGGCAAATTTTGATAACAGTTCCAGTCTCCTAATTCTAGACTCAGCATACAAAGGTGTTGACTTACCTGACCTGGGTGCAAATTCTGGCACATCAATAGTTTCAATCACTTTGCGAATCAATGCCCTGTCTCTACACTGCTTGATGCCATAACTCTCAGCCCTTAGATTGGCTGATGCTAACACATAGTCTATATGTACAGGCTGAAAACACAACAAAAATGAGTTAAAATAGGATAGGATAAATGAAAGAAACAGACAACAGTTATCCATTAGCAAGCATGTCTCATCTCTTACTAAATGTGGTTACACCAAGAACACCATAAGAGAAACGCAATAATGACAGACACAAACATTCTAATTTTCTAATTTTGTTTTTTGACTAATCTACCTAAAGATGTTTAAAATCATTTATTTGAAATTCTAGGATATAACCTGTACATGTCAAACTAATCATCTTTACAAATATAGTTGCAAACAGGTATCTTGTTATAATGCATTTCTCCAATTTCAATTTTCTGCACCAATTTGCTATCTCAATATGTACCTCAATGAACAGAGCACATCCAGACTTTGCAAAATATGTCAATATGAAAACAAAAGGAACCTCTACAATGGGAGTGCCATTTGATGAAACAAGGTGATGTATCATGTTGCAAAGGATTCTGGGAAAGTTCAGATATCTTCTCTGGGATGAAACTTTTCATCACTGATTATATGGTTATCTACTTTTACTGTGTACAGCTAGTATTGTTAGGTTGGTTAGTTACTCATGCTCCTTTGCAAGGGGCTATTTGAGTTGAAATCCAAACACCCCCTATGGACACCATGACCTTAATCTTCCACACACAGGATGTGTGAATTTAAAATGGAGCTACCTGAATGGGTGACACCATTTGAGTCCTCTAAGATCTGGAGAAAGGCGCTTTATAAATCCAAAATTTATTTATTTATTTATTATTTGTAATCTACACCCCCTGCATGGGAGATTAAGGTCATGTCTTCCATAGCGGGTGTATGGATTTCAATTGGAATATACTTACTAATCACATAAGTCTACTCACATTATTCAGATCAAAATTAAGTGGGTGTGGACATCTCTTGGGACCCGACCAGAACAGTGCACCAGAACTAGTAAGCTGCAAAGCAAAGGGGGAGAAAATCACATATTAACATAGAATAGTTGCCAGTGAAGTACAACAACACCACTAAAGCAATGATGACTTTAGGGCTCATATTGAAATACCCTACCACGTTTTCACACAGAAAGAAGGCAGGATTCCCCTCGCTAAGCGCGCGCCTTAGGAAAGCTCGGTCAGGAAAGCGCTCCTAATTTAAGTCAGTGAAGTGGCTAATTGCAGTGCTATAATCACACAGGATTTTAACAAAAGAAGGCTAGCACAGGAAAGCTGCAGGATGGCGCACACCTTCCTGTGTAAGGGAATTTCAAAAGAGCCCTTATATACACCTCGCCTATATTTCCATCTTGAAAAAAAAGAAACTATAATCAAGAGCAAAACTTGCGGGGACACTTGTTCATATTTTGTGCTCATGGTTAAATAAAACCATAAATGTGAAGTACACCATATTAAACTTCAACTGTATAGATTTGATCCCCCTCCCACCCCCACCAAGCATTCAAGCAATGTTGGAGCAAACATGTAACACATTACAAAATTGAGGCATTTGGCATTCCAAGTGTCCCAGCAATTTTCAAATAATGAATAAACTAACTACAGTTTTCACCAAGGTTCTTCAGTGGCTGTTTACAGCGTAAACATGGAAGTGGGATTCTGGTTGGCTAATTGAATCACAGTGTCTGCAATAAGTGCGTAGCAGTAGCAAAATGCTACAATTTTCATCATTTGCTACACAATTTTGGAATGTGTAGCAATTGTGTACCATTCATAAGCATTACCTGGTGAGCATTTTTGCTACACAAATAAAATTGCTTAATGCGGACCCTGTTGAATCACGTCATCATCACCTCATTCGCCGATGAAGCTGCATAGCAACATCTCTGACCTAGTTCTTTTTACTTGATAATCAGAATGAGCAGTAGGACACCACTGAAGGACCTTGCCAAATACCATAGCATTCAAAATGATCCAATTATAGATACATAATAAACATCGATAACAACATACTCAAGATTTTTTTTGTTCCCAATTAATACATAGTGTCAAGGATCTCAATTCTTGTCTTTGCGCAGAGCGACCCTGTAATCCAACTCACCTGATCCTTTGGGAAGTTATAGAGTAATTGACCTATTTGATTGTGATATTGAGCCTGCCAATGAAGTCTAGCCCATGTGATGCAATCGTCAAAATTCTTCGGTCTATCATCTACTAGAGTCTGCTTCAAGGCCTCGAGAGTCTCCAACTACAAGAAAATAATATTAACACCATAATTACAATAGCTGTAGACCAAGTAGTCACATTATTTGTCCCAAGTTCACTCCCAACTTACACCCTGTATCTTGTATCTACATTCCTTGAACCTTATGTTTAAGCACAGAAAATAATTCTATGAAATTTCTTTTATATAGAGTGGAACCTCTTTAACACAAAATCTATGGGGCCAAAGGGTTTCAGTTGTGTTATCAGGATCTTGTGTTACCATACAGAATCAATGCACAAGGACTTTAAAAAAAATCACTTTGTGTTATCAGGTTTTTTGTGTCAACAGATTTTGTGTTAACAAAGTTCTACTGTACTTTTTTTAAGATTCATTGTCAAATTTTTCCTTTATTTCCTAACATCAATTTTTCTATCCTGCAAAGTTTTGAACATTGTGCTATTCCAGTTAAATTGATACACCCCCACGAAAGACGTCTCGCACACAGGGCTGTAGATTTCAAACGGAGTCACCCATTCATGTAAGTTGTATCCTCATTTGAAATTCACACTCCCTGTGTGAAAGATCAAGATTATGTCTTCCATAGGGGGTGTATGGATTTCAGCTGGATTAGCCCATTCCAAATAAGATATGTTGATTTCATACTGGTCAACAAACTGTTAGTATTATAAATGATTTCAAAATTTCATACCACTAGTATTATTAATCATCATATAACTTACCGGCTGCATTCCCGGGAGCTTCATTGTCCGTTCCATGAATTTAGGATCACTGTAAAATGAGGAGGTAAAATATTTATAAAAAAGCTTTGACAACAAGTGTCATCACATTTGTAATAATAATTTATATTAATGTTACAGAAAGTGTATTCTATGTAATAATTAAATGCGAACTCAGTACCATCACTTACCCAGCATAATGATTGACACTTTCCGCAGGGTTTCTGAACAAGCCTTCAAACTCATCCCTAGCCCACTGGATGGTGTGTTCGATGGCGTTGGGGAAATTCTTGAGGGTACAGATGGGGATGGATTTCTCCGGTGGGTCTTGTGAGGAGGAGTAAGATTCGGTGAGGAATGGTAGAACGACTTGAACGTTGCCCTTAGTGCCTAGAGTGCCTGATTCTAATAAAGGCTTGCGGTAATAC
This sequence comes from Amphiura filiformis, assembly GCF_039555335.1. NCBI lineage: Eukaryota > Metazoa > Echinodermata > Ophiuroidea > Amphilepidida > Amphiuridae > Amphiura > Amphiura filiformis. The sequence continues at coordinate 41,662,645 of NC_092630.1, forward strand.
ACACAACGTCTGTCCATATACATACCTAGTAATAGAGCAAAGACAAACATAAGATCAGCGTACTAAATTTGAAATATAAAAATAAACAAACAACACACTTGCAATTTTACGCTGTAGAATACACTAATTTGCAAAAACTCTTCACATTTGAAATCATATTATCCTTCATTGGTTACAATCAAGTTAGTCATGTACTGCAAACCATTTACAATTCAAATATCGTAACTGGTCCAGCAAAAATTTCATATTCAACCAAAGGTCACGGTCAAATGTCCCCACTTTTTTTATACAACCAAAACAATCATAAATGAGGTAAATTGTGAGCAGAATCAGCCGATCCTGTGTAATATCTGTTTGGGTGGTATGCTATACCTTGGTGTAATGAGCCCATTCCCAGCATATGCCAGTACCCAAGCATAGTTAGCACCTTCTTGTGGCAACTCAAGGACATTTGTGATCATAAATGGTACTGCTGTGCCACCACTCTGCAATAATGCTACTTTATCAACAACAAATTTATTGCAAACGTCTTTCAACGTTTATAGTCAAATTTGTTAACATTCTTCCCCAATGTATTTAAGGGGAAGAGAACTATTTAAACTACTTACGAGCATCTACATTATCTAAAGCATTAGCGACACCAGTGAGTCCTTCAAAGAAGTCATCAGTAAATACGTGCTCTGTCTCTGGTCCCACTCGGTCTTGCAGTGCTACAATGTTGAAAGCTGGGTTCATATGCTTAGCTGCTTTGGCTGCTGTATCAGATTTGGGTTTCTGAAAGTAAAGTGTATCGTTAGGCTTTGTCGTAGTTGTTTGAATTTGAAAATAGTTACATATAATATGGGTACATTTCTAAGTGAGCAGTCTCATAAACTACTATGCAACTTGAGAACAATTTCCATGAAACATCAACTTTTCCAAATATGTAGTTTGCTGTAGCAAAGAAGAATGTGACTTTTTCTTCATCAACCAGGCAGATAGATCACTGGCATTCCTTGAAGACACAGTGCAACAAGTGTCAAAAGTTACCTTTTCAGAGTAACGTTTTTGTCAATATGAGAGAGTCCAATAATATCAGTCTACACGCTGGAAGCGTTGAAAGGTAGAAAAATGTCTTGTTATCATTTGTAGGGGGATATGGTGTGAACTACCCAAGGTGCCAATTCCTTTCTATTCTATACATACACCATAGCAAAAAAAATTAATCCTACCTAAATTCTACTTGAAATATATTCCAGTTTCTGTTGTTTTGTGTCATGTAATTGTGTCTCCGCTATGTTACCTTCTAAACAGACTACATCCTAAATATTAGAGAGCTTGCGATTTCCAAACGATTATCATAGGCCTGTGCATCTTTTCAAAATCACTCATGTGATGGGATTTAGATACATAGGCTACATTTTGAAACCAAAAGCTCACTATTATTTGCAAACAATCTTACCTGTACATCCCAGCTTCTGAAAAGAAACTGCCTATTGAGATTAGATTTCTCTATGATGTCCATGTCTGTTACAGTAACCTTGCCTTCTTGACTACATCCCAATCCAATCATAGCAATCTTACCTGTACATCCCAGCTTCTGAAGAGAAACTGCCTATTGAGATTAGATTTCTCTATGATGTCCATGTCTGTTACAGTAACCTTTGCCTTCTTGACTACATCCCAATCCAATCATAGCAATCTTACCTGTACATCCCAGCTTCTGAAGAGAAACTGCCTATTGAGATTAGATTTCTCTATGATGTCCATGTCTGTTACAGTAACCTTGCCTTCTTGACTACATCCCAATCCAATCATAGCAATCTTACCTGTACATCCCAGCTTCTGAAGAGAAACTGCCTATTGAGATTGGATTTCTCTATGATGTCCATGTCTGTCACAGTAACCTTGCCTTCTTGACTACATCCCAATCCAATCATAGCAATCTTACCTGTACATCCCAGCTTCTGAAGAGAAACTGCCTATTGAGATTGGATTTCTCTATGATGTCCATGTCTGTCACAGTAACCTTGCCTTCTTGACTACATCCCAATCCAATCATAGCAATCTTACCTGTACATCCCAGCTTCTGAAGAGAAACTGCCTATTGAGATTAGATTTCTCTATGATGTCCATGTCTGTCACAGTAACCTTGCCTTCTTGACTACATCCTAATCCAATCATAGCAAAATTCTTGAGCAACTCACAGCCAATTGCACCTGCTCCAACCTAAGAAACAATATTGTGGAGATGCACTTGATTAGGCATTTTGATCATGCAATTTAATTTCAAAATCAATCAGAAATGTTACTTTTCCTCAAAAGACAAAGGATGGACCTAATACAGGATTAAGGTTCAAGACAAGAAATGGAAATTCAACTTTTGGATTTCAACAAATATATATTCTATCATGTACAGTGCTAATAAAGTTGCAAGGTTTGAGACATTAAAAAAGTTACTATTTCTTTTATCAGTCCTTTCTCATTTCAAACTGACAAACAAAACATTTCAGTTCTGAATAACAGTGGTTGTGACCGAATCAAGATGCAGCTGTGTTTTGTCAATGTTTCCCAAAGTGTGAGTCCTAATCACAAACAGGGTCTTGGGCAAAAGAAATTTGGACTACCCTTTCAGATAGTTACCTGTGATTGGTATTAAATCATTGCAAATTTGTATTTCAACTTTCATTTGGGGTGCTAAAGTGCAACAAAACCTTTGAAAATAAGAGAATAACCAACATATCCTTGGACTGTTTGAAAACACAGACATAAAAACTAGGAACACAAATTACGAAGAAACAAAAATTGTTGATGTCATATTGTTGTCCAAAAACCAATATCGAATCTGCAAGTTATCAGTGAGCAATTTAAAGCTAACTGAAGAGTACAAAGACAAGAGTTCACTTACCACAAAGTACTTCTGCTCCATCATTCTCTTCTGGAAGTCAGGGCCTAATACTGCAACTTGGGCATCATATCTGCTGTTGGTCTGATGAAAGAAGAGATCACTTTTGATTATAAAGTGTACTGGTTATACACTGCAGTGTACTGGTTATACACTGTAGATACCTCAAGTTATGCTGCTTAGCATCAGTATTTGCACTCTACAATTGGTATTTTAAGTTTCATACAAGTGTGTGTGATACAGGTTTTAAATTTCAGCATTATATTACACTTCAGCAGAGAAGATATCTTACCCCTCCCAGAATCCTTTTCAACATGATACATCACTTAATTTTATCAAATTACCACCCCATTACTTTGTACAGGTTCCCTTTGTTTGCATTTTGAGAATAGCCTAGCAAAACATGGGTTGGCCCATTTATTGATACATCAGTGCAGTTCAAAAGTTACTGTCAATCAACATATGATTTAAAATATTTTTATCAATGTGATGCAAGATATTTTGTGGGTCAGTGTCACCTGCACAAACCACAAAGATTTAACTTACAAATAGTCTTTTACCTTTAACAGGTCAAATCATATCAAATTTTCGCCTGACACATTTACTGAAGTGAATTTCTTTTTCACACTCATATGGTTGTAATTTATAGGCTCCTATATACTTACTGCTTTACACTGTTCCTCCGTGAATGTTTCATGACCTTCAGGCAGACATTCCAATGCATCAAAGTAAAACCACTGTTTGATAGGATTGAATTTACCACTGCATGCCTATAATCAAAACAAACCAGTCAAATTAGCAATTAGGAAACTGCAAAGATGTCTCATCAAAGATAATCACTCTCTAGTCCAAAGTTTTTGTCAAATAAGCCACAAATGTGACAAATAATCAGAGATTTAGGGATTCAATCATGTTTCACCGTTGTTCATCACCGATTAACAACGATGCGTGCTCTAATAATCGTCTGCGTGGTTTACTTGCCGCTGCCCGAGTTAAGTAAACCACGCAGACGCTGGCCGGGCGCGAAGTTGTTAATCGGTGATGAACAACGGTGAAACATGATTGAATCCCTGTGAATACCGGTGATCGTATAAGTCATGATTATTTTACGAGGAGTGTCAGTTAATCATTGCCACTCAGCCTTACAAAAACTTCGATGATTTCCCTGTTGATATCAGCAATAAAACTACAGAATAAAACGGCAATGTTTAGCCGCTACCTGTAAAATACTGAATTCAAATTGTAAGCTTGCATACGCACAAAGATTCCAGGCATGACGAATTTTACGCGCTCTCGCGTAACGCGTAGTCTCGCTCACGTTCGCGTATACGCTACAGTAAAAGTGTGGGTTCATCACGGATTAACAACGGTTGGCTCCTGTACAAAGGTATAGGAAGAGTTGTTGAATACATTTTCTATTATAACAATTAGAAAGGGTAAACAATGTCTAAACACATAGTCCATAATAGCAAAAATATCTTCCAAACTGATAAATTTCTCACAATATTCGGGCTCTTAGAAGCTACTGCTAGACTACAATTTGGATTAAATGAATATGATAAATCAACTTCATCAGCATATTGACATTATTTAGTATGGTATAGCAAGTGATAACTGTTGGTGTTTGCATCAGGCAGATTTCATTGGGAATCAACTTTCTGTCTGTATGCTTAAAAGGCATGTAAAAAACATCTCTAAGAATTGTGCACAAAAAGGAAAATGATGATATAGTAACTAAATAGATTAACTTTTGAAGAGAGCTTTATTTACTATGTATGTCAATTGAACTTAAACACACTATAATCAAATTAAGTAATTCTTGGCCAAACTGGGTTATTCCTTCATGTAATTTTACACGAAATTAGGGTTAGGGTGAGGGTTAGAGTTAGGATTAGATTACACAAAATAATTACATGAAGGATCGACCCCAAACTGGAACATGCGTGTTGCGTCCATGTAGTGTACTAAGCGTGTACGCAGTGTAAGGCGCGTGTATACTTTCTTCTGTACCGCGCTATATTCATGTGTGTTTATCGCGGAGCCACTAGCGTTCAGTGTTCCAGTTTGGCCAAGAATTACTTTATTTGATTATAGTCTCCGATTGGCTACTGATGCAATCTACTGTTGTCGAGTCACTGAACTATGTGATATGAGTCGTACATATTACTTCTGCCTTGTCAACATCAGGAAAGTATGCTCCTGTCAAAACTTATTTAGATATGAAAAACAGCCCCTTACCTTCATAACTTCTTGAGCTGTAATTCCCCCTATGACAGCTTGCATGGGACACATGTCCCCCATTGCATTATACCCTAGCTGTGTGATAAGGTTCTCATCAAGTTCTTCTAATTTAGCCATCTCTGGGGCATTGGCGTTGATTTCTTTGGCTTCCGCTAACAGTTTCTCAGTGTCATCCTGCAACCAAAGTGGCAAAATATGATAACAATGTCAATTTTTAAATTTCACACTCTTCATTATACAGTATTGCTATAAATGTTGCAATCAATTCAAGGCATATTAATATTAGGAGCTAAAACAAATTTGTTTGATTGGTGTAACCCAACCTGTCTTACGATTACAGTAGTTACAATTTTATTTTTAACCATGTTTACCTATGTTTAAGTAGGGATTAAAACTCTGATTACTTAAAAAAAATCAACATTTGGATAAAGAATCGTCAAAAAGTTTTTATATTCTATTCTACAATGAACCTACCTTATTTCTTGGTCTAGGTACTGTGCCATATTTCATCTGAAAGCTATGTAATGCCTGCCAACCTATATGAAGCTGACCAGGTCTGTCAAACTTGGCAAAATCTGTGATTACAAACTCGGGTTCTCCTATGGCCTGACGTAAAGGTTTCTACAAACAAAAATAAGAATGGTAAATAAAATAAAATGGTGAATATTTCAACTTCTGACTGGAAATGGAATACCTTTTATGTAAGCTACAATTCCAAATACAAAACATGTTTGCACATAGCCCTTACTCCATCCACCCCAACCAATGTTGAGAGGACTAAAATATAGGGTGTATAAATGTACCCATCAGCTTTTCCATCTAATGAAATGCTTGCTTCTTCCTAATTCAACATATCTGGTTCTGGTTGTAGTACTGCTAAACACCCCTAGAAGGAGCTAAACTATAATGAAAGACAGATAAAAAGACTAGTTCGCATTAGTCTCCTCCACAGCCAGTTTGGTTATGCTCCCTCCACACAAACAGTCTGCCAATGGCCACTTATAACGCTGTTTCTGATTGGCTACACGCATGTAGCTGTAGAGCTGTACGTACGGGAACTTGATTGACCTCAGTCAGCTGGCGAGATGGCGGGTCAAAATTGCTCATGAATAATGAAGTAGCTGTGTAGCCGATCGACCAATTGAAAGCTTTGTTTGATGTCAAGCTGGATGACGTCGTCAGAAAACCGTAAGCCAATCAAAAAGGACCAGTTCGTTATCATTGGCAGACTGTTTGTGTGGAGGGAGCGGAACCAAACTGGCTGCCGTGGAGACTAAGTTCGCATCTGACGTCAAGACAAAGGCGCGCCGTGAATGGTTGCCGACCTGCCCAGTGCGGCATTTTATGTCTAATTGTCAGAATTTCAGACCCGAACTAGTCTTTTTTTCTCTGTCTTTCATTATATTTGATCCTCTTGAAATGACTACAATTTATAGATTTATAAATTACCCTTTTATTACATAAATCTACAAATAAAGTGGATGCTATACTCCATTTTGACAAAGCGGTCTTTTCCATACTCACTGGACATTGATGGGTACCAGCCATTTTGATATACCCTGTATGTGTGATGATGGAATGAGATCCAGCAACTTTGCACAGGAGTTACGGGATGTTCATTGTATGTTATATTTTCAAGTTATTCCAGCTAATTTTTCATATATTAGAAATAGTTCAGACATCCAATTCCATTAGGTATATATATATAATTAAGACAATTAAATGATCCATCTATAAAAATGTTTGACATTGTTTGGAGAAAAGGTCAAAAATAAATTGTGAACAGCTGCTATTTGCTAATAGCCAAGACAAAAAGGGTCCTATCATAATTATCATTAATTGAAATGCAAATAATTTAAAACAGAATAATCAATATTTCTCTATTTATAAATATGTACCTCCATATATACTTACATATGATACTTTTGTGGGCATTTTGACCTGTGACACTATACCTCCTCTAGTATAGTCCGACATCCCTGCTGTGTCCCCTATACTGAATGTGTAAGGTCCCAACACTTTGATTTCCCTTGGTGAGCAACCATTCAATTCTGTCATACCCTGTCAACAAAGCATGTCGTATATAGAGATGATTTCAAACAACTGTGTCAACTATATATCGCAACAATTCATACATGATATCTTCGGCCAATGTTTTGCACTTTGACCACACCTTTCAAATACATGACATTATGAATGTATGCACATACACTACTTGACCATGGTATTATTATATTACAAACAAGTTCAAATCTTTAAACATGTCGAGCAATTACGTGGTCCGTAATTAAGGTGGTCCCCACACAAAATAAATGTGTGTAAATAACAAGATTTAATAAGGCAAGGTTTGAAAATACATATAATTTGTAATATACAATTAAGCTCATTAAAATTTTATATGCAAATCTCTCTCTCTCTCTGTGCAAATAACATGACACAAAACTATAGTGCACATCAGGCCACCATATCCAATCACCATCCCAAGTTTCAAGTTGATCGGTTTAAAAACAACCAAACAAAACAGGCAAGCAGCCATTTGGATTATAACTTAAGGCCCACATTTGTGTGGGGCCAAAAACATATACAATTGTTCATACTTTGTGTTACATAAGGAGTAAGGTTTGCTCTTGTGGTACATTAAAGAAGTAACACTGATCAATACAAAATCATAGTTGCTTTGAACTAAATTGTACACAAGTGACTTCTTGTACACATTTTGTGTACAACAGGCTTGTTACATGACAACTTTCCAAACCTCTTAATGATGTTCATGTTTGTAGCTTACCTGTACTTCCGAGAAGGTTACATAATCCCCTGATTCAAATCCATGACGAGCCTCATCAAGACATGTTACAACAGCCTCAGAATCCTGAGGGGATAAAACACACAAATTAGAATGAAAATGTAGTAGTGCCAAAACTTGCCGACTTCACCATCATGTAAGCACTCGATGATCAATGGGTCAACCGGTCTTGTCATAAATTGTTGATCTGCAGATCAGCATGATTGTTTATCACTTCTGTGTTCACACTCGCATACACTCAATGCACATCACATAACTCAGACCAATTAGGGAAATATACTTCAGTGGGCTAGGATTTGATACATTTTGTAATACCTGCTTCCAAAAGTGTTGTTTCCATCTACTCTACAGACTATTTTTTAACAGTCCCCATGTTTTGTATGATGCGAAATTCTCACATATTCATGAGGGCCGATCATTCAATCATGCGAGTCTAACAAACGCAGCAGCCTTGTGTGCTTTCGCGTATACGAAATAGAGCACTGTGTGTCTTCGAGTATATGCGAAAGACCGTAAAAATATGCAGTATGTGTGTAGCAGTTTTGTCTGTCGCTTTTCATGGAACCATCGGCCCTCATTATCGGGTGATGCAGAGACTTTGACTGTTTGAAGTTTGTCTGTATCTCTTAAGTCCATGGTTGTTTCCTAAATATGTAGTAGTAAACAGTGCATGCATGTACTATGTAGCCATCATTTCTCTGCATAAAAATTGGTCATCTTCACTTACCTTAGCAACAGATGAGACCATAGCACTAAGAGGCTCTTCTCCATTCATGTCCATGACAACAAACTCTTCCCCAAAGTCACAGAAGATCTGACCAAATAGACCCTTTGTGTCGGCAATGATCAGGTGAATATTCTTGGAGTGACAAAAGTCGGCAATCTTGACTTGTGCTTCAAGAGTGCAATGTGTTAACACTACAACCTGCGAGAGGTAAAAATAAAATAATATTTGGATCGTCAGTGTGTGTCCGGCAGCAACTGCTGCCTTGCAATTGTACTCATTTGAGGAATGAAACAATTTCAATCACATTATCGTAATGCAAAATGAATGGAATGCTAGATAGAGGTTTAAGGCCCAACAGTAGGCTACAGACCTGGTAGCCTCATCACACTTACATGTAACAATAGCAAATAAAAATACATTTTGGACTCATTTTGATAGAAGGAGAGACTGAAATACTCAAACATTAATATCACAAGCATTGAATATCACACCTTCTATTCAAACTGTACGTATAACTATATTTTGCTAAATGCACACACTATAGACGAAATATTGAATTCTCGATCATGGGAAGATGTACCTTCTGCGTCAGCGTACTTTTCGTGGAATAACATGATCGACGATGGAACATACATGATCGACGATGGAACATACATGGCCAAACTCTGACCTTGCCTAGCGACGACCATCTTAAAAGCTGTGTTTGCGCCATAAGCATGTGGTCTTTGAGTAGTACGCTATCGCAAATATCTGTGCGTACCTAAGTTGACTCTCATGATCGAGAATTTGATATCTGTGTATAAATCAAAGAAATTACCGCACTGAAGCAAGTTTCAAATTTAAAGTGAAGTCACAATTTTCAGTTTGAGAAGTGCCAAAACTTTTGTCAATTTTCTAAGCACTCTTCTGCACCTGGTGGGCATGGTACCTTTTTGTTTACCCTTATACCCAAGTGGCTTGAAATAAATAATATAAAATAAATTTCGGATTTATATAGCGCCTTTTTCCAGCTAGATCTTGAAGGATTCAAAGCGCTGTAAATTCGCTGCCATGGTGAATCATCACAATCAGATCACATCTAGGCCAGTTGCAGCCGAACCTGGTGCAGACCTATCCGCACTTAGATTGTAACATCCACCAATTATCTGTGCAGCTCCCCAAGTTCCATTGGGTGAAGGAAGTTTTTGAGAACCAAACAACTAATCACCAATTTTTTTTTTAAAGCAGGAGGAAACTGGAGATCCCGGGGAAAACCTGCGAGAGCGAGCATGGAATAAGGATAATCCAAATGCACATACAGTCCTGGTGCATGGTCGAGGCTTGAACCCGGGACCTCAGTGGTGCAAGGCGAGGGAACTACCGCTGCGTCAACTCGCTCTCCTGAAAGATAATGCCCCTTAAATGCTGCATTAAGGTACTCACTAGTCACTACACATACTATTACTATCACTTCTGCATGTACAACTAAATCATTGATGAAATGCTACAACCAGAATGAGTTCAATGAAATAAAACTTACCTGAAATTTGGCAATGAATTCTTCATTAAGCGGTTTATTGTGTGCCGCGACTGCAACATATGTATTAAGCTCGGACAAATGTGGTAGGGTAGCGTCGGCCCTGTTCTTGCCGATGTCTTCTTCACGGAAGAAAAACTAGGTGGAGCAAAATATGGAGCAGTAATTTAGTTAAGATGTTAATTAATTGTGAAGAAAAGAATTACACACTTTTTAACCAATTTTATTATAAATTTGTGAAGAAAAGAAAAAAATTCAGCTTTTTCAAACTTTCAGTGTTCTTTCTAAGGTCAATTATCCTCTTCCAGAAAACAAAAATCCAGACTGACTGACTCTACATGTACTTGGCAATTCTGTCCGCTCATTAAACAATTTCCTTTTCTTTTTTTTGATCGCCTATGTGGCACATTATTAAGAGGCTGATAAATGGTCAGCTACATTTAACATCTCATTGATGACCATTTAGAAGTTTGCAATGCCTTACCTCTACCAATCAATTTCAATCAATTTGGTTCAATCAATTTAGTATGGGAAGAGTACAAATTAACAAGGACAACAAATAGCAAGGTGACACTTCTGCCACCATATAGTACTCTGATAATCAGGGTATGACTTGGGTTTCCTTTTCTGCCCCAGCAAAAAATTTTAATGGCCCAGCTTTCTAAATATTTTCTACTGCAAAATTAAGCAACTGACAACCAAGAAAATTCCATCTCCCATTTTTGGGAAATATATTCCTGTGATCTAGCATTTTAAATCACAATGTGCTTGACCACAATGTTCTTCACTATTCGTCTTCTTTTTAGCCAACAGGGTTGGCATCACACTCGCACTGGGTTAGGTCAAATCGTTCAAATTTAATTAATTTTTACCAAGTCAGTCTGATATAAATAATAATATTGAATGGCTTAGTTTCATGTGATACAAGAATACATTGCACTTGATAGAAAAATGTATTACACTCAAGGCCATTCAATATAAATATTTACTAGCTGGATGCAAAATTTACTGGCACAGGGTCAACCCAAAAAATACGTCCTTGCTGATAATATGCACAATATGGAATGCTACATACTTTCAAGCTTATAATTTGGTTGAAAAAAGTTAGCTTTAACCAAGTTCAAAATTACAACATCTTATTTGACCACAATGGTCATTCTGCTGACCAATGTAATGACCTTGTCTTAACCTGTGGACAAGTTCCTCATATCATTCATGTTCTTCTTTTTGTGTAATTTATAGAGAAAATCAAGTAAATGCTATCACTAATTTTATTTGTAAAGAGAGTACTCACCTGTGAGGCCAAGTCTTGCATCTGTACTTTGTCTTCATCATGAATAGTTACAGACTTGACTCCTGCTAAGACAACATTCTTGGCTACTTCAACACCAAGACCTCGCATACCTGATATGAGCACATTAGCATGGCCCATACGCTTCATAGCCTCATGGCGAGCACATATCTGTAAAATACAATTAAAGGTAAAATTCAAACGTGCCATATTTTGAACAGATGTCAGTTTTATCTTCACAAACACAATTCTTCTCATAATAGGTTTATAAGTATTGCAATATACATGTACATGTATATTTGAAAAGATTGTGTTATATTCTCTTGTTTTTTATGTATGTGCCTAAAGCTATGTGTTGGGATGTATGTGGGGGTGTGTGTGTGGGGTGTACATGTACGTGCAGGTGTGAGCAAGTGGGAGTTAATTGTGTAACATACACATATGTGTACATACAAGTATATGTATAATTATGTACAATATGTACAAATATATGTAATGCCTGCATATGGGGCCAGTGCCATTTATATCACTCATACATAAATTCTAGACAGTTCATTGGTTGATTACCATTTGCCATTTTTACCATCACCCTCTCCGTGTGATAGTCTTTACTATCACAGTGTTTCTGTCAGAGTGCGCCTGCGCTTAAGCCAAGGCTGACTGTTGGACTCGCCGATTTAGTTATGGGGTAGACCCCAAAATGTGAAGTATATCACGGCAAAGCATGGTGTTATGTTGATGAAAAAATGTATTTCCTACCTTAAATAGTATTTTAGTAATAGAATTTATGCATGAGTGATATAAATAAATATTAACTGTCTTAAATTGTAATGAAATATAATCACTGGTGAAAGATGTATTGTTCCATTCCACTCGCCGTTCCGCTCGTGGAATGGAACAATCCATCTTTCACCTCGTGATTATATTTCACCATCACACTCATAGACAGTTAATATTTGTATATATACTAGTAGTACATGTACTAGCTCTGCATTATTTATTGGCCATGCATGTACGATATTTTTAAATGTATGTCCATGTCTTAATGGTATTTACATAATTAATTGATTCTTAAACACACACAAAAATAACAATACACATTAAATCTACTTACAATTGCCTGGAATACAGGCCTTCGTCAATTTCATCTGTGGTACCGTTCTTAGCCATCTCCACCTGCCATAGAAAAATACACAAGAAACTAAGTGAGTTCCACTTCTACATGTAGCATGATTGAGTGTGGATCCATGAGGCACAACAGGTGCTTGGCACGTTTTATAATGTACATAATATCCAAAGCTCGTCACTGAATAACAATACATACTATGTACATGTGTAATCAGGTCATTGGTTACATTTATTCCTGCTCACGCAATCACATCACACTAATGAAATAATTTCACAATTCACATTTTGTAGATGACTACCAGAGCAGGTGCAGATTTTGTTTTATAATTATAATTTTTTTTTTACAAAAGCAGTACATGTACAATGTAATGACATGAGTTTTAATGTTTCATTAAATTGGCAAAACTGACGAAACTGGCCAAGCTGCAATTTCCAATGAACATATACAAAATACATGAGCAAGTACAGATAGCTCTAACATACATACCTACAAGCAATCAATCATGTATCTTGTTATCTATAAAGCTGAACTACCTTTAAACATTAACATTTCATGTTGAACTCCCACGTACATAAATGTATGGTACTCTAAACCTACAGATATTTACACGATGCACCTTTCTAATACTAATACAATAACTTATGTAATTTGCAGACATGACATAATCTTCTAAATATTTGCTTAGTCATCATGGTCATCAGATAAAATTTGACAGACTACAGTGTATGTACACTGCCACGTGTGTAATGCATTGAGCCGGCCATTGAGAATTCAATATGTAGGTCCCAGTTCAAATGGGGAATCACAAATATATCCTGCTAGTAGTACACATACAGACTAATAAGTCCTTGGCAACCGTGGGCATACTATCAAATGTCACTTATTAATAAGCAGACTACCTCTCTAGATCAAATGTGTAACACACAAGCCCACAGCAAATTAAGATTCCGCAAATATAAATCCTGTCTAGCCACGAATAGCCAGTTAACAGCGGTGCACTTATTTCACTTGATGTGTATAAAATTGTCCGATATCAAAACTGTGATGATACAACCATGTGTAATGCACAACAGGTAGACTTCCTCTTAATGAGTTGTGTGTTTCTATTGCAAACTGGTGGCTATCGGTTCCTTGTCATCAAATATGTTGCCGTGGTAACCGTACATATCATACCTATTTTAGGAGACACAATTCATTGGGTGTATTGAATTGATGCAATCAAGTAATAGAGGATATGATATTGCAAAATGCAGTGGGTGTGTAATTGCTCATGAAATATTAATTGACATCATATAACGGTAATGGCATTTGTGTACAAATGAAATGTGTATAATTAGGAATTATACAGTTTAGAGTCAAATTTTAATTTGTTGGAAATTACAAAGCAACCAAATGCAACAAAAGCATTTTTAAAATAAATGTCTGAGAAGAATATTATCTTTTTTTCTGAACTTTCTGGGCATACATACATATATGATCAATTTTTGATTTTACACACTACCACCCCATTATTAAATTTGTTGCTACATGTACCATGAAACACATTGAGCTCATAATTAGAATATTTGGAATACTTATGTATGTCCTTAGGCAATGTATATTGTGTTTGAACAGAGCATAGACGATTAGAAAATGTACTTTGAGACAAAACTTTTATTTTGAAAAGAGAATTGTTCACTGAATTTATAGTCTTTATTTCATACATTAGACCAACCTTCCAACACAGCCAGACACAGGAAATTTTCTTTCATTATATTTCAACATTTTAGTCATTCTATAAGATTCCTTGCAGTTAATATTCTAGTCCGATATTTGGTGTCGTAAAGAATGTGCAGCTCACAGGGAGAGCAAAGACACTTTTAGCCATAATGTATTCAACTCCAGCTACTTGCTAGACTTGTCTTTTGCACACATGGGTAATACTAAAAGTAGTGCCAGAACATGTGCATTTTGTTCAACACCATTTTGCGAGCATCTGTAAAGGTTCATTTCCCAAACTGGAACTTTCATTTTAATGGTTTAATGATGTCTAAATTGCATGCCCCCAATTTGTGTGGCACGAGCATTGAGCGTGTCAGCGCAAAACCTAAACATTGTGACAGAATCATTATCATTTACATCATTTACATTCCTGTGTTTGAAAATTCAAACGGATAATAACATTTGCACAGTATTTTTAGTGGGACATGAGAGCATAGCAGACACATCAAATTACATAATAAATACGAGGAATGAACTTCTGAATAAGTTCTGAAATCAAATAATTTTGATTTGATTTTTTTACATGATTCGTGATATACAAATTTTATAATAAATTATTAAAAATTAATGTTTTTGTTATTTTTTATATTTAACAACAGTCCTCGAAATAGAGTTTATAAATCTAATTAATGATATGTACTTACATGTAAAGTACTTGTACATGTAACAGGGAGGAAAGCTGTCCATCATTTTAAAATTTTGACCTTTCGTATTGAAGATGTACATTTTTCCCCAAAAGACCTAATTTACATATAGATCCATTAAATGTTGTATAATGTAGGATAGGTAAAATCCACATGTGTGTCTCTGTAACCATATACCCCCATGATCCATGCATTGCTCTACATGCACATCTCACATCAATTGACTTCAATGTCTCAATACAGAATCAGGTCACACTGTGCCACAACATTGTCAAGTTGTGTACAGCAAGAAAACCTGAGGTACAAACAGGTGCTGTCTTACAATGTAAGTTGTCCCTCTCCCATGCCACAATAATCACGATAATGCATTCATGTATTTGCATAGATCTGTAAATGTATTATATCTGGACTGCCAAGTTTGGAACTGAAATAGCAACTTGCAATAAAATTGCAATAAATGTACACGTAGCCGAAGGCTAGAAACTGCAAAACATTTATTTATAGCTTATTGTCATAAATTGTGTAAGCAAATAAAACAATGTCAGACCTGTCTCAACAGGCATGTTCAATCTATTTTACACTGAGAATTCTACATTTAAATTATTCATTTTAATACATTTTAGTAGAAATAAAACGTGTTGTGAGCAGCAAAATTGTTAACACAGAACCTTGCTCTTGCGATTATATATCGAGGTTAAGTTTCGCATACACAGCAGTGCAGCTCTATTTATGTGGAATGGTATTTTTGGTTTGATGTAAACTAGCAATATTGCATGCTTGCTAGACGACAAACCCGGAACCACAGCATCGTTTCAGTAGCCTTAAACTGAATTTATACTCGATTGTGTTTCCCGAAACACTGAAAACCGGGATTGTCTCGTTTTCCGTTTTTCAGGGGATAAAAAGGAGTAAGTTTTTGGTGACACTGGAGAACCATCAGAAGTGCTACAGTGTAGGACCATTCACAAAACTTTAGAAAAAATTACCTCTTTTAAATCTACATGTATCACATTATTGACATTTACTTCCATCATATTGAGGCAAAATTTGGATGGTTTTATTTATTTTAAACTAAAAATGCCCATTTTTACACTACCGTAACCACTCGGGTATAAGCCCAACCCCTAGATGCCAGATTTCACTTCAAAAATGGGGGTGGGCTTATAACCGGGGAAGGGCTGGTGCATGAATTTAAAAATAAGAATAATCATCCCCCATTTGCATGCCCAATGTACCAGTAATTTCTATCATCTGTGTCCAGGCTGCGACAAATCGCCTGTCCGATAGCCCGGGGCAATCACATTTTTTGTCGGGCAATTAAAACTCTGAAGAGCTGTGCCCGATCGGGCAAGTCTAAATTTAAACCAATTAAAGCTTGATGATTTAAAATGGAGTATTTCTGTCCATCTTGGCATGTTCACAATCACAGAAGTAAAAAAACGTCAAAACAAAGTAGAAAACTTCTTGAAATGGAACTCAAATTTCGCTAGGCACTCGTATCCCACACCAGACTTGCAGACATATACATGTATATATATATGCTAATGAACATCATGGCATTACGTGACGTATTGGAAGTTTGGCCAATTATAGAACCTGTTTCGTGCAGGATTCGTGCAAATATCATGACGTCAATGACGTCAGCTGGCCATGTATTTGCATATGATTGAGATTGAGATGTACTAGTGGTTGGCGAAATACGTAAATCGCCGTGACTTTACTGACAAAATTTCACATAAAATTCACATTATTTTCCACATGTAAGAAACAAACAGTGAAATAATTGAATGAAATGTTCATTTTTATGCATTTCATGAATACTCATTTATTTATCAACTTAACTGAGAAAAGTATTGGATTCCGTAAGAATGAAACTGCCAAATTCGGCACACTTACGCACTGCACTGCATGATGAGTACAGAGTACGGTATGTGACTTTGTCGACAATTGTTGCCGGGAATATGGGTTAATTTCGGGCAACCAATTTTTGGATATTGCCTGCCCGATCGGGCAAGCTAAAAAATAAAATTTGTCGCGGCCTGTCTGTGTCAATTTCTTAAAATTATAAGTGTGGAATGTTAATTATCAACTAATATATTTTTATATTTGTTCTATGAGAGCAAAGCATTGATTTGATTTAAGAACTTGGCCAAAATTTAGTACTGGGCTTTTTGTACCGGAGTGCACCCTTGTTCCCAGAATGTTTTGAAAAATAGGGGGTGGGCTTATAGCCGAAGGTGGCTTATACCCAAGTGGTTACGTTTTTTTTGAGTGAAAACTTATTTGACAAGAAATGCATAACATATATGAATGTATTGAGATGGATGTTTGAATTGAAAAATGTCAGTGACCCATAGTGTTTGAACTATGACCTCTAAAAAACCAGCATGAAATACATCTAAATTATTTGGATTTTTGCACCAAATAAAAATAAATGTTGTTACCATTAACAATTAACATGCTCTGAAAAAATTGGGACGGAAGGAAGGAAAAATTTTTATTTTATGAAAAACATTTTAATTTGCATTTGCTGAAATTTCAACCAAAGTTTGCACTTGAATCTAGCCAAAAATGAACGAGTGTCACAAAAGCTCTTACATGTACTTCTCAATCTCAAGTATTGAATCATTGATTAATTAATCTTACTCACTGTCATGCTCAACAATTTTTTTTCCAGCATCCTAAAAATAAAGGGAGTACAAAAATCGTGTGATCAGAAAGTTCATTGAATTCAACCTTTTCAGTGCTGTTATCAGGGCTGAAATCGGGGAAATCCTATCGGGCAGCCAACGAACAAAAACAAAACAATGACTGCTCTGGATCTCAGGGCTCATTGACTGGTCACATGGTGGTGGGAAATGTCAGTAATATGAAATTGAGCAAGTACACTGCAAAAATTGTGTGGAGACATGTCTTCAGAAGACATGTAGAATTTAGCGTCTTTGTGCAAGTCATGCGCATATCATAACCACATATCTTGTGGTTAGTCATAACTTTATGCATATGAGTCATGTCTAGTTTAGGGCTCATATTGAAATTCCCTTACAGAGGAAGGTGTGCACCATCCTGCAGCTTTCCTGTGCTAGCCTTCTTTTGTTAAAATCCTGGGCAGGGTGTATCACTGATTAGTGCTGTCGTCGGCACCGTTTTTAATGTCGACATGTCGATATAATTCAGATGCCGACGTCGACAGTGTGTCGACATAAAAAAATTCTTAAAAAAAAAAAAAAATTTTCAAAAATATTTTTGGCCAGAAAAGCAAGTTATAGGCCCAAAATGACTTGTTATTCAAGGTTGGAAACCAGAGAAATATTGCTACTCAAAAAAAATATAAATAAATAAAATGCCAATTTTTTTTACAAAGTTGGATACAGTTGTATATTTTAACTAGAGCGGTTCTCGGGTTGCGCGGTTTTCGGCATACGCGGTTTTCGGCATACGCGGTTGGTGTGCAAGGTTGTTGGGTGATGGTATGGTAGTGGTTGTGTTTAAATGCGAGTTTCTTTTCAGAACCCTGTATGGGCGAAGCCTGGATGGTAGATGGGGAGTGTGGGGTGATTAAAGAAGGAAATAATATGGAAATGTAATAACCCGCACAGCTGTGTAATGTTTATGTTTTACAAGATGCCCAAAGCACGGGTTGGGATATGGGATATCCCCTCGTGGTGTCGAGTTCACAACAGGTGTTGGTATTGCTTTACCAAAACAACCCGAGCCGTGTGTTGGAAGTTTTTGTATGTATAGACAGTTTTCTAGCAATGTTGACTGTACCCACCAAGTTTCATGCCCATACGACAGATTTTAGTCATTTGACCTCAGATGACCCCCGAGTGACCTTGGATTACCCAGACATGCCAACTTTGAAATCCAGATTTCCATACTCTGAAGAACAAAAATACGTATTTTGCACCCTAAAACCGTATTTTTTTAAATATGTACCTTTTGCGTACCTGCCAACCCCAGAAACCCCAAAAGTGGAACACATAATTGCAAGGAGCACGTAACGGCCGGGGTCCAGGGGCCCGCCTTACGAATTTGCAATCAAATTTATTTGGCAATACCAAAGAACCATTCCATCAAAATAAATCAATACAGAAAGATGCTTCCTTTACAAGTTATCACTCATTGAAAGTGCTACTTTCCTATACCTTACATGGAAAGCGGCCATATTACATTGTAAAGTCGTCATATTTCCTTAATTACATGACTGATCAAGCTGATTTTCGGATGTGATGCATAGTTAAAAATGAATTATTAAAAGATTTGGTGACCTCATTCGACCTTTGACCTTGTATGTGACCTTTGACCTCACGAAATTGGATTAAGTATGTAGACCAAACAAATTGATATATTTCTGGAAACATTGGGGTTTGTTACTTCTAATGTTGTTAGAAGCATGCTTTGTTAAAACTTTCAAGTTCAGAAAATCATTGATCATCATCATCATCATCATCATCATTATAGTATCAGTTGGTAGGCCTAACATCGGGTTTTGTTCATGTTCCCCCCCCCCCAAAAAAAAATTAACAGTTTAATGCCAATGTCAATTAGAAGACTGTACTGGGTATAGCAGTTGTCTATGCATGGTTAAAAAGAAAAATATTAAAAATGTGCCACTGCATGCACCATTGAGAATACAAAGTCGGAAAGCATCTGTAGGCTTATTCTTTTGCAGACCTAAATACCTCCAGAAGACATAGCATGTGTAGCAGTTAGATGAAAATGCTTAATAAAAAATATTAATGTGCATGAAAAATCCCCAAGTCAGGAGAAAATTATTTCGGAAACCATCTTTTAGGCCTATTAAATATTTCTTTAATGTGCATGCATGGTGCGAAAGTCGGAAGTAAAAGGAGGTTGGAAACCTTCTTGTATGCTTTTTCTTTTGCACCAAAAGAGCTAAAGAGTTAACTAAATACCTTCAGAAGACATAGCATTAGGTGGTTAATAAAAAATATTAATGTGCATGAAAAATCTGCAAGTCTGAAGAAAATTATTTCGGAAAGCATCTTAGTAGGCCTATTATTAAATAATAATTTTTTAATGTGCATGCATCATCGAAAGTCGAGAGAAAAACGATGTAGGCAACAATTTTAACAAACCAAGAAAGTGGTCAAATGATACCAGTAATTCAGTCGGTAGTCTAATCTTGCAGCTGTTTATCTTTTTAAGACATAACATTTTATTATTTTGGTCAAAATTCTGGAATTCCGTTTTTTTGGGGGGTTGACCGTACTACCGTATTTTTCACGTTTTACCATTTTGTACGGTACGGTGAAACCGTACTAGTTGGCCTGTCTGGATTACCCCCAAAATGACCTTCCAAAAAGTTGACTCTTAATGTTGACTGTACTCACCAAATTCCATGCTGTTATGACAGTTTTTAGTAATTTAACCTCAGATGACCCCTGGGTGACCTCGGATGACACTGAAATGACCTTCCAATAATTTGACTCTAAATGTAGACTATACCCACCAAGTTTCGTGCCCATATAACAGTTTTTGTACAAACGTAATCAAGTATTTTACCCCCCCCCCCCCCCTAAACGACACGTCATTGATCTTTTGGTTTGTTCCCTAATACTCGGCATCATCTCACATGTTGACTTCCAAACTTCATCACAACATAAACTTCGAAAATGATCCATTCATACTGTCCCATTTATTGACACCTTCGGTTTGTATCAATTGTCAATGAGCAAAATACACGTGCTCTGTTCACTATACACAGCAAGGTATAGGTACATGTAGCTATGTGCACGATATTACAACCTCTACCTTGCTGCATTTGATTTGCAGTTCTGACATCTGGCCTGCGCCGGTTTAACCAACCATGCAGGTCAGACCTTTGGAGTGGGGCTAGACAGGGATGACAGAATGATGTGTCATAAATTAAATAAAATTTATTACTTTTGGTAAACAAGGGTTGTCTGAGAAGAAAAAATGTGGAAAGGTGAAAAGCAAAATATAAAAAAAAGAAGAAAAACAGAAGGGGAAAATGGGGAGGAATGGGAGGGAAGTTATGATTTCCTTTCTCCATGCTCAAAATTAAATGTTGAGATTGAAGTTTTCATTTTTCGTTGGAAGGTTTGTTCCCTAATACTCGGCATCATCTCACATGTTGACTTCCAAACTTCATCACAACATAAACTTTGAAAATGATCCAGAATGACATAATGCTGTGTCGTCATAAATTAAATAAAATTTATTACTTTTGGTAAACAAGGGTTGTCTGAGAAGAAAAAATGTGGAAAGGTGAAAAGCAAAATAAAAAAAAAAGAAGAAAAACAGAAGGGGAAAATGGGGAGGAACGGGAGGGAAGTTATGATTTCCATTCTCCATGCTCAAAATTAAATGTTGAGATTGAAGTTTTCATTTTTCGTTGGAAAGGGTGTGCCCGAGTGATTGTGTATTAAAACAAACGTTAACAAACAAAAAACAAAATTCCCTAAATTGGTATGCCAAAATAAAAAATTTAATCTTGTAAAATTTTGGCTCTATGTAAAGTTTGGAAGGATTTTTGTTTCTCAAAAAAGATAAATGTAATGTGATAGCTGATTTATTGCTCAACCGCACCAAGTCTTTAGTTTTGTTTAGTTGTGGCGTTAAAATACCCAAACATTAAGTTTCCGACGATACAGTTCTTTAAGGGACACCCTGTATATAGCATGTTTGTTACTACAGTATCGATTTTATTGAAGGTCACTGGTAAACAAACACTTGATAGTCTGTGCCTCGGGCCAGACTGTATGTGGCTATCACGATGTTTGTTCGGATCGCCCGACACAAATTGCCTGTGTATAGGAGACTAGGTCTGTGCAAACAAGTGAACGACTTTATAGCGAGCACGAGCGTTTCCAAAAAGCAACACAAAATCAAACAAAAAATACACCCATTGCCCGCTATTTACCGCACGAAATGAACGACTCTAATCAGGTACCGCACAAAATGAACGACTCTAATCAGCTGCAGCAATTCCCCAATGGTGCATAGGCCTATACTATACACGAATTCTTATTCGTGCATTTGACGGATTTGGGTAGTGTCTGACCGATCAGGTCCCTATCTGAATCGGCCGATCAATTCCCTGTTTGATCTGCCGATTCGATCACCGATCACCAATTCCCCAATTGTAAACAATGGCTGCCATCGCCATGAGTAAATTTCACCTGTATGTTGAAAGGGTACTTGTACGCAAAGTATTACCATAATTATGTATGCTCTGAGCACAAAACTACACTCCCGTGCTCATTTACAATACTTAATTTGACCATGATTATTCTAAGTTCAATTTACCTTTTCCCCTGATATCCGAGTCCGTCGAATCATTCGACGCCCCATTTTAATATTGTGTTTACGCTCAAGTCAGTATTGAGTTTTGCACACGGCCCGTAGCTGACACGCACGCGTGTGTAACCCGGAAGTGTTGAGTTTTGCACACGGCCCGTAGCTCTCTCCAATCTGACACGCACGTGTAACCCGGAAGTAAGAACTACAATTGTACATATGCATGCAGGGAATTACCTGATTATCTCAGCTGCGTGCCTGAATCACGGTATGATTTTATATATGTTTATCGCCTACAAAGCTTGTTCTTTTGCTAAATTTCGCTTGATTTAAAGAAAGAAATATACCAATAAATGAATACTTGTTAAGCTTCAACAATTACTTTCATGATATTGGGTGATCGGTGCATTACATCGGCGGATGAAGGAAAAATCGGCCGATGCAGATCACTACCGATAAGCTAATAATCGGCCCGATTAGGAAGCTCCCGATCTGATCGGTCAGTCTCTAGACTTGGGTGTTTTTGTTTTTGTTAAATATCTCCTCTCCTGAACACATATTATTATAGAAAATCTATCTACTTCTTCATTTGCATACATGTACATACTATAGACCCTGCAACTTTCAATCTACACAGTGGCTAGATAACCCGTTAAACGTGCGAACAGATATTGCAAAACAAAATTAAAGTATGGCTCTACGCCTATGGCTACGCCCATACAATTACTTTTGCTTCTATTGAACAGCTACATGTAGCAATGCATACTAATTCAATGTGTCCCTGACTGTTCAATAGAAGCAAAGGTAATCAAAATATACAAATTTATCCAACTTTGTAAAATAAACTTGGCATTTTTTTTTTTTTTTTTTTTTTTAATAGCAATATTTCTCTGGTTTCCAACCTTGAATAACAAGTAATTTTGGGCCTATAACTTTTTTTTTTTTTTTTTTTAGAATTTTTTTTTTGATGTCGATATGTCGGGATACGTGCCGATGTCGACGACGGCACTATAAGTGCCGTCGTCGGCACCGTTTTTTAATGTCTAATTTTTTTTGTCGACATAAGGCATGTCGATGACGGCACTAGTGACTGTACTCACCAAAGTTTCATGCCCTTACGACAGTTTTTAGTAACTTGACCTCAGATGACCCCTGTGACCTCGGATGACCCAAAATGACCTTCCAAAAATTTGACTCTAAATGTTGACTGTACCCACCAAGTTTCATGCCCATACGAGAGTTTTTAGTAATTTGACCTCAGATGACCCCTGGGTGACCCCGGATGACCCCAAAATGACCTTCCAAAATTTTGGCTCTAAATGCTGACCATACCCACCAAGTTGCATGCCCATATGACAGTTTTTGTAATTGAACCTCAAATGACCCCTGGGTGACCCCGGATGACCCCAAAATGACCGTCCAAAATTTTGGCTCTAAATGTTGACTGTACCCACCAAGTTTCATGCCCATACGCCAGTTTTAGTCATTTGACCTCAGATGACCCCTGGGTGACCCTGGATGACCCCAAAATGACCTTTAAAAAATTTGGCTCTAAATGTTGACTGTACCCACCAAGTTTCATGCCCAAACAGCAGTTTTTGCTAATTTGACCTTAGGTGACCTTAATAATAAATAAATATTTAAATAAATAAATTTCGGTGTTTTATATAGCGCCTTTTCCGGATCTTAGAGGGATCAAAGCCCTGTAATTTCGCTGCCTTGACCCACTAACCAATACAAACTTGTTCTGTCTGGGGTCAAGATGCACCCACCCACCAAGTTTGAGGAACATGCGACCCCTAGTCTCTGAGAAAATTGTATTTTGCTTGTTACGCATAAATTATGCAAATTAGGTAAATTGCCATATTTTGCGCTGAAAATCTAATCAGGTCGAGAACCTCTGGCCCCGCTACTCCCCACCAAGTTATGTCAATGTACCCCATACCGATCTCCAGATAATCTGTTCACAAGGTTTTTGCTTGATACGCATCAAATACGCATAAATTGGCATTTATTTTAGGTACCGGTACTTAATTAGCATATTTTGTGCTGAAAATATAATCAGTTCGAGAACATTTGGCCACGCTACTCCCCACCAAGTTACGTCACTGTACCACATACAGATCTCCAGATAATCTGTTCACAAGGTATTTTGCTTATTACGCATAAATTATGCAAATTAGGTACTTGATTACCATATTTTGCGCGCAAAATCTAATCAGGTCATGCTACCCCCTATAAAGTTTCATCATCATAGCACTTACGATTCTCAAGATAACACGTTCACAAGCTTTTTCCGAACACACACGCGGACACACCCCGACACATCCACGGACACACACCATAAGTAGTCTTATCTAGAGAAAACGCAATCTCGTATTTCACGCCGTGAATCTCGCTTTTAAAAGATTCATTTCTATCACAAAAATCTGTTTCTGTGCTGGATGTATGCAGAATTCAACAACCATTACAACTGAATAAGCTTAATTTTTGACCTGATTTTCCAGCCCGAGTTTACAAAAACGGTCCATTTTCTGGCACATCTAAGCAACAACACAAGTTAAAAAGTGAGCTGTTGTAAACTGCTTATCCACAAAAATAGCCTGTTAAGTAAAATTTCAAAGTTTTAGGGGCCTGAGCTTTCGATCCTAGCAGGATCTTTATCAAAGGCAACATCAAACAACACAAGTAATAATCTTTATTTACTACTCAAACCTGTCAGTATATTGACCTTTCAAGCTGATTTATGAGGACATATTTGGTGTATTTTTGGGCAGTCCGGGCGACATACTGGCTCATGGAATGTTTTGATTATGGAGTTGACTATAGAGGGCAGTATATTATTTATTTATTTAATTAATTTTAATTTTCGCCAATTTTGGAGCATAAATCTCGCTTTTTCTCGCATTTTGCAGTTGCAATCACGCATTTTTGGTCAAAAAATTGCATTTTTTCTCCAAGCCTAACCATAAGTCTCCCTCTGAACATAGTTCAGGCGAGACAAAAACAAAACGAAAACAGAGATACAGGCAGAGGAGAAAGGGTTCAGGAAAAATTCTGCTGTGATGGAGATTGTACTTCATAGATCTCTGCTCTGGAAGTAGGTGGTGGTGTCTTTCAGAGTTGAGGACCTGCTGGCCAAACGGTTGGCAAGACTGTTGATGGTAAGCTCATGAAGAGCAGACTCGTAGTCCTGATAGTCATTGCCGAGGATGATTTTGCAAGTGCGTTTTTGAATCCTTTCGATCTGGTGGCTTTGGTTTTTAGTAAGCGCTTTTTTTATATATATTTTTAAAAAATAGCGCTTTAAAAAAAATATTTCGTGGATTTGGAGAGTCCCTTGACCTAGAGTGAAGTACTGCATTTTTTTCATTTTTTTCAATTTTTTTTAATGATGGTAGCACTTGATGTTAGGTCCAGGGACTCTCCAAATCCATAAAAAATAAATAAATAAAAATCATAATTTTTATTTTTTTTAATTTGGAGACCGCCAATTGCCACCCCTCCACCAACTTGCATCACTATACGCCTTACCAGTTCCGAGACATTGCACTAGCAGATGGACAGACGAACAAATCAAATATTGGGGAATAATTTGAACAAGCTTTCGTTTCAGAGTCGCCATGATCCACAAGGTCAAATTCAAGGTCAAAGTGAAGGGCAAAGCAAAAGGTCATACAATTTCAACTTGCTCATACATGTATATTAAATAATGACAGATTTGGCTTCTCTATGACACCAGTTTCAGCTCATTTGGTCATACGGTTACGGAGAATGGTCGTTGAAAAGACTGCCGCGGCGCCATTTTTCGCAGAAATTGCAAAAAAGGGGCGGGCTGTAGTGGGAGAACCGTAAGACGGATTGAGCTCAAACTTCAAATTTCAGCTTTGGCAGCCAAAATCAACCTGTATACCAAATTAGAACAAATTTGAAGGAGGTGAGGTGTTACCCATTGGCAGTGGCGGCGCCAGGAATTTTTTTCGGGGGCATTGGGGGGGGGCAAAGTTGGCAAATTTTGTGCAAAATTGCCGCAAAAAGTGGAAATTTACGTGATTTTGGGGGTTTTGCCTCAAAAGCGGGGGAGGGGGGCAAACTGGGGGGGCAAGAAAAATATCCCCCCGTAGCATCGCCACTGCCCATTGGGTGAATTGACATGGACTGACCCTCTAAGAAGCTTATCACTTTGTTTAGTGCATTTTTTGCTGTCATAAATCGTGCAAAAGTTTGATCCTTGCATTAATACCAAGACATCCCAATTTGATCATCTCAATCCAAAGGAAATATGTGATGTGATCAAGCAAAATGAGTCGGATGTCGGGAATATTGATTTTGAGATATAGCCAATAATAGTATTCAACTTCCTTTGTATTTTATTGTTCTGAGCAACAATAAAATGGCCATATCTCATATATCAAATTCTGATAGGGATTTCAGCAAAATAAAGCTGAGAGATTGCCTCATCACGTAATTGTAATAAAATTAAAAACTAAATTTTGGTTTTGATCGACATCAAGACTCATTTTGCTTGATCGCATCCCTTTATAATGCTCTACTTACAGTTGCAGCAGGGGCTACTGTAGAGTTTTGGTAGGAGCAGTGAGCTGCGACTGTATCCGTCCCGTTGTCAGAATTCTCAGCTTCTGGGGCAAGCCTCCTTTTCTTGGCAGCTGGCGGTGAAGTCTGGACGTCGTCAGTGGTACTGCTGGAGGACATCTGAATGAAATAAAAAAATTAAATCTTCAGTATCAAAATTCCAACATGTAATTAGTTCTTTCTTTGTAACAGAACTCATTTCAACCCATATGTTTTTATTGTTGAGTAAAAGCTGACATGTGGCAAGTTTCATGTATATGTAATTTGACTAATGACTATTTGAATTAATTTTAAACTAAGTTCTACATATCTGTCAGGCTATACAAATTTAACAGCACTTTGACCAGAGCCACAAACATGACTCTATAGCCTAGACAGTAAACATACAAGGAAAAAAACGACACACAAGCATGTTTTGTACACAAAAAAAAGACACACAAGCATAGCCTTGTGAGAACACACAGCCATCCCGCCATGGCGCCACACTGACTGACGGACATACAACTTGTGATGTCATAAGGTCTTTTCCTTTGGACAAACTAAAAATCTGTGCAACTGCAAGCGCACTTTTGTTTCATAAATGAGATCCACTTTTGGAAGGCAAGCACCCACAAATTAAATCCTACACATGGGCCTGGCCATACCTCTCGAATTTGCTCAAAGGTACATGTAGATGTTGTTGTACATGTAACTTGTACCAGGTAACTTAAGAAGGTGCTAGACTACGACAAAGCCTGGTTGTACCTAAATGAGTGCCCTAACAGACCTCCAAAGGAGAATTGATTATCAGCTAAGATAGTGGAGTTAGAGTTGTTTGAGTTCAGAATGACCAAGGTGGTGGATGAGGCGGTGGTGGATGAGGCGGTGGCGGTATGTGCAAAGTCTATGGGAAATAAAGATTTTGTGTTTGCGCGTTGAATCAACTGATCATATCTTTGCATCCATATGGGCTACAGACATGGTTAAGAGCTCTTTTGAAAGATTATTAATTCTGCTAATTGTTTTTAATCATTTTGAACTCTTTATGATTGGTTTAGTCTATAAAATGCAAACTTTTATGTACAAAACTACCCGTTTTCATATTAAATACCATACTGTAGTAAGCAATGCAGATGTCTTCAAAATCTAAAAGTTGCTGTAAATTTTCAATTACTTATCCTATCATATTCATAGTCAAAGTTTACATTTTCTGAGAGGAAATTTGATGAGGAATCTAAATATGGACTTACTTTTTTGTATGGGTTAGGGGTAAAATGTTTCAGTTCAAAATATGTTGAATTGTAAAAAAATTTGAACATATTTTTGGACACCCTGTAAAAATTCTCCACCTCCTTGTATTGCGAGATTACCAAAAAGCTGTGATATTTTTTCTTCCAAAGTCAGTAGGCTCCCCCTAACCTCTAACCAAATCAATGTTGTTTACTGTCAGTTTATAACTGCAAGTTAGTAATAAGCAATGCATTAAGTGACCCATTTTTTATTTGGATTTTTTTTATTCCACCCTGTATAACTTCAAGGTCACCCTGTACAATGAGTTGAAATGTGTATAGTTAAATTGCTTTTGCCTTCAGCTTTCCAAAAATGTATACTTTTTAGTTTAGGGTTGATAGTTGTGGAGATATTCTAATTTGAAACGTGATTGGTGTAAAAATTCATAATATTTGTGATGTAACGCTAAGGGTGGCAAGTTCAAAACACATGGCTAGATATATTCATCCGATCCTTTAATTCTTTTGAGGACTTGTGTATTTAAATGGCTGACTATCATAAAGTCCAGATTGGCATACACTTGTTTAGTTTCTATCACTCTTGGTCTTTATAACAATCTTTACTGATTATTTTGTCATAATAATCTTAGAACTTCTATCTTTTGACTTTTCTTGTATTTCTGAAGTCGTTAAAAAAAACAAAGATATAACAATAAAAAGAGTAATGAAATAAAATTGCTACAAGCACTGAAGCAGACCTTCATTTTTGAGGAGCTCAATTGCACCAGAGCTCCGACCTACAGCTCTCACAACATTTCAGGAGTATGATTTAATGAGCTCCTCACTTCTTAATTCCCTGTTTTAATCCAGATATTAAAACATTGAGCTTGTTGTTAAACACAAGTAAACTCAGGAGAGCTCCTGCAATTTTCAAAAACGAAAAGCTGAAGAGTCAAGCAACAATAATGTGAACCTATAAAACAAACATTTTCAAATTAAGGGCAGAATAATGGGAGAGAACATGGACCTTTTCGAGCTTCATTATTTCTGAATTGTATGTCCAAAGTATATAAAACTATACATTTTTGGAAAGGAAATGAGTCAAGGAATCCCATGGTGACGCCAGATTTGTTCAAAAATCTCAGGTTTTGAAAAAATCACAAAAATTCACTTTTTTAACCCAATTTTTTTGTGACAACTTAGAAAAAAATCCGTTCGGAGTAAAAAAATTCAGTTAGCTTTTCATGAAGAAGAGACATGAACTTAGGGAATGTTTTTTATTTCTTTGAAATTTGTCTCTTTTTTCGAAATATTGAAATAAACATGTGAAAAAAGCCATTTTGTCACTCTAATAAGCTAAAAAATGCACATAATGGTGTATGTTTTTGTTTAAAACAAATATTTTGAAAAAATGAAAAAACCTTCCCTAGACTTTGATGTACTCTAAAGGATAGTGCAAAAAGTTTACCCTTTGCTTGCATATTTTTCGAGTTATCTTGTCACAAAAATCGCGCAATATTGTCAAAAGTGAACTCTGTGAAATCGACGTTTTAGTAAAAAAATGTCAAAATTATACACAAAACGTCCTTAAATTTTAAAACGGTAAGACTTTCACACTTGTAAAAGCTGTATCTGGTGCATGGTCTAAATATACATCTTTTTGCACCAATGAATCGAATGCGCCTTGATTGCGTTGGACATACGCACAGCGTTACGCCGCGTCACGCTTGTGACGCGAATCACGCTAGCGTGATCACAATATTTTCGCATTCGCGCATTTCTGACTCATTATTTCCGCCAATTTACTAAGCTGTCTTGAGCCATGTGACTTTTTAGAGTTGAAAAGAGTGAAATAAATCAAGCAAAAATACGAATAAATATTAGCAAGTTGTATTTTATCAGTTTCAAGTGAAAGAATACATCTTAGTGTTGATAAATATCAAAAAATCTCAAATTCGGTCGTGGACGAATGTGTCTTCCATTACTCTGGCCTTAAAAGGAATGCCTGCTGAGTGCTGATCAATTATCACCATGATCACTGACAGTCATTCAATCAATGTACATGAAACTTCACAAGTTACTGACTCAACAATTTTGTCATCCTTGTCTGTTTACAAACAGAGAGGTAGACAAAAGACCTGTCAAACTGTTCCCAGTTATCCAAACACTCATGTATGTATCAGATTGATGATAGGTCTACAAATTGTAGTACAATAGAGTGATTCACCAGTAGAGAGGATTAAAAATCTGAAGTGTTACCGATTACCATGTGCTTCTATTGTCCAGTTTGCCATCAAGATTACAAAGGGATACAAGACAGAACTTGTTGACGTTGACACAAATTTCATAGCCCTCAACAAACCCAGTCACTCAAAAAATTAGGTCATTTATAGGTCATTAACCTCTGATGTGATGATGTAGGCAGTAGGCTAGTTTCCTGCTTAAGGGGGTATTACACCCCTGCCCAATTTTGTGCTTATTTTTGCATTTTTCTCAAAAATTATACATTTTGTAATGCATTGGGGACAAGTAAGATATGTATATCATACTAGGGGCAAGCAACTACTGCACTGGAAATTTTATTTCAGCACAGACAACTTTGTGGAGTTACAGTCAAAAATGAGGGAAAACCAATATTTGATCAATAAATCAATAACTAAGTTGCTTTGCATTGCTGAATTTTCAGTACAGTAGTTGTAGTCCTTGCCCCTATAATAAACACCTTACTTGTCACCAATGTGCTATAATTTTTGAGAAAAATGCATAAATAGGCAAAAAATTGGCCAGGGGTGTTATTTTAGTACCCTCTTAATCGGAGTACATTGTACAGCATCCAGATCCACTTCAGGATCAAATATTGGTTTTCCCTCATTTTTGACTGTATTTCCACAACTGTTGTCTGTGGTGCTGAAATAAAATTTCCAGTGCAGTAGTTGTAGTCCTTGCCCTATACATCTTACTTTTGTCACCAATGCGCTAAATTTTTGAGAAAAATGCAAAAATAGGCACAAAATTGGGCAGGGGTGTAGTACCCCCTTAACTTAGCTTAACCTTGTCTTGATGCAGAATGAGAAGAGTCATTAATAATTATAAACAATCACAAGTTTAATACATGTAATCATGCATATCATGAAAACAACCATCCCATGATCCATCATGCCCATGACAACCAGACAGTTGACATTGACATGATTGACCCAATCGACATTAATCACATGGTACAATGTAGATGCACTCATGCACTAGACATGCTAGACAGGATCTGGTCTCAGGGGACTTCGCCTCTTCTCTGCCATTCTACAATGATAATCCCACCCCAGCTCTGAAGAATTATGAAATTAATTAAATATTACATGATTAAAAATAAATTATTAATAACAATAACATATAATAATCATCATGATTATAAAATAAGCGATTTAATTTTTAAACAGCACATACATTGAATGTAAACCATGGAAAACTAGTAGGCCCTTTAACACTACAGTACAGTACATGAATGAATGATGGTAACTTTTTAATCATGATATTTCACCATCACAATATCATGAACAATTGAACATACATACATAATGTATTTTCTTGCATAATTACACTATCATACCATTACAAAAGATACTTTCAAAACTCAATACAAAGACTTTTTACGATATTCTTTTGTTCGGGATCATCATGTATTATCATTGTCAAGTTCTAGAACAATAACATGGCCGGCCGGCGATGATGTGCGATGACTTTCGCATGTTCGCAGTAATAATAAACACGTGGAGTTGGGAATTTCTGCATGGAACAACCTACCTCCGGCTTCTTCAAATCGTTGGACCATCTAGATCTTGTACTTTATTTTGATAAGGCGAGAGATGGAAGGAAAAGAAATTGAAATATCGTGATTTTGGATTTATTCTAGAGACGTCTTGTGTATTCCTGGATCGGCAAATTGTACAGCTGCGTTGATGTTAAATTTCTCATCTCACGTGACCGGCGACAAAAACTTGGGCGCTAAATCGCGCCCTCTTTGCCCTCAATACTCACCAAAAATCACAAAACGTCCTCAAGATTTCAACAATAATCCTATAAAATCGTTAGGTAGATAGACTCCGCGTTAAGCGTGGAATACGCTGTAAAATGAAGCAATTTGAAGAATCAACCTTACCGTCTCACAACACCAAACCGGAAGCAAGGGTATCTCATCGCTCGATAAATGGAATGCATTATGGGTCATAGATGTCGCGATATTTCCCGGGGGTTCCACGTTTTGCCACTCTAGGGATTTATTTATAATAATTAATATAGCATAATTTATGATAAACATGAAACTTATGATAAACATGAAACAATTGGCAAGACGGGAGCTGACGGGCATTAATAATAATGAGCGACAAATGAACGATAATGATTAGCTCAATCAATCAAATGCAATCACAAGATCACCGGGATTAGGCCCGGCCCTATAAAACAAGCCAATGATGATAATTTTTTGATGCGATTTGTTAAAAAATTGTAGGCCTACGTAGTACGTACCTCCTTGTTTTCAATAGCATGCCACCCTAGGCCTACTGACTCTTTTCATCCGACATTTTTTAACTTGTTTTTTCAACCCTCAAATGGAAGTCCCATTTGAGCGCATAGCGATTGAAAAAACCCTGTTTTTATGCCTTTTTGGTCAAAAAAGGTCAAAATTTTGGGGGAAAAAATCCATTTGTTTTTCAAAATCCGCCTCCCCTAGTTCAAATAGGTCCAAATTTTGGGAAAAAGGTCCGCGGCTTTTTCAATTCCAGCCCCCAAGTAAATCCTGGTTTACGGGCCTGCCTGCTCGGAAAATTGAAATATTATGTGGTTTAGGGGCAGCCCTGGGGCGCACTATGGGGAGGGTAAGGGAGAGGACAAGCAATTTTTAATAGGCAGAAAAATCATGGGTGAGGCAATTTTATTTTTAGGGGATAGGCAGATTGAAAATGGGTGAGGCACTGAATTTTATTTTTAGGGGCTTCTGCGTCATTTCAATAAAGTTGCGACAACCCCTCCCCCTCAACCCCCCCCCATTTCGGCAAATGATCCCCACTTTAAAGTCTTCCACACTATAGTAAACATTTAATTCCAGGTTCCAATTTTGCACAAAAGCCACAAAGTATATGTAGGCCTATGTACAATGCCCGGTACAATGTAGCTCTGAGCTCTGGAGATGGATCAGACATGTCAGAGTAGAATGTAGCCTGGCTCCCCCTGGAAACTACTTACGTCATGGCACTGGTGCTGAGTTACGTATCGGAATCTCGGTAGTATATCATTAGAAAATTCAAAATGTCAGCGCCCAGTGTCTGGAAAGCTTCCCAATCAATACGCAGTTTAGTGCCAAAAATAAGGTAATTATACAGCATATTAAAGGCTACATTGTAAGGTCCAATATACATCAGTGATGCCAACGCCGCGCCTTAGGCGCACAATTGGGCTACTTGGCGATCACTTGCCGCTACTCAAAAAAGCATGCCGCTACTTAGTCTAGACGTTCGCTTTTCGTATCTCTTTGCTTTCCTTGTTGGAAAGGTATAACGTTGAGGAGATATGAACATGTACCGTCATCCGGGACCTACTCTGCCATGTTTGGCTGAGTAACGGTACATGAACACGGTCTTTTGTGCCTATGTAAATTAGTCATTGTGTAAAGCTGTGTTTATACCCATGGGTTGCTCATCATCAGACTGAATCTTGACCTTGACCGACAGAGGGTGTCAATTTAGGCCTACGTGTCGCTTTTGAAAAACAGCGATTGCGCGCATGCTCAGCAGGCAAATACGACGGCGATTTAGTACACTGATCATGCGTGCGTGCGATTCAGATTTCTGCAAAAGCGATTGAGTATAAATGCGTCTTTAGAAATGACTGGCGATTGTGTGTTCTCAAGTGGGTTTTATCATGTTAATTAGTGACCTGACACACATTTGTATTGGTTCGATCAAGCATTGATTTTTTGTACTGGATCGTCCAAGCATCTCCAACAAATTTTTCAATGTAAGTGCCTCTGGCCCTAGGCTAGGCCTAGTGGAAGTAAAAACGGATACTATGGCCAGAGTTCTAGGGCTACCGCTACTTGTCTAAAATTGGGCTACTTTTGCCAGTCTCAGGCCGCGGCACTAATTTGATGTATTTTCCTTTCAATTTAGCCGATTTATAAAGGTGTTGAGTCTTTGAAGCTCCAAATTGAAATTACAATGGGTTTTGTGACCATTTATTGATCGGTCACTGAGTAACTTCCCAGTAAGTACCGGAAGTTTCAAAGTCAAGTGCTTTTCCGCCCAATTGGGTGTTTTGCGTTCTAAATTCGGGTAAATCCGCCCAAATATCCGGTTTTGGGCGCTTTTTTGGAAGCTAGAAAAATTGGGCTACTTGAGAATCCTTTACCGCGGCCTGGCGAGTCAATGCGCCGCGCCTTAGCGCTGAAAAGTTTTGGCAACACTGTATACATTCACTCGGTGAAGGTGCAAGTTGTAGGCATCACAGATATTAGTCCAGTTTTATGGATCCATGCCCCGTGCATACGAATGCATACGAATAGTAGTATACAAATATTTACTGCTCATGAGGGATCTGGTGGAATATATTGGTCCCCGAGGTGAACTGGAGACCGTATGCCATGATTGATATGGGCCTGCTATTTTCCCGAGACCGCCAGGCAAGGCCGGCTGTCAACTCTCACGCTGTCACGCATGCCATTGGGCGTGAGTCTCACGCATTGGGTCACTTTCTCACGGTCTCACGCCAAGGTGGTATAATCTCACGCCTGGGTAGTAAATCTAACGCATAAGCTGGAAAAGGAGTAAAATCTCACGCATCGTCAAAATAATTTGTTGTCCCTACCCCCCCCCCCCCCCCCCCCCCCACCTTTTCATATACTCAGTGCCGTGGCTCAAATAATCATGGGTCAAAATGAACATTGTAATCGGCAAATCCTGGTTCGCCTCTGTCCTACGCCAAGCAATTACAAAAAGTCCTGCGCCAGGACAGGATGGAGGGAAAATACTCAAAATAGTAGGTTCACCAATTCAGGGAACAAATTATTCCACCAGATCCCAAATTTAGAGCAGTAAATATTTGTTTTATATCCTTCAGTAAATATATTGTTTGTTCATTGATTGGTTATTAGAAACTCATAGTATGTAGGCTAGGCCTAGTCAAGGCTAGGCTAGGCTCAGTCCTTGCTTTATTTTGTGCACATATATGCACGCAGCACGCACACAGTTGAGGGGGTGATATGGCTCAGTAAAGCTTACCGTGAAAATATTTTAACCTCTAATGCAATACCTCCGTGAAACGAGTCGGAGTAACCATGTTCTCTGTTATTTCACCAACACCGTCAATATTATGATACTAATTCTGACACTGATCTCATATTATGCCATGAAACCCGGGCATGAAACCGCCATATTTCAGCTGCACTTCTGTGTGTGTCTGCTTGTGTGCCCGGCTTGAGTGCTTCTACACATTAATACCCCAAAACCAAATCCCGCGTATGTGGCGAGTTGCACTGCACCGACAACTATAGAAAAATTATTTAATTTGTGTACATCATAAACATGGGATATACTCTTTGCGTGGCTGTGCATAGTACTGTACTATAAGTGGTCATTTTCGCATACTGTACAGTTATTTTTTGCGATTTGGAGTGAGAGACACATTTTTGCAAATGTTATTTTTGCCATAGCCCAATCCTTCCCTATACTTGCAATACATTATTGCATTATACATTCATGAGGTGTTATTTTCTTGTTGGAGCTCTAATCGCAAAATTGGCGAAAATAAAACCCTCGCGAAAATTACCACTTACGTAGATAACCTCGCTCGCTAATCGGGATGCGTAGAGTAGCGTTATCACTTGTGTATTAGCATGATTAGTCGCGGAGTAACAAGCATAGTTGAATGTTCCACATGTACACAAATTAAATAATTTTTCTATAGGAACTGCGACACAGCATCGAGGTCATAGGGCAATATAGTACTACTTTTTCCCTAGAGAAATAGTACTTGAATAGTACCCCATTCCCTCATCAATTGGCTTTTTGACTGCTTTCCAAAATATTTAAAACTATTTTTGGTCACATGATACTCGATTAAACCAATTTAATGAATGAGAATATTATGATGGATAAAATATTCCCCCCCAAGGAATTAGAACTAGTTCTAGATCTACCAAGCATCAATAGTCGATTGAAAGAAGTAATTTGTTTCTATTGCCTTATCCATCTTAATCTTTCTATATGTCTTGCTTGTTTAAATATGTTGCGTGCTTAAATTGTCTCTGCTTCCAGATGTTTAGCTAGGCCGATGAGTAAGCTGTATCCAACAGATGATGAGTTATACACACGTACCACAGTCAATCTGTTAGCAAAAGATGAGCAAGCCAAAACAGTACCACTTGTTAACAATTTCAGTGTGAGGGGGTTTAAAATCAGTGGAGATACAGTAGTTGGACCTGTAGCTATATTACCAAGATGTTTAGTGCATTGGAATGTAAGTAGTGCAATATCTGGGATCATCATGTCCCGATAAGATTCTCTAAATGATTTATTTTGCTTCAAAATGAATTTGTGTGGTTTGAGCCTTTTAATATCACCAATGGTGTTAAAAGTAACAAGATAAAATTTAAAAGGCAATTTAAAGTAAGGGTAGCCAGTTGGGTGGGGAAGCAGGGGGCCAGTTCCCCCAGACATCATGGACCATCGGGTCAAAATTTCTCAATCTCAGTTTCCGTTGGTCAATAAAACTGAATCAATGCTGACTTTAGCATCAATCCACCTGTTGTCAAGGTTTTTGATTTGCGAGTCTGAAGTCTTTCATAAGTATCATACATGCGGACCATTGTATCATTAAAATTTTATAATTTGAGTTTGAGAGCCCGAAGATTTCAAACACAGATTAATTAATTGAAGCCTATTTACTATTTATTGCTGTTCTTCTTATAGGTTGGAAATTATCATGATATAAATGAAGACAGTTTGACATTGTTTCACCTGCTGGAACCAAGATTAGGTATGTTTTAAAAGAAGAATATATTGTTACACATCTTGGTGATTATACATTCACCCAGTTGTTCAAATATGTGACCATCCAGCACAACTGAGCCCGGATGTCTCCAGTGCTACTAATGAGATATGCTCCATTGAACTTAACAATAAACAATAGGAAACAAATGATTTATTGACTGTTTTATTGATTTTTCACTACTTAAATGTCAAGTACTATTATAATAGACATGATATACATCGTTTTAAAGCTAATTTCAAGCAGAATATTTTGGTTGAATATCTTAAAAATGATGATTGGCGACTTCAGGGCTCAGTCACATACTATTTTTAAAATGGAATGAAATCCAGAAATTGGAAAATATAATTTTTTTTAAAGTTCAGAGACAAAGCAAATTAACAAAGTTCCATTTTTAGTACATTTTCATATTAAACTATGTAGACATGCATTAACATTTTTTTAAATCTTGTGTGCTAATGTCTTTTACTGGTTCATTTAAATTTCTCTTCACATTTCTTTTCTTTAATTTAAATTAAAGTGTACAGTTTCCTTTTCTATGTTTAGTGTGCAAAATACAAAGCTAATGTAAGACAAAGTTTCCAAAACCTGTCGTCAGATGTGCATGAAACAGAATAAGTTGCCAGAATCTCAAACTTAATACCATAACTATAATAATAAGAATAAAATGTGATGAGATAAAGCAAAATGAGTTGGATGTTGGGAATAATGATTTGAGCTATCGCCAATACCGTATTCCTCCGAGTATAATCCCACATTCTAGTATAGTCCCACCCCACCCCATTTTTGGTGAAAAATTCCAGAAATTGTAAAAAAAAAAAAAAATAGCTCTAGGTACAGGGACACTCCAAAACCGAAAAAATAAATAACTGTTTTAATTTGAGTGTAATCCCACCCCCCCCCCCCCAATTTTGAAAAAAAATTTACTTTAAAACAGGGTGGGACTATACTCGTATGAATACGGTAGTATTCAACTTCCTCTGTATTGTATTGTTCTGAGCAACACTAAAATGTCCACATATCTGAAACGGTAAGTCTATCTATGATGGGGTTTTCAGCAAAATGAAGCTCTGCGAATGGCTCATGTAATGAAATTTAAAACTGAATTTTTATTTTGATCAACATCAGAATCATTTAACTTGATCCCATCACAAATAAGCTAATATCCCATCCATATAGATGTTTGAAAATTAATATCTGATCTTTTATGTTACAGAGATTTTAGTGTTAGGACTTGGAGCAGAAAATCATAGGCTAGACCCAGAACTTCATAAATTTTTCAGAAGAAAGAACATAGCCATGGAAGTACAGAATACTGTGAGTAAATGTTATTAGTGCATTGGCTAAGTTGGTGTGTTCTTCACTTGGATGTAACTTATTTTTGGTTTGGACTACCCTATTTAGCCCTATTTAACACCCTGCCATATGGACTTTCTTAACCCTGCCATGGGGCATTATGCAATAGCCCACAAATACTTTTCATGTCATAACCATTTGCCATTTATTATTGATAATATGAAACACAATCCATATCAATAAGTCACTGATGTATATAAAACATACATGAAAACAGAGGAGCATTTATTGTGTACACACATCACTTGTTCTTTGTGATTTTGTAATTTTGCTATTGAAAGCAATGTTAAAGTTCTTATTGTAGAAGTTGCAATTAGAAGGATGCAAATAGGTTTATTTATCTATATACACAAAGAGATGGCAATTCAGAATGGGCAGAGTTAGCTTGAACACCACAGAACAACTTTATATTACCAACATGTCAGGTATCCACCATAAACAACACTGCAACACCATGTCAATGACAAACTTCATTGTAAATATACCACATAATAATTTGATTTTTTTTGCTGAATACAGGCTAATGCGTGTGCAACCTATAATTTCCTTGTTACTGAAGGACGGATTGTAGCAGCAGGACTTATACCCCCAGAATACAGAGAAAAAGAACCAGAGGTAGAGAAATTACCATCGGATTGATCGAAATCAATGATACATGTATGCAAAAGTGGCATGATGCAATACAAGTAACTATGTAAGGACCCTGGGATAACTAAGGCCTCAGTAACCAGTTCTAAACAGATTCGTGAACTGTATGGTAAACATGAAAAATATAATGGAATTGGAATGAACCCCAAGTTATAGTCATGTGCAAACCCACCACCTGCAATAGTGAAATCAGCTCAAGTCATTGAAGAAAAAAATCAGTCTTGCTGTGTTGGATTGCTGAATTCAACATATTAAATCACCTTTGTGTATTAGTGTGAATCATCAGGAGCTGGCATTTGTGGCTACCTTTGAGCAACATGCTCTTTGTCAACAATGGGATTTCAACTGCTGCCACGACAAAGTATGCACTGCCAGTCTGCCACAGGAATATCAGAGACCATCTTCTGCTGAATAACATTCTGTTATGTATAATGAACTACCAGACTATAGTTTGTGTAGTGGTAGATAAGTTGCTCAAATCTTGAAATATTTTCAAAAAGTTATGTTATCCAGATTCACCAATGATGATGATACAAATAAATTATGAAGGGATTAAAAACTTTTCTTGAAATAGGAAAATGCTCTATACTTTGATCAGCTCGTAATCGGCGGGAATTGTTAGGCTTTTACCACTACGCCGAAAAAGTAGATCCATGTTAAGAGTGAAATTGTTCATCTGGAAGATCTAAAATGTGCATGTTAAAGAAAGTAGATAAGTATAGGACTTGAATTAATAATTTGTGATTTTTCTGGCGAGATATCACAAGACAATTCTCTAAATAAAATATATTGATATTAATCCGCGATGTTAAAATTCCCGTCGATTACGAGCTGATCAAAGTATAGGGTTAAGGATGCAAAGCCAAGTACACTGACTTTTTTCAGCTTGTAATAGGCATGATTCATAACATTGTGGATTGACATAGAATGACGTACACACACAGCTGGGCACAGCACCTATGCAAAGTGCATTTCGCCCTACGCAAAGCACACTTTGCGTAATGTGACTGACGTATGTTTTGTGAATTAATGTGGGTGTACTAGCAAGTTTTTAGACAATTTGTTGGAAAATTTTGCCTATTTTAACAAAGGATAATTAATATTCTTTTTGAATAAGCCACATCAGACAAGCAATTGTAGTTCCTTTGTTCTTGTGTCACACTATTATCAAAATACAAAATAATAATCAGTCCAAAGGTAGTAAAATTTGGCTCAGAGACTTTTAATCAGCTGCTTTTCTTATATTTATAAATCTGTCTGGAGCATTTTCCATTTCAGTAAATCTCGGAACTTCTCCAATAAACAAAACTTTAAAAAGTTCTTTCCTTGTATCCCTCATCTCTGTTTTTGTGTTAATTGTGTTTTGATAAAATCTGGCAAGTGGACGCTGGGGGAGGGGAGTGGGAGAGGGGTATTAAATTTTTTGGAATCTGAATTTTTACTTGAGCCATGAGTGGGGAATGTTAAGTTTAAATGGAGAAAAGGGGGGAAACAAGGGCGAATCCATAAATTTTGAACAGACGCAAGGACGGAACATCAAAACTCCCGCCTGGTGTAAATATTGAACAATCCCTAATATCCCTTTTATTTCCATGTGTATGTAACTGAATTGACCTATACTTTGTCACCTTGAGTTTAAGTAGTGAAAACCACCCTTGTATGTGTATACGCTCTGTAGCTATTGCAGATAGGGCCTTCTGGCACATATCCCCAAATTTGTTTGTGGTAAAAAAAAACCTGGTGGAGGGTAGGATAGCTGCATGTTCCAGACTATAATATTAAAAAGAACTGGCAAGAAAAGCATGTACAGAAAAACAAAATTTTATTCATAACTTTCGATACAGAGTTGTAGCTTTCTAGTTTGGTACTTCTAAATACCGTACCAAGAACAATATTTTCACATTAGGTCCACTTATTGCACACACTTTTATTTTGGTTCAAATGTGAATCTCATAATTACACCTTCATTAATTACATTAATAATTGTTATGTAATTCAATTTCTAACATGATTTTTGTTTTATCACATCTTTCACTATAGATTTCACAAAAAATATTGTACAAGTATTTATTTATCAGTGTATTTTCTCTAACATTTACAATGCATTGTATGTCATGTAATCCATCTAACTCTGAAAATGTAAGTAGTATGGAAGAGTTACCATCATTTTGGGGACTTGTGATGGGCTTAGAAGATTCACTATGCATTAATGTTATTGAAATGTACCCCAGGCTTTGACTTGTGAGGTGAGTGAGCAGTGGCGGCGCCAGGAATTTTTTTCGGGGAGGGGGGGGGGCCTTGAGGGGACAAAGTGAATTTCAGGGGGGGGGGGCAGCAAAATCAACAAATTTTGTGCAAAAGTGAAATTATTTGTAATTTTGGGTTTTTACTGGGCGCCACTGTGAGAGTGTGAGTGAGAGTAATAACTCTCCTAAAAGCTCTCCTACACTTCCTTAGCTCATCAATGATCAATGATGTGTAATCAGCTGCAATTTTTAAAACTCAATGTCTGCTCAATTTAGGCACTCCCTTGTACATTGTACATTCTAAGAAGAGCTCACCACTCACCAGCAATTTCCAAAAATCAAAAGCCTGGTGTATTTAAAATTAAATAATTCTGATCTGTCAACATTTACAGTACCATATTTCATTCATTTTTATTTTAATGTTTTGTTTACAGTACAA
Source organism: Amphiura filiformis (assembly GCF_039555335.1). Taxonomy (NCBI): domain Eukaryota; kingdom Metazoa; phylum Echinodermata; class Ophiuroidea; order Amphilepidida; family Amphiuridae; genus Amphiura; species Amphiura filiformis. The sequence goes on from NC_092630.1 coordinate 41,704,453, forward strand.
GGAAAGTAATTCACCTTTTCAATAAATCCCTTAAGCCTTTGCGTATGACCAGTGGCGGTGCCAGGAATTTTGTAGGCATTGGGGGAAAAGTGAATTTCAGGGGGAATCAACAAATTTTGCAAAAATGCTGCAAAAAAAAGTGGAAATGGGGGGCAACAGGGGGACAAGAGTTTTGACTGGGGGAATATGCCCCACCCCCAAGGCGCCACCACTGCTTATGACATATCATCGATGCACACATGTTTACTGCACAAGTTGATCATCAATTGCGCAGTAAAGATGTGAGCATCTATGACACACAATCAGTCATGATCACTGGGAAATATGCAAAAGCTTATGGGATTTACCAAAAAGGTGAATTGACAACTTGCAAGATCTTACAATAAAGATACAGTATTCAGCTTGTAGTCTGATTAGATTGAATTCATAAGGATTGAGATAATGTGATTTGACGTCACTGCATTGCCAAAAACAATACATGAACTCGGTAAAAGAATATCATGTCAGACTGATATTCCTTTCAAAAGTATACACTGTATATTTCTATGACAGTAACATAAATTCTATTCTTCCAAATAAGTCTCTTCATTATGGTTTCCTGCACTAACACAAACCCTGAGAACTCCCCAACATAGATAAAATAAGGAATTTCAGGTATCAGCGGTGCTTCAATGTTTAAACAATTTTTATGATTTTATCTTTTTTAGCAAAACAACAAAAATAGGTTTCTTTACTGCACATAAATTTTACAATTTTGGTTTGTTGCCTGACACTCAAACAAACTTTCACATCAAATACATATATGTTTAATATGTAGCATGCAATTTAAGTAGATACAAACTATACACACATATATCAATGAATATAAATTATATTTAAACAAAAGATATATTTATAAAGTAATTTCAGTCAAATTATTGGTTCTTAGTTAAATACATAATGCACTTAAAAAAAGATGCAAATAAATAAATTTTAAACAAAAACCAGCTTTGATCACTTGATATACTACATGTAACATTTACTCGGCACAATATAATGCCTATAGAACATTCTATACTGTTTTATCCAATGTAGTCCATTCACTGTAAACACAGATAAATGAATCATATTATGATACATTGTCATCTCATCCGCCAACAAAGCCATGTAGCATCATGTGACCCAGTTCTGTTTATGCGATAAATAGGTCAGGTCATCAGCAGTGCCAAATTTCCCTGGTAGACACCAAAGCATTTTCCACCCTGAAGTGGCAGTGGCGTCAGTGCGTATTTCATTGGGCACAGCTACAAATCGCTTGTGTTCTCTCAAAGCGCTGGTGTACACATAGATGCACACACAAAACAGCTGCCTCAACGCTTTGATGTCACTGCCACATCAGGGTGGAAAATTCTTTAAACAGCACTAGGTAAACGGACATGAACATGGTAGGTGAACATGTTGTGCAAATTTGCAGGGGTAGTGCTAGCACAAAGCGCTCCAGAGTCCGCAGGGACCCCCAAACTTGCCGAAAATCTGAAAGTAGGGAGTCCGTAGTAGAATTTGGTGAGTCAGAGTAGCCTAAATGCAGCATAAATAGAATGTTTGCGGTAGCACTAGATAGAAAAGCTGGGGGTCTGCAGGAACCCTTGAACTCTCAGAAAATTTAAAAATAGGGGGTCCAAACTGTATTTTGGTGAGTCTGGGACCCCTAAATGCAGCCTAGCGCTACCCCTGCCAATTCAGTGCCATTGAAGAGTACCTTTTGGTTACAACAGCATCACATGACATCACACATTTATATACCACATTAATGTTCATTCACCTATGTACATTATGTAGTGCTGTCAAATGTAGTAGACAACTTCATCCTCTGACACCCAAGAAATAGGATTTTCATGTCACAGCAAAAACATCAGCTCACGTCAAAAACAAATGCAAGCATTTTCTTCTTTCAAGATACATTGAACAAACATATTTAATATCTACTTGCACAATGCAACTTGAAACCGTTCAAAACAAATTAAAAATAAAAAAAAACATTTTAAGATCTATAAAACTTCAGTAATCAGTTACTTTGGTGGGACAATATGTAGAAAGACTTGCAAGCTCATAAATACTGTAAAAGTCAATATTTTCGCGATTTTGAAGATTTTGTCAATTGCGCGAGAATTAAATTTCGCGGTTTTGATATTGATACAATAGAAACCTAATGCAAAAGGTTCTTTTCGCGAGTTTTTATTTTTGCGATTTTATGTCCACTCGCGAAATTCGCGAAAATAAAAACCTTTTCTAAAAAAAAAATTCTACTTTTACAGTAAGTGCAGAGTCATATTTTTGTAAGATACTCAGAACAACTTAAAGGCCCTTTCAGTGATTTCACAGGAACATTAAAAAAATGGAAATTTGTCAGAGTTGCTTAGAAATAAAGAATAAGTCTACAGAATTTCATTAAACCACTTTTCCCTGAATACATCGACAAATTAGTCAAAAAACAGAAGTTTTAGAAAGGTTTTCTACTTCAACTCAGATCGACTCGAGAAAATCGAGATTGTCGTACAGTGCGCCACCAATCGACTGGAAAAACTTCCTAGTCCAGTGTTTCTAACACGGGGAAGTAGAGTCTAAATTGATTTAAAACAGACGCTTAATTTTTGTAGTAGAAAACAAAATAAGCAATTAAAGGTCACCGAGGCAAACTAACGGTCAATTGAAATATGATAAACAGTTAAAATTGTGTATTTTGTTTAAAATAGTAGCTACTGATGTAATAAGTAGTAGAAACAATACATAGCGCGTGTTGGTACGGTGGAGAGTGAGCTTCTCGATCTCGAGTCGGACTTTTTGTACTGTCAGTATCAAAAGTCCAGAATCATGCAAATGCTGTATTTTGTCTAAAATACACGGCTTTCGACCGAACCACTAGCAGGCTATGTTAGCACATCTATGCCAATTACAAAGGTACCAAAATCTGAATTTTGATGATTTTTACGATCGTCCGGATGAGCAAATCACTGAATGGGCCTTTAAAATTGAGTCAACAATTGGGCAAAGTTTGCAGGTCTTTCAATTTGGTTAATGCTGGGTGTATTAAAATCAATCCAATCCACATGTAGAAGACATTACTACTTCATCTACTTGTAGTAGAAAACATATAGGATATATATGAGCATACATTGTAGGCGGTTCACTATGAAATCCAGCTATGACAAAACAATGGTTAAATGTATATCAAAACTTAAATGCACATTAACATCAAAACCTATGATTGGGTGTGGGAACCACATACGGTACAGTATTATGATATTTAAAGTTTACAATTTGTACCAAGATTTATTTAATGTCATCTGAATCGCACAAATTTTAAGTTTTACAATCTATATTCTCATAGGCAGTGGAACTTCCAACATACTACATGTTTCTCACAAATCACTCCTAAACATTAATCTTATAACTATTATACATATGTGATTTTAATGCTATACTCCCTGCTCAAAAAAATCCAAATGCTTACAAGACCAGATCTTAAAGTCCCGGCTTAAAGTGTGTGTAGCAAAGATGTGACTTTGCAAATATCTCCTATACCATTGTCTAAACTTGACAATTTTGTAAAGGAGGTAGGCTGAGCTCTCCATTAGGTCTAAGTGACACAAGACTTATATAGTGTATATCTCTACCCCAAGTCACCGGCACTAGCTTTGAAGTTCAGCGTGTTCTGCGTTAGCTTAGCACTACTTGGTGCGTGTACATACTTTTACGCACGTGATCAATGTGCCGCTTATATGTAAACGCAAGAAACCACGCTAGGCCAATGCAGCACACGCTGAATTTCAAAGCTAGTGCCGGTGACTCGAGGTAGATATACAGACTATAGTCCCATTGCCCTAGGAAAGAATCTGAATGCTGTGAAAAGTTTGCAATGTTGCACTCATCCAGATTGTTTTTTGCTGGGGTGTATAATATATATTGGACAGTTTTTAATTTCACACACAACAATGATAACATAAGTTATGAACTTCCAAAATCCCAGGCAAAAATAAAGGTCTACCCAGGGGGTTACTGTATGTATGAAAATAATACTTTAGCAAAAAATAGTTTCAAAGATTCTTTATAATATTATTTTCCTTGTATAATTGGCTTATATAATAATCATATCTAGGCAAGGATTTATCTACATAATGAATATGAGGGTGAATACATGATCATTTCACTCTACTTGTACATCATATTCTATTCAAAATGTTTTCACAACAATTGTATTATAATATCCAACACACATCTATCTTAATTAATGCCACATATTGGATTTTCCAGTTGAAATCCGCATGATACCCATATGGAAGACATGACTTTAATCTCACACACAGGGAGTGAGTTAATATTTCAAATAGAGTTGCCCATTCAGGTAACCCATTTGAAATGCAAATTGTGTTTAATTAAGTTTATGTCTTCCAGGCACGTACGCGCTGGGGGAATTCCCAATTCGGAAAAGTATACAAAAAGTCCCAAAATTTCAGAATTTACAAGCGTAGCAAGCAAAAAAATAAGGTTTTTTACATTTTTTTGGACAAAAAAAGTCTAAATTTTGGGAAAAAAGTCCACTTTTTCAAAATCAGCACCCCCGTCCCAAATGAAATCCTGCGTACGGGCCTGATGTCTTCCATAGCGAATTAGAGCCATATCACGTTACTGTTACATATTTTTCATGGATATTTAATATAAGTATTATAATTCCACATTCATGTTTTATTATTATTTCATTAAGGTACTTTGAAAGACTACATACATAAAGTGCTTTACAATGAAAAACTTAGGATAATTTAATTAATGTTTACCTTAAAAACTAGACGAGTGATGGAATGGTTAGTTTGATTGCTTTTTAATGGTTTATAAATATATATTGAAATTATTTTATACATGATCTTACATACAAGTAACATAAATACACACACGATTGTAGGTTTTGTGAAGTTGAAGCGGTCATAAATTACACTGATTTAATGAACAAGGTAAGTGAATTGTGTGTCGAGTAAAATCATACAGGGCAAGTCTGAAAGAACTGTCGTAAAATATACTGAAATAAAAGCCACTGCTTTATATAGCCCAATTACCTCAATATCTTGAAATTTTTTTTTATTTTTTTTTAGGTCAACCATGAATGATCCTGGCATTTAGGTCTAGGTCCAGGGACACTACAAAACCGATTTTTTTTTTTTTTTTTTTTTTTTTTTTTTGAATTTGGTGCCGGGAGGGTATTTCCTACCGGGTAATGTAATCTCGGCGGTACCCGTTTACCCGACCGAAAATGCCAGCCTTACTGTGCCTACCACTATGGTGCAAGACACACCTTATGAATCATTTTAGAATAATTCAGGATTGCAACACTAAATAACACAGAACCCTAATCAGCCTAAATATAGAATAACCATCGCAGCCAGGATCAACTCCCCAAGTTTTGTATGGGTAGAACAGGACAACTGGAAGTTAAGTTCCTTGACCAAGGAAATTTCAAGCCAGCTCAATTTTTTCCATGAGAACAGAAACTGACACCGCAAAGGCTCAAACTTGTACTGTCACACACCATAGTCAAACTTGACTGCTAGCATGTAGTATGTAGGGCTGGGCACCCCATTGCTTGGGTATGGATAAAATTTTAAGTATGTGTTGAACTAACTAGACTGCGAGTTATGCTAGTTTTTTGAGAACTAAAACACTTTGTTTTGAGAATACAGTTCTTTCAGACCCTAACTGTATCATTGTTAATTTCACCCACACAATTCTTACCAAGCCTTTGATATGAACTGCATGGGTGTAACACAAAAGAGATTAACAAGGAGAGTCTGGGCTGTGTAAACATATAACCTGTGCTTAACGCTATAAAGGAAATACCTCCATATTGGATTGTTATGTTTGGGGCCAAAATAGTGCAATATTGCAAAACCCCAAAATTGATTATTGGCATGTTCAATAATGAGTGTTACATAAGTTTGTACATGTAGTGTGTGCATGTAGCTTAGGCGACGAAAAAAGAAAACCTTGTTCTACGGGCCCGACCGACCCAGATTTTGAACAAATTGGAAAAAAAAATTCCCTGTACAAATGAATGCCGACCCAAAATTCGGAAATTTCAGGAACAATTTTTGTTGTATTTTCTCAAATTACAAATTATTTACAGATTTTGGTGATTTTTTCTTCTTTTTTTTCAAAAAAAAAAAAGAAGGAAAAAAAAGGCCGGCCGACCCTACTTGAAAGATCCCTCCGCCCGTAGAACAGGGTTTCTTTTTTTCGGCGCCTTAGCTCAAGTAATTGGCACAATACATTATAGGTATATGGCAAGCACATGTCACAGGCAAGATAATCCAGAGGTACAATATTTTCCACTTAAAGCAATAATGTGTGATTTGCATAAAGGATAGATTCTTATTTAAATGTTTGTTTTCACTGATCACATTACCCCCTTTTAATTTCGAGCCAAACAAATGAGGTATAACGAAGAAAATTGTGATTTCATTCCAACGCCAACAATGCGTGTACTATGCTTGCCGATCGTATTACATGTAACTGCACGGAGCATTGCACTCGAGTATATACATACAAGCTGACATCCACGGTACATGTTAGCAAGCGCTCGATCGTTGAACTCTGAATAAAACCGGGTCGACCCGGTTTTAATACAAAAATTTAAATATTACTGTTATTAAAGCACTTCAGGCTTAGTCTTTTACGTGGTATTTTAGTATCCACTGGGCATTATAATTATGCAAAAAGTAGAAATCCAAGTAAAGTTGAGGGTGTCACTGTGAAGCAAATCGCACATTATGGCTTTAAACATAACAGTGTTTTCAGGGCCGTGACACTCGTATTCAATCCCTGACAAAAAGTGAAGTCACTTCACAGGTGGGGAGTTTTTAGCCTAAAATTTACGTATATGTGCAGATGGCAATGTTTGCTTACTGCTTCTGTAGTGAAACTGACTTACTCTTTTTTACTTTCAGTTCTTTGATTACAGATTACGAATGTAACATAACTACGCTATACGATACGCAGTCTTGACCCAAGTCTAGCATTGTCTGCCTGTGATATGTTGGAGAGATAGACGACTGAATTCATTCATGTAAATGGGTTGCTTATCCTATTAGTATATCATTACTCCTGAATCTGTGGTGTTCTACTAGTCTACCTCTGGTATACACATGTCCTAAACCCAGCAAACCGCTAGACAGTGTAAACAAGTGTCTCGGCTCATGTGACAGGGTTATAGGGCTCAATTTGATAAATACATACATATTATACACTGTACCTGCAGTGCTAGCATACAATGTGCCTTACATCTTCATTCAAATCCATCATAAAATTATAATAGATTTAGGTGGTTTGGGCACTTACGATGAAAGGTTAGTCTTATGAAATCAGGACCTTCTCCTGAATATGTCATAGCATATGTGACAGCATCACATGCCGCTGCTGGTGAAACATGATTGAGGTTAAATTGGTAGTACAGTGGGCTGTTGGTGCTTCTGCTCACACTCAAGAAATGACCAGAGTTACTTTCACCAGTAGTCATTCTTTAATCATTCAGTGAGAAAACAAGCAGTGACTTTGAATGCCTGCTTCACATGACAATTTGACAAATAAACAACAGAGCATGGCGTGGTGAAACAAACTTCTTACTTCAGTCCCTGTTTGCCAAACTGTCTCAATAAGTTTCAACGCATCATTAACCTCATATTATCCAACCAATTGGTCCGCAGGCTGGAGATCCCACGATCTACATTGTACCTACTCAATCACTGGAATTCAGCAACCTTGTAGTTGGGTTCGTTGTCTGTTTTTCATCTTCATCGGGTGAGATTAAGACTTCTGATTCTGATCCTTCTCCGGTATCACTGCTACCTTTGGGTATATTCCTGGTATAGCGCACTTTGGATTTGATACCTGATGGACTTGGTATTTTGGTTGTTAGTGTTTGCTTCTTTTTCATGAGGAAATTATCCACAACCCAAAACATTATTGCCTGCAAATTGAAACAGTTTATAAAACATAATGAATTAGCATTTCAAGGCTCATTCAGCAATTTTCTTACATGCTTCACCCTGGCAGGGCATAAGAAAATGCTAGAAACAATACTACAAGCGAGGATTACATATAATGAATATAAACGCAGGAATTAAAACTATTTAAATGAACTATTTCTCTGGTTTACATCCTTTATTTGTGATCCTTGTAAGTACTAATATATCTAGCATTTGTCATTGCCAAGTTAAATCATAGTATAGCATAGCATAGTAAACCCTCTCACTTCCAACAAATTCCCATTTGTAACTTTCATTTCATCATATAGATTCATAAGTGCCCCCCCCCCCAAAAAAAATGACTGACTTAAAGGAGTATTTTGTGATCCTAGCATCCTCTTTTTATGACATTTTTCAGTAGATATCCATGAAAAAGCTTATTCCCAAAATTTCAGTTGATTCCGATTTTGCGTTTGCAAGTTATGCATGATTATGTGTACGAACGAAATTCAAATTTCATGATATCTTTGTTAAACGAATTAATATACAAGAAATTTCTTGTACATAAACTTTATGTAGCCAATGATATAAAAATCTCAACTTTTTTTGAGAAAAGTGGGGGGATGATGCTGTGGATCACAAAATGCCCTTTTAAGCACCTGAGGTCCCAAGGGCTAATGTGATTTTCCATATTAGAGCACATCATTTAACAGTGGGAACTTGTTAACACAAAGTTCTGATACACAAAGTGATTTTAAAGTCCCAAGTTCATATGTTTCTCACAAGTTAAGTGTTAACATGTTTCGCTGTATTGCATGATGAAAATACTTACATTGATTATAAACGGCACAATTAGCATCACAATAACAACTTCTACTCTTACATTGTTGATTGGCGTTAATATAAACACTGCCACCTGCGGAAAATTAAAAGATTCATATTGTGAAATTACAGATGTTTTTGAATCCAGCACTTACCGAATTGGGCTAATTTAAGTAGAACCCAGTGGATTTATCTATTTCACATCATATCAGATTTGGGTTTGATGATGACAAAGTCTTCATAATTTCTCTCAACTTTACTTTTTAAAGATATTAATACATTGTATGCTTAGGATTCACCAGTCAAGGCCTGCAATTTTCAAGTATTACTTTTATCCGATAGATCTCTTAAAATTTTACTTCAATTTGGTATTTGGTACTTCGATATGGTTCCATGACCCAGTGTATTTGCTTGCCACCATTGTACGCATCCTTTTAGACATTCAGTTTGCATCTGGGTTGGGCATTGAACCCGCAGTACACCTAAGCCTGGTTAATGTATTTATTTGAGATCAAATATGAGGGAAAATCATATTCACATGGTTGGCTTGACTATGCCATAGTCGATTTTTGATAAATAAAAAATGTTATTAATCATGATGAACGCATTCAGTTGAACTTGAAATTATACTGATATTTATTACATCAAAATACTAGTATAAAAAGGTTATGAAAAAGTTTATATAATTATATTTGTGACAGTAAAAGTAAAGTATACGTAGGCTTATATTATTGAATGCAACATATCATAATGGCATAATTATAATGGCACTTCAATACTGAACAATTCCAATTTTAGAATCTGCCAGTTTATTATCCGAGTTAAAAATTGACTATGGACTTTCACTTTCCTACAGAGAAGTCTAATGGTTGGCAAACCTAAATCTTGACTAATGCTTTGCACTCAGTTCATTATCCTTAACAATGAGACAAAAGATTAAGACCCAAAATGGAATAATGCAAAATGTGGAGCACTCACCTCTTCCCATATTTTAACCTTTGCCAAGAATGTAATTAGCACCTTTTCTAGAAGGACAATAAGTACAAAGACAGCACACTGACCAATCCAGGCTTCACATTGTGGCGGTGTACCATACTCCCCAAAATATAGTGTCTTACAACCAAAACAGCTGACTATTAATTGGGAAAGTCTAATGCCGATATAAATGATGAGAAGACCTACAGTGGAGTCCAATAGGAAGTAAACTATATACCTGAAAAAACATAGAAATAATCTCATGATATTAAACACTACTACTGTACAAGTTGTATAAAAAAATTAATTAATGCAATTTAGAAAATAGTATTAATGCCAACATGACACTTATTGATTGTATTGAATTTTACTTGGTCATCAAGGTATTTTCTTAAGCTACTACATATAAAGCATTGTTTCAATAAAATTGGTGTACAAGCGAAGATATGGCCAATTGTGTCTTGTCTAAAAGAGCTTGGGCCACTGCATTCCACTGGTCTCTTTTGACTTTATCATGGGGTATAGCAGTTTTTGGAATCAATAAAAAAAAAAGTTGTTTCAAATAAAATAAATTTGTTTTTTATTTTAAAAAAAAATCAAAAAAATCACCAACCATGGGTATTTATTCTATCTATTATTTGAAAAGAGCAGCCGACAAGTGCATCAGTTTGATATGAATATGTACACATTAATCTTGTTTGAAAAGATCATTTCTATAGTAAGAATATTTATAAAGTATCCTACTTACCATGTACATGGATCACCTTGGAAGATATCTGAGAGGAACACATTGGCAAAATGAATCACTGACGCCCCTAAAGCTTGCTTGGATGTATCGTAAAACCTGCACACAAATACAAATGTACATCCAAAAATTCAATTTATTAAAAAAATACACATATACTGTATATACAAATAAGCGAAAAATACAAGTGGGCTATTTCATTTCAATTCCACACAACCCCTGTGGAAGATGTTGGTAATATTTTCCACAGGGGGAGTATGAGTTTCAAATGGAATCAACATATTAGGAAGTTCCATTCAAATTTCATACACCCTCTGAGAAAGATTCAACCTGAATCTTAGAGAGAGTACATTTCAAACAGAGTTGGATAATGTGCCAATAATTCCATTTGAAATTCATACTCCCTTTGTGGAAGATATTTTTCGAAAATCTTCCACAAGGGCAGTGTGGAATGTGGAATAACCCATTGATTAAATAATCAAATCATCAAATCTATAATCCAATCTAAACACACAAAAGAATCATGATTAATTTGCACAGGACATCTTACTTGGTTAAACATGCATGTATAAAATTTAAAAGCCTCCAATTACAACATTGCACAACTGGACATGAAAATGTACATGTACATGAATGTACTCCCTATTCCAGAAAAATACAGCACTGATTTTTGGAATCAAGAAAATAGTATCCTGTTTTGCCAAATGAAACATAGCTAAATTCTAATCCTTTAGTTAGTTCTAACTGGCAATAAAAGTCAAATTTTAATATTTTTGCAATATTAGGTAGAATGGTCCAAAAACATGCAATTTTGCATGTTTTCTTACAATTGTAGTGACAAAACTGTAAGACTTGGTACAAGTCTAAGCATTCAAAATCTTTAGAATAGGCTAAGAGTTAGCTCATAATTTTAATATTATATGTTATTTTTGCTAATTGGTTAATATTATGAAAAAGATTGGAAAATGTGTTTTCCAAAAATTAGAATGCATAATTTGAAATTAGTCTTTGTTCAAGTCTTTGGGCCTGATTGTCTCAGAATATAAAAAAGGTCGAAAAACACCCAAAAAATGCTTGTTTTGAGGCCTTATTTCCAAAAATTGACCAAATATGAAAGTTTTGACTTTTATTGCCAGTTAGGACTACCTAAAGGATTAGGATTAAGCTATGTTTCATTTGGCAAAACCGTATAATATTTTGTTAATCAAAAAAAAAAAAAAAAACCAGTTCTGTATTTTTCTGGAATGGGTAGTAGTACAATGTACACAACTTTGACCTCAGATTTTCCACCTGCTTGCCATAATTACTCATTAGAAGTTATAGCGTATTAACATATAGTGGAGTGAAATACATTTAATTTTCCAATAATTAAACATCTGTTGGTTTACATTTTACATGACAGTATCAAAATCTGTATTTCCGGTGTCCGGTGTAAATTTCACACATTTTACAGACTCCCATAAATTTGTTCTTCAATTTGGGTCACCGGTATATAACTTGAGTAACAAGTAGAATGATATCTTTTAATGATACCTCTTTTAAGTGATACAAAGTACAAAACTTATTTGAACATAAAGACAACAGCAATGATCTGTGCATTTCAAAATGTTACTTCAATGAATTTTATATTCTAGGAAGGATTCAAACTTGTGAAACGATATATAAATATAGCAAGATGAGTTTGCTAAAATAAGCAAGAATCATGAGATTTAGCTTAATATCAGAAAAGTAGGAAACTGAATATAATCAATAAGGGGCTGTGCAATAATTATGAGCCCTGGGGGCCGGGGGAGGGTAAAATTGGGGGGGGGGGCAAGAAATTTTTGGCGAGCCAAGAGTGGGGGGGGGCAAGCAATTTTGGCACACATTCATGGGGTGCCTTTTAAATAAAATGCGCTAATAAATAAAAATAAATAAATAAATAAATAAAAATAGGCTTAGGAAAACGGTACGGAAACGCTTAAATATGCACATTTTTGGAAATTGAGATCCCAAAAATTTGGCATGTGCGGGAGGGGGGGGCAAAGAATTTTTGGCGGGCCGAGAGGGGGGCAAGCAATTATTGCACAGCCCCTAAGAAAGAAATAACATTTTTACCCCAAGTTTACCAACCCAAAGTATTACAATTTTTAACCAGACACAAATCCCAACAGGAGCGCCAATTTGAAGCTTGAACCTACCCACCTCAAGCCTCGACATATTATCGATGTCGATTCGATGCCAATGATTGACCAAACAAAAGTATGACATCAATCATGGGCAGGCATCAAATCAATGTTGATAATATGTCGAGGCTTGATGTGGATGTGGGTAGGTTCAAGCTTCAAATTGACGCTTGCATCTAAGTCATTGCCAATGGTCACTGAGTGTCTGAAAATTAGCATTCTTTTTTACTCACCATATTCTCCATGATCTTCTATGTTCTTTGGGTTCTCGTAATCTTTTCACTGTAATGATCATGAAAACAAAATAATATAAGATCTAAAGTTTCCACTTTCTTTGAGAATTAGGCATTCACCTATATAGGCTAGCGCTATAGATTTGTAATTTATAGATATCATGAGGGTCAGTGTCTGAAATAAGGAAAATATGGAGGTTATCCCGAGGATAACTAAAGCATAAATTCTGCTTGTCCTCACTACATTTTGGTTGTCCCCAAAATGTGTCATACTTTTAGAGGTAAAATATAGTGGTTGTCCAGGGGATAAGTACATAGCTCAATATGGTTGTCCCCAGTGATTTTTGGACAAGAGGACAAGAGGATAAGTGCTTATTTCAAACACTGATGAGGGTTATTCTGTTGGTAGGATATTAAATACATCACACTATTTGGCAGCCAACAATATATTTTGTAACAAGCCTAAAAACGGTGCTGATATGACTATCCCCTAACAGCCCCCCATTTTACACCTGGATAGAGTGGGACAAGTGAGATTTAAGTGTCTTGCCCAAGGACACAACACATTACATGTACATGTAACTAGTTATTTAGGCCACCTTACAATGTCCTCTTGTGTGAACTTGCTCTTGCCTTGAGTACAGATGTACATCCTACATCTACGATGTATACCCAGTCTGAGCACGTCATATGTCATGAATATGATGTGCCCAGCCCATCTCCAAACTACGATATACATGTATATATATATGATGGATCATTTTGCATCATGGCCTGTCAATTTACACTTCCTGAAAACACTCTTGTTAGTCTTGTACAATGTACATAATGAAACCACAAACTCACTAACGTCAACTTGAACTACGGTACTGACAAAATAAAACATAAATATTCATTTATATTACGGATCCTTCAGAATAGCTTAAAATTGGCAAGTGGTCAAGCATGCAGCGTGGTTCTGAAGCTGAATTTGTACCACTCAATCGTTTTGCAGAAAAGCTGTTCCCACGCATGCTCAGCGGACCGCGTACATACACAATTCTGACGTGCGCCATAACCCGTTTTGTGATTGGTTGCATAAACCATTTTCTGCAATCATAAGCCAATCAATAAATGCAACAGCCTTCTTCAGTAGTGTAGATCTGACCACGAAAAGCGAAGTACGTCTAACCTACTTGGACAATTGTTAAGCCAGTCAGCATGCTCAATTCTTAACAACCATGTTGAGGTGATTTCCTGGTGGTGATTGACCGTGATTCAGCGATCGGGTATAAATTCAGCTTAAGAACTCCTTTCCCACATGCTTGCAGGTACGAGGACAATACCGGGAGACAATCACTGATTACAACAATAGATATAATATCATATAATGACTTGTTTATGACATGCATCAGATGGATTTTACAATTGAGGTAAGGTTTTCAGCCTGTTCCGGCATGAATATTCTTATTTTGTTCTCATCAAAGATGCTAGCGATGACTAGTTATTTGCGGACACTTTGATATAAACAGGTACAATACATGTAACTTCCAAACGTCATTAAGTAGAAACGATAGCTGTACAATTGTACAAAATATAAATTTGACATGCCTAATTTTAATCATGTGCACAAATAAGATATACCGTATTCAATATTGCCCAAGTCTTGAGATGTAATACGTATACATCTACAATAATATACTTACCAATTAAACTACAAAATGCAAGAAATGCTAGAATCCCTTGAATAAGTATTCCAAATCTGGTGGTTAGTGCTCCTTGACTACAGTGATCAATTTCCTCAGTTTCAGTTTTGTTCATCATGATGACACTATTACTATTTTCCGATGTCATTGCGGTGGAAAAGTTACTGCCACTGACACTGTTGGAATTGTATCAGACAAGTAACTATAAAGTACAAGTAAGCTTAATTAATTGTGCATGACTAGTAGTCTGTAGCATTCACTGACAGATCTGAGACTGCTGAGTGAGATCAGGCAGTATAAAGTATCGATCTGAGGCTGAGCACAATCAAAATCGCCACTTCACAGCATCAATGATCATCAAGATTAACAAATTTTGAACACTAAAACAAAAAGACAATGAACACATTTCTGGTTTTTCTATCACCATTCATTAATCACTGTGTACATTGTAGTGCAGTACATGAGTATATGTGCATACACTACAGTCTGAAGTAAGCTTAAACCACTACATGTTATGCTACATGTATTCTGAATACAGCGTCAACACTTCATGCATCCCGGTCCATTTTCGGACAAATTTTGTGACCAAAATGTCTCCCTTTTGAACACCTTGGTATATAGACCGCTTCTAATACTCCTTTCCGTGTTTATTTGTCTTCCAGTAAATGAATTCTGATAAAATTGGACGCAATAAATAAACGTTTTTACACACGAAAACACTTCAACCGTCCATGTCCATCGGTGACGGTCCGGCTTCCGCTAAAGTTAGCTCGCCCCCCTAAAATCAATCAATTACCGAAAAATCAATCAATTACCAATACCAATAAAGAAATGATGGACACTTCACAATTCACCCACACAAGAATCATCTCTTTCCCCTACAGGCCTACACTTTACCGAAAATTATGAAAACCAATTATTAGTAACAACTGTTCTCTCCATTTTTAAGCCAAAATTAGAAATTTAAAAAAAATTCAAAAAAACAAAAAACTGTTTTTTGGCTATTTTTGAAGTTCTTTTTTAGCTTTAGGCCGTATAAAATTAATGTTTTGGTTCTCGTCCAGAGGATTTTCATGAATTGATGAGGGAGGGAGGTTTTTTTTTTTTTTTTTTTTTTTTTTCAATGTAAAATTAGCATTGTCAGTAGTTTTCGGTCTTCTCCAACAGTGCTCGAGGAAACGATGAGGCCCTTTTTTTTTTTTTCAAATGTGAGATTGAGGGATAAACCCCCTAGAGTACCACAAAAAGACTTGGAAGTGATGCTTGTTCTCTAAGAAACTATATTTATATGTATGAAGATTTCATAAATCATTCCAAAGTCTAAAAAAAATTGAAAAATCTAAAAAAAAAAATCTAAAAAAATCTGACAAATCCCAGAAATTGAGGAGGGAGGGGACGAGAACCAAAATATTAATTTTACACGGCCTTATCCTAATTATGCATATTTTGATTCATATTTTTGTTGTATGGACATTTTGTTCCATATTCTTGTTATTTAGTTCTTTTGATCCATATGCTTTTTTTTGTTTGTTTTTTTGTTGTTGTTTTTTTTTTTTGGGGGGTTCGTTTTATGACCTTTTGATCCCTATTCTTATCATTTTTGGATTTAAAATTTTTTTAATCTCTATGTTTTGTTTTATGACCTTTTTGATCCATATTCTTATTTTATGAACTTTTTGATCCATATTCTTATTTTATGGACTATATTTCTATCTCTATTATTGTTTCATGGACCTTTTGATCCTTCATCTTCTCTGAATGGACATTTTTGATCCCTATTCATGTTTTTGGTCGGACATGTTATGTTCCCGGGGTTATGTTTGATTCTTATTCTTGTCTTAGGCTATATGACCTTTTTGATCCATATTCTTGTTTTATGGGCCATTTTTTGTTGTTTTTGATCCCTATTCTTATAGATTTTGAGATCCCTATTCTATTATTTTTGAACCTTTTGATCCCTATTCTTGTTTTGGCCTTTTTGATCTATTGTATAGGCCTATTCTTGTTTGATTTCCATTCTTGCTTTATTATACCTATATTTGATCCTTATATTCTTGCTTTTGGACCTTTTTGATCTTATTCTTAACTTGTTTTATGAATTTTTTTTATCCCTAATGTTTTATGGACTTTTTAATCCCTTTCCTTGTTTGACCGGGGTTTTTTATGGCCTGTTTTGGACCTTTTCATTGCAATACTTTAAAATTCATGAACTGCAATAGCTATAACTCTATTCGTGTTTTTAGACATTTTTGAATCCTATTCTTATTTTATGGAAGTTAGCCTTTTCTGGACATTTTGGATCCATCAAGACCTTTCTGATCCCCGGTTATTCTTGTTTTTGAACCTTTCTGAGCTAGTTTCTGAGGCTATTCTGTCAATTGGAAATCTGAGCTTTTGCTTTAAGGTGGCTGTGTACTCTTAGACATGCATGTAGTAAAAGTGCAATAACTTTGTAATTATTCGCGCAAAACATATAAAAGTTACATTTTATGAAGGCAAGACATCAATAAATCTTAATATAAATACAGATTTGGGGTAAAAACAACAATTATGAAGAAAATCACAAAAAGTGAGTTTTTGGCAATATTTGTTAGGTACATCATAACAAAAAACACTCTTTCCAAAATATTTTATTTTGTTTTTAGCTCAATCTTGAGGCTCCATTCCAAAAACGGTTTTTTGATTTTTTGATATTGGCCTTATTTTTGAGATATTGACCATATAAGGCATCAAATTGAACTTTTTAAATTCACAAACGCCTATTTGCACAAAATGATGCCTAAAATCGGAATTCGGAAATATACCAAAATATAAAAAAATGAGAAAACCGTTTCTTGAGTCGATCATGCTTTTTACGATGATCATATTTGATAATAGATGCTGTATTTATTGAGTTATCGTGTACCTAAATCGTCATTTTACCGAGAAAATGAACATTGAAATAATGGCCGTTGAAGTTTAAAGTGGTCACATTTTGCACTTTCATCGAATCTCGCAGGAGAATGCGGCAGTTTTATTTTTCTACCTTACATTACATAAACATCGGGTAAATCCACGGCCCCTTGAGAAGTTTGAGCGAAATCCATTCATAACTTGATATTTAAATCGGGGGAAAAAACTTGAAAAAACCCACATTTTATCAGCTAAAACGGAGCCATTTGACCACTAGGTTTTTGTGAAATTATCGCTTCCGTGTTGTTTCCATAAGATGCGCCGCGCATGCAGATAAGCGTCGCGTATGCGTAGCGTATTTGTGCGTTAACAAATTGCGTGATACGCAACGCGATGCGTTGTTGCGCGCGTGTACCCAGGCTGGTACAACAAAGATTTTCTTTCCTTTTCAATTTCAAACACGAGTGGAATAGTGAAATAAAATCCTTAAAATATTGCAGTTGGAGTTTACAAATCTGGATTTTCATTCTTTGTATTTATAAAAAACATAACAACAAAGTACAAAAATATCAAAAAAACTCAATTTCGCGAAAGAAACAATGTCTATAGTACACAGCCGCGTTAATGGACCTTTTTGATCCTATATATTCCTATCAAAATATACTTACTTTACTTTACTTTTGTCCTCCGCTTATTCTTCTCAGAGTCGCAGGGAAATGATGGGGCGTCTGTCTTGGGCTGCATGAGTAGCATCTGTCATCAAAATATCAAAATATAAAAAATATCAAATTTTAATAATTTGTCCCCTAAAAATTTGTATGAATATCGCGAATTTTAAAAAATCAAAATATTTTGATAATGAGAAGGACATTCCTCAGAATGCAATTGTCTGATGTGCTCTCAGGCAGTAGCGTAGCCAGGGGGGTGCAGGGGGGGTGGGGGGGAAGGGGCAGAGTGCCCCCTGACAAAGAATCAAAGAAAAAAAGTGCCCTCTGACAAAAAAAAATAAAAGGGCAAATCAGGAGGGCAAAGGAAAAGAAAAGGGCAAGGAGCCCTTTTCACCAAAATTCAGCCCGAAAATACATTAATTTTTCCGCGCTACGCGCGCATATTGCAAGGTTTAAGCCCTTTCCATCCTGATAATGGGCATAAATAGTGTAAAATACCAATTTTTTGCGCGCTACGCGAGCACACCGTCCCATGTATTATATGATGCAATTGTTGGTTTTTTTTGGTCTGTGCCCCAAAAATTTTATTTTGCCCCCTCTGACCAAAAAAGCTGGCTACGCCCCTGCTCTCAGGTCCCCAAAAGATACTGTGCAAACGTTGCTATCCGATCCCTATTCTTGTTTTATAGATTTTATGAACCCGTTTTTATCCATATTCTTGTTTTTGGACTTTTTGATCCCTGTTCTTGTTTGTGAACTTTTTTTTATATCCAGGCCTATTCTTCTTTATGTACATTTAGATCCATATTCTTAATTGTTCTATGGACTTTTTTGGCCATTATTCTTGTTATATGGACCTATTGACCTATTCTTGTTTTTGGATCTTAGATCATTATTCTTGTTTTTATTTTATGGACCTTTTGAATTCATCTGTTTTATTGATGTTTTGATCCATATTTATAAGTTTGTGGACTTTTTGATCCCTATTCTAATTTTTGGACTTTGATCCCTATTCTTGTGTTGTGAACCTTTTTGATCCCTATTCTTTGTTGTGACTTTTTTTATCCCTATTCTTGTATTTGGACCCGATGCATATTCTTGTTTTATTTTTGATCCCTTATATTCTTGCTAGTGGACTTCGTTGATCCCTATTCTAATTTTTGGACTTTTTCATCCCTGTTCCTGTTTTGTGAACTTTTTTTTAATATCTATTCTTCTTTTATGGACCTTTAGATCCATATTCTTGTTCTATGGACATTTTTGACCACTATTCTTGTGTTACGTACCTATTTGATCCCCTCTTCTTTTATAGGCCTATTTCTGTTTTTGAACCTTTGTTTATCCCTATTCTTGTTTTTTGGACCTTTCTGATCGCCAATCTTAATTGCTTGATCTCTATCCTTGGTATTGGACCTTTTTGATCATTGTTCATATTTTTATTTTATGGACCATTTTGATCCCGGTTCTTGTTTTATGAACCCTTTTTGATCCATATTCTTGCATTTTGATCCCTGTCCTGCTTTGCGAACCTTTTTGACATCGATACCTGTTTTATGGACCATTTTGATATGTATTCTTGTTTTAAGCTCATGAGCTAGGACCTAGTTTGGATTCATTGTTTTATGGACGTTTTGATCCCTATTCTTAAATTTGTGGAATCTTTTGATCCTTTGGACTTTTTGATAGCCTATTCCTATTTTGTGAACCTTTTTGTCCCTATTTTTTGTTGTGACTTTTTTTTATCCCTATTCTTGTATTTGGACCCAATGCATATTCTTGTTTTATTTTTGATCCCTATTGTTTAGTGGACTTCTTTGATCCCTATTCTAATTTTTGGACTTTTTGATCCCTATTCCTTTTTTGTGAACTTTTTTTTTATATATCCATTCTCTTTTATGGACCTTTAGATCCTGTCCTTTGTACTTTTTTGACCATTATTCTTGTGTTATGAACCTATCTCTCTAAATTCCAAAGAGTGAAAAAGTCAATCCTCCTCGGAGTGACTCTTCGGGTCAATCGAAAAGATTGACAAAATCACATATTTTTCTCCATACGAGTAAAATTTTCACTCTGCAAAGAGTGAAATTTCAATCTTTCTAGATTGAAATTTTCAATGTTTATTAAAGTGTTCCCTAAACACACTTCAATCGATTGAGAGATTTGTGTTGAGGGAAATTTGTGAAAAGATCGAAAATTTCACTAAAAGATTGAAATTTCACTCTTTGCAGAGTGAAAATTTTACTCGTATGGAGAAAAATATGTGATTTTCACTCTTGGTAGATTGAAATGTCAATCTTTTCGATTGACCCGAAGGCCTATTTCTGTTTTTGAACTTTTTTTTTATTTATTTCATTTCACTATTCTTGTTTTTAGCTCTATTCTTGTTTTTTGGATTTTTTTTGCTCCCTATTCTTGCTCGATTTTTGATCTCTATTCTTATAGGCTTAATTGATCCCATATTCTAATTTGTAGAACTTTTGTTCACCATTCTTGTTTTATGAACCTTTTTGATCCACATCCTCAAGTTGTTTTATTTTTGATCCCTATTCTAATTTTTGGACTTTTTGATCCATGTTTTTATATCTATTCTTGTTTTATGGACCATTTTGATCCATATCCTTGTTTATGGACCTTTTGATCCATATTCTTAACTGTTCTATGGACTTTTTGACCACTATTCTTGTGTTATGGACTTTTTGATCCCTCTTGGTCTAGCTTATTTCCGTTTTTGAACCTTTTTGATCCCTATTCTTGTTTTTAGGACCTTTTGCTCCCCTGCTCTGTTTTTGATCTCTATTCTTATTTTGTATGCTTAATTGATCCCTATTGTAGTTTTTGAAACTTTTTGATCCCTATTCTTGTTTTATGAACCATTTGATCCCTATTATAATTACTCTAATTTTTGGACTTCTTGATCCCTGTTCCTGTTTTGTGAACTGTTTTATATCTATTCTTGTTTTATGGACCATTTTAATCCATTTTCTTGTTTTATGGACCTTTTGATCCATATTTTTGTTCTATGGACTTTTTTGACCATTAATCTTGTGTTATGGACCTTTTTGATCCCTCTTCTTTTATGAACCTTTTTGGTACCAATAGGCCTATTTCTGTTTTTTTAACCTTTTTGATCCCTATTCTTGTTTTTTTGGACCTTTTTGATCCATATTCTTGTCCTTTGTACTTTTTTGACCACTATTCTTGTGTTATGGGCCTTTTTGGTCCTATTTCTGTTCTTGAAACTTTTTGATCCCTGTTGTTGTTTCTTGGAGGTTATTTTAGCGCCCTTTTCTTGTTTTTATAGTTCTTTATTCTTAATTCCTGTTTTGTGGACCTTTTTGGTCCATCTTCTTATTTCAAGTGTGACCTTTTTGATTTGGTGGGACATCCGGGCTTTTGCTCCATCAATCACTCCTATACTCCACGGATCTGGATGGAGTGACAATTTGCTTAAGCTATAATGTACGATTTTCGTCCAATTTAAATTTTGTTAAGTTTACCCAAATGTATGCTGAAATAATACTAGCAATAAAGACTTTTACGAAGTCGGGTCTAATTTTTAATTGATGCATTATAGTCATGATTCGTTCTTTCACGAAAAATAATATTGAAAATTATAGAGCAAAATTTTGCCATATGCGTGCTCAAGATTTTGACTTCCAAGTCTTTGATTTTTGTGAATGTGACTCAATTGTCAGAAACCATACCGAAAATTAATGTTTTTGATTCTTTTTTCAAGAAATTTGTAAAATAGTAAACTTTTTCTTTTATCTCCAGTTAGTAGTGACTGATTAGGATTGGGCTATGTTTCAATCTTCGCGAACCCAAAACTTTTTTGACCCCCCCCCCTCTTAATGGACCTAAAACTTTTTTGACCACCCCCCTCATATAGGTTCAAAACTATTTTGACCACCCCCCCTCATCATAATGTACCATTCCCATCAAATGGCAGAGGAAATATATTAATGATACTAAAATTTGTGTTTATGTGCAATGATATTGTACCCATGTAATTGATATAAAATATGTGGAATTGTGGAAATGTTTTAAAGTAGCATAAGTATGTTTATGCAACCCAGTATTTTAAATAAACCATACATTTATGATTGGAATCAGTGGCGACGGAAGCATTACAATTTAGGGGGGGTCGGGGACGAGTATATTTTGTTCTGGTTTTACTGGGACTTTTTGTTGCGGCGAAGCGTGCAAAAATCTTAGACTATTTTAGCCCAAAATACTAGGGGCGTAGCCAGTTTTCTTGATCGGGGAGGGGGGAATAAAATTTGCGGGGGCACAGACGAAAAAAGAAATTGCAGTTGCAAATACATATACCGGTTTTCTTTTTTAGAGAGACTGTAGGCCCTACATGTATTTGTGCTTCCAAAAAAAGGCTTTATTGGGACAAAAAATTGTGTATTTCGCCCATGATGGGATGAAAATGCCTTTAGGCCTATTGTGACAATGTGCGCACACAACGTGCACACATTTTGTATTTTACACTATTTTGACCCATGATCGGGGTAAATTTGGATGGAAAAGGTGCTCCTTGCTCCTTTTCTTTGCCCTCCAGATTTTCTCTTTCATTTTTTGTCAGAGGGGCACTTTTTTCTTTCATTTTTTGTCATGGGGCCCTTCCGCCCCCCTGTCTACGCTACTGCCAAAATGGTGTGCTTTGCTAATCTAATTATTGATGGGCCAGTTCGTGTGATCGCGAAGCGCAAAATTTTTGCAATTTTACCCTATTTGGGCCCAAAACATAGTGGTTTTCGATGTGCTAAAATAAGTTGCACATGGCAATTATTGCTTTATTTTTTCTTCTGGATGTCCCCCATTGAAAAAATTAGGGGGGGGGGACGTGTACCCCGGTTCTCCAAGCTTCCTCCGCCTATAATTGTAATTCAACATGATAGTTGTATATATCAGTGATAATAAATTAATAATCTGTACTACATGAAACATTGTAAAAATTGTCAACACTAAAGAAGAGCAAAGATATTGCAGCTTTTAGTGATTGAAAGAGCTTGCCAGAAAGAACTGACACGAACCTCAAAATCAAGATATAATAGACAAGACAAATTTTAACACTGGATCAAATGTAGGCCTACTTTTGTTCTGGTTTAACACTGGAACATTTGCAATTTTTTACACCCCCCCCCCCCTCTACGTGCCGAAAAACTTTTTAACCCCCTGTTCATACACCCAAAACTTTTTCAACCCCCCTCCCCCCTATTCAGAAGTCCTAAAATTTTATGACCCCCCTACATATTTTCCAGACCCCCCACCAGAGTATTTCTGAACACTCCCTAAAGGTCCCATGTTTTCAGTGATTTGGGTAATTTTGGCCATGGACCATTTTAAGCAATTTCTTGCATTACAAAAGTTTGAATTACACTTAAAATTAGTGACGGGTATTTTTATTAAATCTTAAACTTCATGGGGAATTCAAAAAGTTAATGAAAACAGTTCCCATATGGCATTAGTATAGTCATTTGAAGCTCAATTTGTACTGATGAGCATAAATGGGCTTATTTTGGACAATTTTTTTTTGCTCGTCCCCTCTTGCTTCAATTTTTCGGAAAAGCAAAGTGCACATTTTACATTGAAGAAAAAGAAGACCCCCCTTGATGAACGCCCAGAACAAAAAAATATGTGGCCTTTTTCTATAGTTTATAATGAATACCGGTATGAAATCAAAACTTGCTTTGTGGATTGTTTCAAGTTGTTTGCCTTGAAAAAAAACCAAAATGAATCGGATATCTACTGTGTCCCGATGTTGTTGTTTTAGTTTGTTTGTTTTTTAAAGTAATAAAAATCAAGGAACCTTATGCCACATAATAATTAAATTTATTGTTTTTAAATAGGTAGGCATACTAAAATCTAGAAGTTTGGACAATCAATCAGCTAGTCTCAACTGCACACCTCTTGCTTATCTAAACAAACGTACGGACACTCACTGACATCAATAATCAAATGCACACACGAGTATTTTACAAACCAATGCAATACAAACCAGATACAAACAGGCACAAACGAGATTTAATTTGACCTTGAATAAAGTATGTGCGCATGCTCCTTCTTTGACGTCAGGAAGGGTCTCTAGATTTTATGAATATTTAATTATCTTGGATCAAAGTTGACTTGAGCAAGACATATTCTTCCATTTATTTCCCGTTCGAAATGAAGGACATTCGAATCGGCAATATTTTTAGTACAATTAAGAGACTATCTAGATCATTTCCTGCTATATACGTTTACGTAAAATCGTTGTTATCATTTATAAAACAGTTAAAAACAGTGGGATAAATTTAAGGGATTTTAGCTGCAACTCCCACCTAACATGCTAATAAGATTCGTCCATGATGAAATGCATAGGTAATTAGACTCTTGGCCTACGATAGATAATAGGTTTCTCTTATAACCATTGAATTTCTTGTGGAGTAAAGCTCAATTAAATTTTTTAATATATTGTTATATACCTATATTTGCTGATTAGAACAATTATATTTGCGTAAAAGTTTCCATAATAACATCATCAAATTTTTTATAAATCCCCTGATGAGAATGAATTAATCCAAGCATGCGCAGGCCACTTCCAGGTGCCATTTTGTGGAAGCTAAAAATTTCCCTTTTCGAGAGACACGAGAAGCCTTTAAAGTTATCTTAAAATGGCTGAAAAGGACGATAAGGTGCGTAGAAAAACACATTGGTAGCAGCAATACAGAATAATCTATGTATTGCTTGTATTTTTTCGTTGTTGCAAGTTTTATTTTGTGATTTTTTAGCCTTGTAAATTTGCGAGTGGCTCCGGTGGGGAAGTTGTTTTGGGCAGGTCAGCTATGACGTGCATGCGCATGGGGTACAGTTTGCATAGTCGAGTCAAGAAAGCCAACCTGTGCACTCAGTGGGATGTGTGTGTGTGTATGCATGCATACAGATTGAATAGAAGATGATTCGTTCTAAATAATTTTGATCATAACGGTTTCGTTTTGGCAAGGAAAACATTTACACTCAGTAATATTAATGTCAAAATATGCTGCTGTCAAAGTGCTCATGAAAGTTTAGTGCTGTGTTTCTTTTAATTTTTTTAGAATGTTAATCATGTACAAAATAGTGAAAATTGACCAAAAGTATTGGGATTTTATCATGAGATTGAGGTTGCATGACTAGAATAGCCATTCATGAGATAGGAGTGCAATGAACCATGATTTTACTTTTATTTTCAAATTCTTTATTCACATGATTTAAAATGGCCTGTTTTGTGTGCAGTTTTTATCGGTACCATCGTGACTTTTAGGTCTATCGATGTATACATTATTAAAAAAAAAATATTATGATTTATAAAATGTAACTTCACAAATTTCCAATAAAAATTATTATCGTCTTGACTTGAAAGAATTAGAATTTAGATACAGGGTGATAGACTTAGGTCTCAGCTATGATGGCAGTCACTTTAGTCAAATTTCAAGTGTATTTGGTGAATAACCAACAATTAGTTTGTATTTACCCATTTATAGCCCGCTTTGGTCCTCAGAATATATGGACACGGCCGGGGGACACGGTATATTTTTTGCAGTTTTATACCAATTTCGAGGAAATTTGACCCATCGACGCATCGTAGCAGAACAGACATGGTCAGGGCAGGGCCTATGCAGCAAAGTGGCAAATATTGAACAATTTTTGCTGCAATGAAGCAAATTTGGAATACTTTAATATAGAAAAATAGCGAAAAATGACCATCCATCATCCGTGTACCAACCGGATCTGCATGTTTGCATATTTTGGCTCTAGCCTAGGTTTTATTTGGGAATATTTATTGTTTGTGCGAAATAATGAATAATTTGTTTCTAAACCATTTCAAATACACGAATCTCCATTTCTTGCTCAACAAGATGGGAGTTACTTCACACAAATTTTTAAGATTTGAAAAAAAAATGTCTCGGAAAAATTTTTGCATAATTGTTTTTTTGTTTTGTTTTTTGGTCAGGCCACCAAAATGATTCAAGAGGTTGAATATTAAAATGTAATGTTATAAGGCTGAATAAGGCCAGGTAAAAACTATAATAAAAAACATGTTTCACATCAGGTTTTTGAAAGGGGGCTTTTTATTTTGTATCGCAAAATTTGTGTACTGTAAATACCCATATTAAATTAGAGCTGTTTTAGTGAATAAAATGCCTGGAAAAGGGAGACAGCCTTTTATTTGTTGTTGTTCTGAGAAGAAGGCCCCTCTATTAAATTATTACCGGTACCAAATTTTCCCAAAGTGTTTCTTGTATAGCAAGGCTATAGAAAGCATCTGGTCGCATGTCACAAATAGGTCACCCAAAAGTGGAGGGGCCGTAACATGAAAACGCTTTCTTCGCACTTCAAGTTTGGTTTATTCTAAAAGTATAATACCTATTGTTGGAAGTTTGGTGTCATTTTGTAGATAATTATGTTCTTATATTGACTCCCAAGTCAATTGGACAACTACTTTGAGAGTTATACTTCAATATGTACATGTACATTTGTAAGATGTGTCAATGGAGGGGCCAGGGCGGGTGAGCCGGGCGGGCGAGCCCCATAGGATTGTACACAAAATTGTGAAATATGGCAAACTTCAAACCTTTGTATCTTAAAAAGTACAACTAGCGTCAGTAGCGTGGACCACAAATTGCACATATCATCCTGGACTGTAGATCTACCTCTTTTTAGATCTACTGTAACAAAAGATGTAACTAATTAATTGCTTTTAAATTAAATGCTAATTAAGACAGTTTTCCCTATGTTATAAAGCATCCTTGATATGAGGGGAACATGAAAAAGTCAACCTGAGGTCAAAATAATGTCTAATGAGGTCACATGTTAAAATTTGCCTGATTGGGCTTAAACGTAGTGCAAAGCATCCTTGATATGAGGGGAACATGAAAAAGTTGACCTCATGTCACCCAAGGTCAAACATCAAATGTGTTAAAATGTGCACAATTAGGCTGAAATTGGTGCAAAGTATCCTTGATATAAGGAGAATATGAAAAAATAAACCTCAAGTGACCAAAGGTCAAATGTTAAAATGGACCCAATTGGGCCGAAACTTGGTGCAAAGTATATCCTTGTTATGAGGGAACATTTAAAAGTCAACCTCGGGTCATCAAAGGTCAAATGTTAAAATGGACCTGATTGGGGTGAAACTTGGTGCAAAGTATCATTGATGGGATCATCGATACGAGGGGAACATGAAAAAGTCAAGCTCAGGTCACCAGAAGTCAAAGGTCAAATGTTAAAATGGACCAGATTGGGCTTAAACTTGGTGCAAAAGAATTCCTGATATGAGGGGAACATGAAAAAGTCAACCTCAGGTCACCTGAGGTTAAATGTCAAAATGGGCATGATTGGGTTGAAACTTGGTACAAAGTATCCTTGTTATGAGGGGAACATGAAAAAGTTGACCTTCTGTCACCCAAGGTCAAACGTCAAATGTTAAAATGGGCACAATTAGGCTGAAATTTGGTGTAAAGTATCCTTGATTATAAGGGGAATATGAAGTAAACCTCAGGTCACCAAAGGTCAAATGTTAAAATGGGCCCAATTGGGCTGAAACTTAGTATAAAGTATCCTTGATTATAAGGGGAATATGAAGTAAACCTCAGGTCACCAAAGGTCAAATGTTAAAATGGGCCCAATTGGGCTGAAACTTAGTATAAAGTATCCTTGATTATAAGGGGAATATGAAGTAAACCTCAGGTCACCAAAGGTCAAATGTTAAAATGGGCCCAATTGGGCAGAAACTTAGTATAAAGTATCCTTGATTATAAGGGGAATATGAAGTAAACCTCAGGTCACCAAAGGTCAAATGTTAAAATGGGCCCAATTGGGCTGAAACTTGGTGCAAAGTATCCTTGATATGAGGGGAATATGAAAAAGCCAACCTCAGGTCACATGAGGTCAGATGTCATAATGGGAATGATTGGACTGAAACTTGACAAAAAGTATCATTTATAAAATTTCATGACAAAAAGTAGCCTATCCTTGATATAATGAGGAGAACATAAAAAAGTCAACCTCAGGTCACCCAAGGTCAAATGTTAAAATGGGCAAAGTATCATTGATGGGATCATTGATACAAGGGGAACATGAAAAAGTCAACCTCGGGTCACCTGAGGTCAAATGTCAAAATGGGCATGTTGGGCTGAAACTTGGTACAAAGTATCCTTGTTATGATGGGAACATGAAAAAGTCCACCTGAGGTCAAATGTCTAATGAGGTCACATGTTAACATTTTCCCGATTGGGCTTAAAATTCGTGCAAAGCATCCTTCATACGAGGGGTACACAAAAAAGTTGACCTCCTGTCATCCAAAATCAAACATCAAATGTTAAAATGGGCACAATTAGGCTGAAACTTGATACAAAATGTCCTTGTTATGAGGGGAACATGAAAAAGTTGACCTCGGGTCACCCAAGGTCAAAGGTCAAATGTTAAAATGGGCCTGATTGGGCTAAAACTTGGTGCAAAGTATCATTGATGGGATCATCGATTCGATACGAGAGGACATGAAAAAGTCAACCTCCGGTCACCAGAGGTCAAAGGTCAAATTTTAAAATGGGCCAGATTGGGCTTAAGGGGTACTACACCCTGTGGTAAATTGTGACTATTTTTGCAATTTTCTCAAAAAATAATAACACACTGGTAACAAAAGTTATGTATATTATTGGGGCAAGGAATCCAACTACTACACTGAAATATCAGTGACTCAAGACAAGCGGTTCAGTATATATGATAGAAAATGAGGTACATGCTAGCGGTACCTTATTTCTTATCATAAATAACGAACCGCTTGTGTTGGGTCACTGAAATTTCAGTGTAGTAATTGGATTCCTTGCCCCAATAATATACATAACTTTGTTACCAGTGTGTTATTATTTTTGAGAAAATTGCAAAAAATATACTAAAATTTATTTAGGGTGTAGTACCCCTTAAACTTGGTGCAAAGAAATCTTGATATAATGAGGGGCATGTGAAAAGGTCAACCTCACGTCACCCGAGGTCAAATGGGCCAGATTGGGCTTGAACTTGGTGAAAAGAATCCTTAATATGAGGGCAATGTATAAAAGTCCACCTCAAGTCACCTGAGGTCAAATGTTAAAATGGGCCCGATCGGACTGAAACTTGGTGCAAAGTATCCTTGATACGATGTGGAACGTGAAAAAGTCAACCTCAGGTCATCCTAGGTTAAATTAAGTTAAAATGAGCCCAATTGGGTTTAAACTTGGTGCAAAGAATCCTTAATATATGGGGAACATGAAAAAGTTCACCCAAGGTCAAATGAGGTGAAATGTTCAATTTATGTCTTTGATTGAGCTTAAAGGAGGATTTCGTGATCCTAGCATCCTCTTTTTATGACATTTTTCAGTAGATATCCACGAAAAAATTCAGTTGATTCCAATTTTGCGTTTGCGAGTTATGCATGATTATGTGTATTACACTGCTCCATAGACAATATGTTGTAATTTCGTTCTGGTGCACCAGAACGAAATTCAAATTTGGCGATATTTTTGCTAAACGAATTAATCTGCAAGAAATATTTGGTACATAAACATTATGTAGCCAGTGGTGTAAAAATCTCAACTTTTTTTGGGAAAAGTGGGGGGATGAGGCTGTGGATCACGAAATGCCCCTTTAAACTTAGTACACATCATCTTTGATATGAGGGGACCATGAAAAAGGTCAACCTGATGTCATTCGATGTCAAAGGTCAAATGGGGTAAAATTTAGGGCTGCTAGGAATATGCGATTTTGGAGCAAAAAAAGCAAAAATCCCACCAAACATGCGAAATCTATTTTTTATCTATCTAATCTAACCACAAGCACAAAGAAGTATGATACGTATTACTATGCACTACGTGAGAGTTTAACTTTTGCACTGGTAACACATAGCACCACAAATTCCACAGATAGTTGTTTACATTGTAGTTAGTGGTAATGGCACATCCCGGAGGAATTACAATATCTGGGCAACCAATCACAAGCCAGATCCATTTAAAGATGCACTACATCATTGCTAATTTTAGTAGGCCAGAAACATGCAGCTTTTCATAGACACCCATGTTTGCATAAAACCAATCTAAACTCTGTAATCCACTTGTGAAGCTAGCAAACAGGTAGTACATGTAGATGACTGAAAAGAGAAAAGATCAAATGTGAAAAGCTATCAAGAGTTTTATGTATTTTGTATTTAAATGTAATTTAAGAGATTTAGCCCGAGTGTGCACTGGGCAAGTTGACTATGGAGAAGTCATGAAAAGGTGCTGCAGCATATAAATTTATGTAACTTCAAGGAATGCAACAATATGTAGGCATACATGTTTAGTCATTCATTCAAATTGAATATTTCAACATGTACCAGTTTCCTGTCTCTTGGTCACTTTGAAGGTCAAAATCAAAGCAATAGTAGAAGGCAATAAATACACCCACACACATCCCATGACCAAAACTCTTAATTAATTTAGAAGTAATAAGTAAAACATACTTTTGCATACAAGTTTCTGGAACATGACATACTGGTACCGTAATTATAAGTTCCGCTTCTAATTCTGGAGAAATGACCACTGGGTAGTTTATGGTTTTATTACAAGCTGTCCCAAAACAACCATGTGACATCACATCACATTTTTCAACATGGGCTAAAAAAAGCCTTTATTTAACAAGTTTAGACTGGGAGAATATTTGGGAGCAATTGCTACATGGCCACAACCTTGCCTAGTGGTGTGCAGTGCGCATTGGCAATTTATTGCTCAAAGATGAGGTTACTCTTGTCACAATAACCATTGTCTTTACTTGGTACATGGCAAAAATACTAACATTTGCTTTTATATCTAGTCAGGTCCAAATATAATGCAA
This sequence comes from Amphiura filiformis, assembly GCF_039555335.1. Taxonomy (NCBI): domain Eukaryota; kingdom Metazoa; phylum Echinodermata; class Ophiuroidea; order Amphilepidida; family Amphiuridae; genus Amphiura; species Amphiura filiformis. The sequence continues at coordinate 41,735,499 of NC_092630.1, forward strand.
ACAAGGTGAACAAATATCAATGAATTCAGCATCTGATTATGGGATGTAGAAAAAAGTCAAGTCCGCTAAAAATGTAGTGTGAGTAATTATGGAATGGCCTCTAAATACATGTATGTTGATACATACATGTCCTCTTTGTTTGCAACAAATAAAATGTATATAGTGCTACAGGTAGCTTTAAACTTGTCTTTTCATTTCATTTTGAGCAAAGGTTCCTGTTCATAATTCCTGCTGTTGAAATACCCCAAAGCAAAACTTACTGTACAGTACAATTAGTGATTGAAGTAAATTGGACCATGATTGACCATTTTTAGTGATCTGTTGCTTTGAAAACAAAGTCTTGGGGGGCACACTGCAGTGGACTTCATTGTTCAAATTTCTCAATATCTCTGATTTCTCCTATTCAGGCATTTCCTGTCATATCTGTGCCATCTGGGATAGATGTCAGTGCTAATACAGGTAAGTATTGAGATGAATCTAAAAATCAAATAAAAACAAAAAGTAACATATTGGCTGTTATGTGAGGATTTGAATGGATGATGTTATAATAATAATAATACTTTCTTGTTACTTTTAACTACCAAACGTTACAGGTGTCCAAAATCCTACACTTGGAAAGCCAGGGGAACAGATGCCACATCCAGCCAGTACCCCACATATGGGACTCAAGATAGAGGGATTAACACAGCCCGGATCTGGCGTCATCTCGACACAGGGTATCACATTTACTGTCATCCCGTCTCCACAACCCCAACAGGGTCAAAGATTTATGATACCAAAAGTTTCCCCACAGCCACAACTGACTGGTATGAATCCGCTGACAATCACACCAGTTGGTTCAGCTCCGGGAGCACCTGGTGGTTTAAATACTGTAGGCAATCTGACTGTGAAACCTATGGGTGCACATCAGACCACTATTGGTGCAAATCCTTTGGCGGGGAATATGAACGTAAAACCTGTTGGTGCTAGTCCGGGTACCCCTACTATAACAGTGACATGTGCAGGTTTGTCAGCAAGTCAAACTAGTTTTGTGGCAGGAAAATCGTCCATGGCCCAAACAGCTGGTGCAGCTGTAGGGTTGACAGCTATTCCAAACTTACAGCTCACTGCTGCAACTTTACAGCAATCAGCAGCAACAGGTTTACAGCAGTCGTCAAATGGAAGCGTGCAGCAGTTGCAGATTCCAGCTCATTTACAAGCGCAAGCTGCTCAATTAGGTGGCCAATTTATTCTTATAAAAACAGAACCCCAAGGACAGCCAGCTCTTGGTATGCTGCAGAAAGGTGGTGTAACCCCACAACAGTTACAAGGTGCTCAAATTATTGGTCAAGCACCAATAAGACTGGAACCCAAATTTAGTGCAGGCAAAGGAACTGCTAAGGGAAGACAAAGTGGAACAGGTGATTTTTCCACTTTGCAAGCTCAGCAGCTTGCTGCACATCAAATGTTGGCAAAAGATAAGGGACTCAGTAGGAAAAACAAGTCTATCAAACAAATTCAAATTCAGCCTGCAGCTATGATTCGACATCCTTTACCGTCACCGACAGCACAGATGCAACAGATTCAAGCACGCTTTCAGAATTTCCCGACACCAGGTTCTCCACAACAGGCATCTAAAGGGATGGGTCAAGCCCAAACAACACAACCAAGTAGTCCATCTCCAGCTGTTAGCCCTTCTGCATCACAAGCTAGACCAATACAATTGCCAAAAGTCATTTTCAAACAACAACCTCAACCAGGTGGTGCAAAGTCCCCGGCGACTACATTAGTGACGACCCCATTAGCGACAACCCCAACATTACAATCATTCCCAATACCAACAACCCCAACATCCAGTGTTGTAACAACAATTGGAGGGTCTGTTGGTACAACTTTTGCCCAGCCCATTATTGTGAATCAAGGTGGTGTTCAACAGCGATTCATTCTACAGACTGCTCCTAATCAACCTGGCACAGTGCGTATGCCAAATACACAACCAGGAAAGCCTCCCCCTCTTGTACCTGTAGCCACACAGCTTGCCGGACAAAAATTTAAACTGGTGCAGGTTCCAACCGGTAAAGGTGTTACAATGCCCCCTGTTAGCCTTACATCGGCAACAGTGGCACAGCAGCTTGCCCAATCAAGACCACGACTAACAGGACCATTATCACAACAGTTTAGACCTACTACTGTCACTACCGCACAGCAACAGCCACCTGTTGAAGCACAAGTTAGCCTACAGGGTCTTAACATATCCCAACAGCAATTATTACAAGCAGGACTTAGACAACCTTTACCCCCAGGCACACAGCTACATATTACATCAACCTCAAAAGGCTTACAGCTACAGCCCTTTCCCAGCTTCACGTGTGTATCTACCCCAACATTAGTATCTCCCCGTATGACGGTGGCACAAAATCTACAGCTCCAAGCGCAGGCAAAATTAGCACCAAGAATTCCAGCAACAGCACCTCAACAAGGTACATTTGCAAGCCTCCAAGGTAAAATAACTACTCTAGGTCAGCTAGGAGCATTGTCCAATGCACATCTGATAGCTGGTAGCAGTATACAAGTTCAAGGGTCTTTGCCACAGACGAGTATGATATCTGCAGGACAGGTGACGTCGCCGTCGGTATCTCAGCAAGGATTTCCACTACAAGCAACAATCATTCCTACGTCGACAGTGTACAGTCAACCCAATGCAGTCACTGGACAGATAGTGGTGCAGCAGCCAATGCAGCAAACCTTAGGAACTGCCATGGGTCAAGGCAAGGGAACAATTTTAGGAAGTAGTAGCAGTAGTAGTAGTGTCGGAGGTGTTGCTAATCAGCAGGCTTTACAGGCTAGATTAGTGTACCAACAAGCTGATCAGGGACATGGTAGTGTGACTCCAAGTACAGTGCCAGCTAATATTGCAATACAGGTAAGAACACATTTTTTAATTAATATTTAGTTGGTGCATTTGCCAGAGACAATTCAAATTAAGTCCTTGGCGATTTACAGAAAGAACAGACATTAATGTAAAAATTGTTACCCATGTCAAAAACTAAAAATAGATTAGAAACAGTGAATGAATGTTTAATTTGCCAAAACTTCCTCATTTGCCAATTTATGCCAAAACTTACTCAAGAATTGTATGATGTTGAAAAATTCATTATTATCCAGAATCCAGATTTTATAATTAATAATAAAACTTAAGTCAAAGTGCTTTCATCATTTTGTTTCATACAGCCCATGCCAGGTACTGGATCACCTCAAAGAAGTGTTCAAGGATCTACCATACAAGGAACACCTCCAATGAGTGGTACAAGTCAAGCTCAACTTGCACCTGGGCAATCGCTGCAGACGATAGTTCAACCTCAGCTAATCCAGACCTGTGGTGCACAAGCCACTATTGGACTTATACAAGTAATTATGTCTATTCCTAATTTTCTGACAATCTGATAGTTTTATGAAGTTTTATTATAGCAGATAAGATTGAAAAATGTTTTTCACGTTATGATCCTCTACAGTGAGGATGCCTCTATTTACGCTTGTTCAAGCCCTAGATGTTATCGGATGACTTACTCGAAGGAGGTAGGGATGAGGTTGAGTGAATACTTGTAGGTTGAATTTCCAGTCTGCCTAATCATGAAGCTCCCGTGGTTAAGGTGCAGGTCTCGTAAACCTAAGGTCCTGGGTTCAATTCCCAGATGGGATCACTTTTTCTGTTTCCTCCTTTAATAATTGCTTGACGGCAAAACTTAGATATCATCTAATTAACTGATAAGGTATTTACTGGTAAGGGGTGCATGGGGATTGATTCTGTAATCTAGTATGAAGTTAAATTTTATCATGAGTCGCCCATTCCTTGCAAGGTTTCCTAATTCCTATAACAATTAGCACATGTTTTGTTCTCTTTTGTAGGTGAGTATACCTCAAGCCTGTTCTCAGCAGCTTGGTACAGTCAACACTGTGAGTTACAGTACCCCTATGGTACATACCACTCTTCAAGGTCCTACTCAAGTTTCCTCCCAGTCTGGTGTCCAGCAGCCTTCACAAGTAAGCCCAGCCAGGCAGGTGATACAGGTGCCTGGTGTACCAGGACAGCAGCAGTTTATACAGGTGGGCACACCGCCAATGATATCACCTCAATTGGTAAGGCTCTCGTCCTTTTTATATGAGTGTGTGTATAGATGACTGTTCAAGCTCTGCATAGTGTTATCGTTCACATTGCTGCAAATTGTTCGGCCGGAACGAGTTTGCAATTTGTACTTTTGCAATAATACTAAATACTGTTCTTATGTTTAATTTTTGGACACTTGTACATTTTGAACATAATGAGTGTGCCCTGCAAGCATATGATGTTGTAAACTATGTACGACTCAAAAACATTAAACTATATGCACTACTCAATGTTGTTAGTGAGGAGCTGGTTGCTAAGGTTCTGCGAGGTATGCACACGCATTGACACAGCACCAGGCACATACACCTGTGTACGAGAATTCAATAGAACAACAGTAAATATACCTTTCATTCATTCATGGAGTGGTTTTGGAGAGATTTAATTTCACAAACTTCAAGAGAGGATAACAAAAGAAGTTAACAAAATATTTCTTTTGGATATATTCACTTTGCAGACAACATCTCAGAGTGTACCGATTCCGCAACATTCACAGATTATTCCTGCAGAAAACCGTGGTACCTTCCCAAAACTAGATGACATAGAAATAGAAGAGACTGACCCAATATCAACTATAGATTTGGCAATAAGGTAAGAAATTGCTGATACCAGGGGCTCAAGATACCTTTTGACTAACAGGGCTATTTTGAACAGATTTTACAGAAAGTAGCCCTTGAGTATACTTTTTTGTAACATTTAGATCATAAATATTTTTGTTTGTGGAGATGTGAATTTATGTGAAAATAAAGCAATCTGAATCTGAAACCATGCACTGTTAGCTATTAGGTAATTAATCACTTAAAGCGCATCATGTATTTTGAGCCCTTGTGACAGGATAACATGCTGAATGTCCTTAAAAGTAAAATACATTTCAAGAAGCTTGCAGGTGGCCAGCTTTCGCCTGCTGAGAAATTAAAAAACTAACATTTCCAGCTCATAATGCTGTGTGGATTAAACTATAAAGAGCAACAGATCAATAAATTAATCATACTTATACGCAACTTTCTACTTGTAGGTACAAAATGTCCTATCCCCAAGCTCCAATACCCAGACGGAAGCGCAAACATTCTGACACTGAAGGGAACGAGAATCCATCAACATCAGAAGTTACAGCAGAAGGGAAACCAGGAGAGACATCAGAGGAGCAGAAAAAGAACTCTGAAGATAAAGGTGAAACCAGCAAAGGTGAAACCAGCAAAGAAGGAGAAAAGGATGAAAAGACGAAGGAAGAGAAGAAAGTAGAGGGTGAAGATGAAGGAAAGAAAAAGACGGAGGAAGTTGAGATTAAACAAGAAGGTGAAGTGAAACAAGAAAAAACACCTGTTGTCAAACCTGTTGTCATCAAGACAGAGACCACAAATAAAGAACCAACCAGAGAAGGTGAGTTGTAAACAGTGAATCGATCCACCTTGTGATAAATAGCCAATCCAGATTATGCCCTTAAAAATGAATTGTAGATGTTGGCATTTTTGCAATAGGTGCGGTGTGGTGTATTAGTATACCACATAACATGTACAATTGTACATGCAGCTAATTAAATTGCCAAGATAAATTTAATCTTTTTATATACCGTAACCACCCGGGTATAAGCCCACCCCCCTAGATGGGCGATTTCACTCAAAAAATGGGGTGGGCTTATACCCGGGAGGGCTAGTATATGAAAAAAAAATTAAATTTTTTTTTTTTAATTTGTATAATATTTATGCCAGATTTTTTTAATTAAAAAAAGGTGATCATAATAAAGTTATCAAGTCAAGCAAAACATGCACAGTGTCATTGTATCAGCAGTCATACACAGATCACAACCCCCCCACCACCACCAACCACGCCAGTATCAAAAGCTAAAACCCGGCTCAAGTTTGTGCTATGCATGTACCAGTACATGTACAATAAAATGTTTTCAATTATGCTCCCAAATCACTTTTTCCCAGACCGAGAAGGCCCCTGTAGAAAGACCACGAGGCCCAGGCCCAGGTATAAATGCCCAGGGTTTAGCTAATGCCACGTGCTTAGACCATGCAGCCCATATGATAGCCAGGCTATTCAGCCAATCAATACTCGGGAGGGTCACTGCATGGGCGGAGCATAGAAGCATGCTGTAAATCAGTCCGGGAAATTAGATAGAGCATAGGTCATTGATATGCAAAACATTTGATTGAACATTGAAACAATAACAAAACATTGCCAATTGATAATGGTGCAAATCCAGGTGCATGACCTTTCATGGTCTTGTTTTGACATGTTACAATATTTTATTATGAAATGCATGAATGGGGTTGTTAAAACAAATTCAATTGGGATGCTATTAGAGTAAACAAACACAGGGACAGACTTTTTCATGTTTTCTTGCTTAGAACATTCTTTTTCAGTAAAAAAGGATAATTAAAAAAAAAGACCTGCTACCGTCATAAATATTTTTGTGTACTTTGTGCTTTTTTGGTCAAACAAAAAAATGGAAAAATGACTAACATTAAAAAATTAAATCAGACGGTACAGGACAACCTTGCAATGCTATCAATTTATTTTGATGCAATCTAGCAATGACTTGGTTGTCGTAATTTATCAAACATGTTCTTGTTGGTGTTTTGTTTACTTACAAGTGATTAAATTTTACTGCCAATTTCAGCAAGTGGGCGAGGCTTAAGGATGTTATAAACTGTCCAAAGACATGTCTACTGGGCGGGGCTTAAGGGCATACCTGGAGCATCGAAAGCGTGTGGTCTAGAAGATCGCAAGTTCCAGCAAGCTGAAACCAGTTTGGGTGATTTGAGGAAATACCCTAGCTGCTCACATATCATTATCGTAACTGCGTTCACTGTAGCTCACTGTTGTTTATAAATTTGAGCATAAATTGGCATAATAAAACTTCAAAATAAAGAGGAAAAACAAACTTAAAATGAAATTATTCAACAAGATTTGTTCAAGAGATGTCATATTTATTCATTCACCATTGATTTGATGGTAGTATTTGGTCAAAATTAGTACTGGGCTTATACCCGAGTGCACCCTAGTTTCTCAAATATTTTGTAAAATAGGGGGTGGGCTTATAACCGAGAGTGGGCTTATACCCGCGTGGTTACGGTATATAGATTACACTCTCTCTCCCTCTCATTATCTTGCCCTCTCTCTTGCTTTCTCAATCTCTCTCCATCTCGCGTTGTCTCTCATGCACTCCCTATTTTTCACTTGCTCTCTCACTCTCTGCTCTAACTCCTCTTAAATTATTGATATGGTTGTATCATTTCCTTGTTTTGTTGCAGGACGTGCTGAAGAAGAGCCTATGGAATTTACTTGGGACGAATACCTAGAATTAACTGGTGCTAATCCTGTTCCTCATGATTCCTTCAAACATGTAAGAATGTCTATATAATATAAATGTATACATGCACCAGTGATGACAAGTTAATTTACCACATTATGGGTGTGTTTTCTAGCAGTGGTTACTGTAGCACTTTGAAAACAATCCGCTTTGTGAGAAGCAGTTAATCGCACAGAGTAGATCAAAAGACTGATGCCTGAAATATGGATCTGGAAAAGAGATGATATTGTGGGGCATATAAGAATAGAAAAAATAGAAAGGATACAATCAACACACCTGTTTAATTTGTTGTTGTAATTCCGCATACCTGGGCCCTGTTTCACAAAGCCTTGCAATCAATCTTACAATTGATTTACCACATGTTATCCCCTATTAAATCAAGTGTAAAATCGATCATTATTCATTTAGTCTACATGAAATGTGCCCCAGATCGGAATAGATTAAAAATGTAGTGCATTTAATCAGTGGCGATTGTTGTTTTTGGCTGCTTCATGATCAGATCATACAGATGTCATTAGCAACATTGCCCATTGGCAAACTATGTGTGCATTGCTTCATTTGAAGTGGGAATGTTGATTGTAATGGTATAGGTAGTCTAGATTTGTGTCTAATCTAATAACAGAAGGTTGTCAAGTTTGGTCAGCGATAGGTCTCATTTTATACACAGGTCAATCAAAATATACCCTTATACTTTGTATGGCTATAAATAATTATTGAAAATTATTCAGTTTTTACTGTGCGCACCACGTAAGTCGCAATTTGTGCTTGCATAAATTTGTATCAGCGCACCAGTTGTGCATTACGCAGCATGTAACTAGTAGCGTAGGTGCACACCATTATAAATCAATACACAATGTTATGAGCCTCATTTTTTCACAGCAATTATAAGCCAAACAAAGTATACAGTAATTGATTACTTAACCTAACAGTATGAATTTGTGACTCATCTGAAATAGTCCATATTTATATCCATTTCCTTTGCTGTTAACAGGTTGAAGCTGGTATCAGGAGTATCATCAAAGTTGGAATGAAAGTAGAAGCTCCAAATAAACTCAGCATCTTTAATCCCAAAGCTAAAACCTACTGGGTAGCTACAGTAGTAGCAACAAGTGGCTCGTTACTACTACTGAGGTACGAAGGTTATGGAGAGAACAGATCAGGGGACTTCTGGTGTGAATTAACTAAGAGTGATTTACATCCTATTGGCTGGTGTGCAAGAAGTGGACGCATTCTGCAACCTCCTGATTGTAAGTCTTAATGCTGTAAGGAAGATCATCTGAGTGTAATCATTCAAATACAAGAGTTTTTCTTGTAAATTGAATGATAAAATAAAATGCTTTTAAAGGGGGTGATTCCCCCATAGAGTATTCTCCGAACAAGGTCCCATAAATGTTCAACTTTTAATCAGTGGCCACTTGGAAAATACACCATAAGAGTAGAATTTTTTTATCAACTTATTAGAAATAAACCAAGGGAGACTTAGATTGAATCTTTTTTCATCTACCAAATATCCCTGTTATTGCATTATGCTTGTTACTAACGACTGAGAAGCAAAGCCATCCATGATGGATATGAGAAAGCATACGCACACAACTTTTGTACCGGCCTGTATTACGTCCTCCAATGCGCCTGTGGCTTTGCGCATCATTGTGACAGGATAGTATGCTAAATGTCCTCACATATATATTTCAAATTTTAGAAGTAGGTCAGAAGTTAAACTCTGACACAACTGAGCAAAATCAGTCTCCCAAGAGTCCAAGACAAATTTTATACATAAGTTACTCAGTTGTCAACCTAAAACGTACCCGACGGAGGGTGTCAGTTAAGGTTGGTCTGAACCCTGGAATTATAGAAACTTTCGGGCCTCATAACTTCTAAATTGTTGGTCTAAAGTATATAAAGTATACATATTTAGAATGGCAAAGACTTGATAAGTTCATCTGTGAGGTCAAATTTGGGCCAAAATGCCATTTTTGGCCCAAAATCCCAAAAATAACGGTTTTTGGCCCACTTCTTTTTCGCAGTGCATCGTAACAAAAAAATTCTTGGGCCCAAATTTTTTTTTTATTAATTTTTAAAAACTAGATCAAAATATCTAGGACCGGTTTTTTCATTTTTTTGAATTTCGACCAAAAATCATAAAAAAGCCAGATTTTGGCCCAAATTTAAAATATTTTTGGTGAAATTGGTCAAAATGAAAAAAAATGAAAAAATGGGTCCTAGATATTTTGATCTAGTTTTTAAAATTAATAAAAAAAAAATTTTGGCCCAAGAATTTTTTTTGTTACGATGCACAAAAAAGAAGTGGGCCAAAAACCGTTATTTTTGGATTTGGCATTTTGGCCCAAATTTGACCTCACAGATGAACTTATCAAGTCTTTGCCATTCTAAATATGTATACTTTTAAATACTTTAGACCAACAATTTAGAAGTTATGAGGCCCGAAAGTTTCCATAATTCCAGTGTTCAGACCAACCTTAAGTGACTGGTACTGCCATGCTCATATAAACCTGGTTTGCTTAAATGATTGCAAAGGATATATTGATAGAATTTTAGGTGACTTGTTTAATGATGGCAATGTATTATGTGTAACTTTTTTCAGCTCTCATGGGTAACAGCATCAACTGGCAAGAATTCTTGGTTGCCACACTGACAGGATCTAAAACTATTCCAGAACCATATTTGGTGGGAGTAAGTATATAATGACTGGCAGGTGTGATTTGAATCGGTTTGAATAGTTCATAATTCTACATTTTCCTCCAATCTATTATGAGTACCCCACTTCCATATTATAGGGAAGGGGGTTGAATATTTGAATGAAAAATTAGATATTGCCACCTCTGCATATGGTAACCTCAGCTTGATCCGGTTCTTTTCATGTGATAAACATGTTGCACGTGTCAGCAAGTGGAAAAGGACTGTTCCAAGGCCTGTAGTCTGTTGCCATTTTATTCTCTTTTCCTTTTGTTCACAGTTTTGATTATTATTGTTAGGACAAGAGTTAGAGTTGGGGTGAGGATAATGGTTAGGTTTTTTGGTCGGACAACAGGATGAAATGGTAAATAGATGAGAGAGCACTCATCATGAGTCACTCATGTGCTGTGATGATGGATTCATATGAGTCTGATGACAAACTAATGGAACTGTTATTCTTACACACTTGAGAAAGTTCCTGCAATCTTGTTGGTTCTTAGCCATGTGATATGACACGATATAACACAGTTCAGGGCATGCCCGTCGACTTGATACTCGTACTCGTTATTTGAACCAATCGTGAGGTGCATAGCAACAACGGGACTGATCGATTCTAAGCCCTAGGTACTTCTTTGTAAAATGTAGAATTTAATTTGATAAAAATTTGGTATACTTAATATGATTAATATTTTTCATCTGAATTGAAATGTTTAAGAATGAGAATTAAGGTATTGTTTTTAGCTTCTGTCATGCATCTATCATGTTATATAACACAGGCGAGGTCATTATTTTAAGTAAAACAACTAGGCAAAAATGACCGACAGTGGCTGAAAACAATGCCTTTTTTGTCTAATTAACCAATAACCATGAGCTCAGGAAAAGTTCTGGAAAGTTTACGAAATACCCATATTTGAATATTGTTAGCTAATGTACAGTTTGAAGAAATAGATGAGTTCTTTCTGTGTAATGTATTTTGTTTTCTTAGTTGATTAAATACTGTGAATTTGCAAAAGACCTGATAAGTTAACAGTTTTTGTGTATTCTTCACTAACAGAAAACCAAGCCTATATCAGTGGATCGAATCAAGAGGGGAATGCGCATTGAATTAACGGATGCAGAAGACCCACAATATGTATGGGTAGCCATCGTAAAAGAAAACCACGGAGGGCGTCTTAGATTACGATACGCAGGCATAGACGATGAGAAGGAAGACATGTGGTTACATTATCTATCATGGAGAGTTCATCCTATTGGGTGGGCAAAAGCTAATGATGCAGTCATAGGACCACCAAGAAGTAAGTTTTATTGAAGATTAATGTTGGATGAATACTACAAGGAAATATGTCTTTTTAGAAATTAAAAAAAAGTGAGGTCTGATAGGCTGTCTCATCACCACATTATCCACATCGATCAAGTGTTCAAGAATTAATGCTCTAAATGATTGTCTGTGATTTGCATAAATAAGGAAAAACAGTTTGGTCAGTTGTAATGCAACAATCATTGATCTTTTTAGTAAATCCCAAAATTGCAGCTAGACCTGAGATTTTGTCATTCAAAGTCATGCTGATGTGCCTATCGTTTAGCGAACATCGCTACTGCACATTTGAAAGACTTGGCGTGACGACATCTAAATTAAAATGGGATTAAACGAAAAGGTGAATTTGAAACGTTGAAGGATATGCTGATTATGCTCATCTGTGGTCTGCCTTATCCCAATGGAACATGGCCAAAGTTGTTGAAATTTGCAACGTTTGTTTTGTCATGTATGATATGGGTGCATTTCGATAACAATTTCGATGCACTACAAGTCCTAAACACAATGTCCCATGTCTATTGTAACTCTTCCATAGGATTTACATGTTGCAGTTGCAATGGGTGTGGACTTCAGATGGGTTAAAGAATTATGATGTGTCATAAATATTAGTGTAATACACCACTGGTGAACAGATGAAGGCTGGTCCTTGTGTGTAAAGTGGTGTTTGCAACAGTATTTTTTGTATGAAGGTCTTCTTAGTCGGTGAGATCAAATGTTATTTTCATATCTGGCCAATTATTCATACTTCTAGGTTTAAGGCAACGCAATCCTGGTGCTAGCGAGGCCCATTGGAACACTGCTCATCAATATGCATTATCAGCAGCACACAAAGACCCAATACCAAAGGATATATTCAAGGTTAGTTGAAAACTTAAATGGTGTAGAATTGAAAGTTTGGTTTGATACATTACTCAAAAGGTGCACCTTTTACTTTTGTAAATTAACTAAATTCAACAAAAAATATTTAGGATGCAGTTGACAACAAGTACAGGAGCACAGGAGTGGACAAATAACTGTTGACTATAATTAAAGACAGAGATAAAAAGAATTTATCGCGTCTGATGTCACTGTCAATTACGATCCTTGATTGGTTAACACAGGTTAATAGCGCGTAAAAGGAAGACCGAACTATCTGGTGCTGATCGGAGAAAAGGAACAGCAGCAAATGGCAAAAAATTATGTACGTTTAAAAGGCAAAAAGCAGCTTTTCAGGTATTGTTGACATGGTGCCTTCGCCAAAGAAAGTTTCCTACTATAAAGACCTAACTTTTGAGATGGTTTGCATGTTTGAAAGTGCAAAATTAACAATAAGGCGACGCGGTTATACTGCCGCGTTCAGCAAGTCATCATCACAACACTTGTAAACAATCGAGTTTGATTGACAGATGACGTCAGACACAATAAATTCTTTTCATCTCTGTCTTTAATTATAGAGCCATAGGTCAAGTTATGCAATTGGGCACCTGACTTGATTGAAGGAGTACTGAGCTTGATTGAGGGAGCACTGGATATAAACTGTTGACATGGGCATTTTCACTTTGATTGCAGGGAGTGTGCCCCTATGATGCCACTGCCATTGAAAACAATGAAACTATGGCCTCTTAGCCTGACCTTAATCTCTGCATTGTGTATCAACTTATTCAAATGTTTTAGGGATGAATACGTACCACAACTATAACAAAATTTATGCATTTAATATCTGTCTGTTTGAAGTCATCTGATGATTCAAATTATGTGTGACGAAATCAAAATATTATTCAAATCTGTAGCTTTCACCTTCGTTGACAAAGATAAGTTTTGATCGCAACAGAAACTTTAACTTGGTGGTATTTGCATCATTCCCTGTTGGTGTTTGCTTAACCGTAACCATCTTGCATACTACAAAATACCATGACACCAAGCCACTACGCATGCATGCCATATAATGCGTCAAAGCAATCGCTCTTAGTTGTATACAAACAGATTCATTGGCCAGGCCAGCAAAACACCCATGGCTACCGGTCGCTGACCCAGTGTTTGGCACGCGATGGGTCTTGAACTTAAATCCTGACCAAAACAAACAACTTCTTTGTTCATCTTCTCTCTTTATTCCTTCCTTCTTTCCTTTCCATTAGTCAAAAATCACTTTGAGAGTTAGGATTTTAAGAAGTGTTCAGTAAAAGTGATATTACAACGTTTTATAAACAGTATATGTGTACTTGCTTGTTGCAGGATCAGCCCAAAATTAGACCGCATCATTTCCGAGTTGGTATGAAACTTGAAGCCATCAACCCCAGGTCTCCGTCACAGATTACCCCAGCCACTGTGACCAAAGTATTCAGAGATAAATATTTTGCAGTGACTATAGATGATTGTACATCTGAAAAGAATGGTGGTATATCATTTGTGTGTCATGCTGATTGTGGTGGTATCTTCCCTGTGAAATGGTGCAAGAGACATGGATTTTCAATAACGCCGCCCAAAGGTTGGTTAAATTAAGTTTTGTTGTTTGTTCTTGCCAGTATCACTATCACTTGCATATTACAACTATTCTGCAACATCCTTCAATACCTTTCAAAAATCTGTTGGATAGTCACAAAAGTTTTTCATCAGTTACTAAGATACTTGGTAGCTATTGAAAGTAAACTTTATGTGTTTTTGAATGAGTTATGTGTCTTTAGACAACAAGGCATGTTATTTTTTTGCATTTGTGAATTATATTTTCTTTAGAAAGGGTTGGCATATCTGCTGTGTCCTAGCAGGACATAAGCCAATGAGAGATCTTGAATAATGCAAGGGTCACAAACTCACAACGGATACATGCCTAAGAAATAAATGATAAATGAAGAAGTGAAGCTTGGGTAAACTGGCTCCATAATAATGGAGTGAAAAAAATAATTAGAACCATTCGGATTTGAACCAGCAAATACTCATAATTACATGTCAATGAGTTTACCAGCTTTGTTAGTTTTTTGTATCCTCAAGAGAACTTCTAAGTTTGCAACTCTTCACCTTTGTTGACAGTGCTCTTTTGTGCTTTCATACTTTCCTGGCAGCTCAGCAGTTCTCTTTCTTTTTTTTAATGTAATATTTTGATGTTATTGTCAAAGTAATGATCAAATAAAAAAAAAAAATTTTCACAAAAACTGACAAAGGATGCATATTTGCAGGTTATGCATAGAAGCTACATTTGTCTGGGAAAAAAATGGTTAACAACATCAAATTCAACTCTACATATAAAGTACTAAAAAACTTCACATTTGTATTTTTCCAGGTTATGAAGGTGTTAAATTTGATTGGAGTTCCTATCTTAGGCAACATGGAATCAAAGGTGCACCATCAGATAGCTTTAGATCAGTAAGTGACATAGCTTTAACTTTCACCCCCATTTGTTCCCATATCATTACTTAAATCATCTAGGGTAAATTCACTTATGGTAATGATGCATCTATGCCAGAGAAGTCGAAATTCCAATTGAATGAACACAGTCTGACATAGCGTGACAACTGTGCCACTGTGCATGAGCGACGCAGAAGTGAATGCCAACGCTCTCGTGATTGGTTAGTATTGTATCCAAGGTCGTGTGTTCCTGTTGTAGGTTGAAATATGCAATATACGATCGAGGTTGGATCAAGTACAGCTGTTGAAATCTGTGTTCATTCAGTTGGAATTCTTACTGTAGTTTACTAACTTCTTTTGAGTTTGTTCTTAAGATATATTTTGGTGTTATAATTCTATGTACTGGTAACTCCCATACCTCATAATACCCTGTCAGGCAGTGTGGGAAAATCACAATTTGACATCTGGCAACCAATGACTCTTAACATGTCAGCTTGGCATGCAACTAAATTTAAAATGATATGAATAAAATTGTGCAAACTTATATTCCTACATGCATAAGTTGCCCCTCAAAAAGAAATTCCCAACACTGAATGCTATGCCTTGTCTTCTGACAACCTTATAAGATGAATATGTGTGCAAAGATTAGGGCAAGTGAAATATCAGTCGCGCAAGTAGATTTCTACATGGACTTGCCTGACAGACAAGTAAAGTAGACAAGTTAAAATTCTGCAAGGCCAAGTAATTCCTTTTAATGTTATAATTGAGGATTTTTTTCTCACTCACAGACAAAAGATAGTGAACATCATCCATTCCAACCTGGTTTCAAACTTGAAGCAGTGAACCCTTATCATCCGGCCCAGATCTCCGTATCAACCATCACCAAAGTAGCAGGGAGACATGTGTGGTTACATTTTGATGGTAGCAAATTACCTAATCACATCGTAGATACCAAGGGCTTTGATATATTCCCTGTAGGATGGTGTGATACCAATGGGTATCCACTTAGAGCTCCTAAGAAATTACTTGGTAAGTCTATTATAATTTATTTATTTGGCGAAATAGATTTGTAACCGATCTTGTCAACGTAAACCTGTAGCTTGGTTCAAATTTGTTGATGACACCTTTGTCGTCTGGCGGCATGGCAAAGACGAAGTGGTCCAATTTCTTGATCATCTCAACAATCAACATAAGTGCATTCAGTTCACCATGGAGATTGAAGAGGCGGGTCACATACCCTTCCTTGATGCAAAGATCTGACACTTGTTTGATCAGCTCGTAATTGATGGGCCTTATAATATCGCGGATTAATATCAATATATTTTATTTTGAGAATTATCTTGTAACCTCTCGCCAGAAGCATCACAAGTTGTTAATTGAAGTCCTATAGACCACTTGACATGTGACGTCATTTCCTTGCAGTATGCACGCGAATTATGGCAATTTCCATTGTTCTTCGCCCTGCAGTGTGCGTACACGTCGTAGTTTGCTCAGGGCACTTGCATTTTAAATCACCCACCACATTTCATATAGTAAAAGAAAGCCATTGAACAGTGTAGCGATTCGGTCGAGCATATCGATAGACGAGTCCCTCGCCTTTGTTGATAAACAATGATGTCAAGTGGTCTATACTTTCTCTACTTTCTTTAACACGCAAATTATAGACCATACAGGTCAACTATATCAATCTTAACGTCGGACTATTTTCCGGTGTAGTGGTAAAACCTAACAATTCCTGCCAATTACGAGCTGATCAAACTATAGCTTGAGTGTCTCCATATATACTGAAAACCCATGCAACAAGCTACGAATCTGAAGGCCTGCATCTCTTCACTCTTCATGTATTAATGGTTTGTCCTAGTAATATCATAATGTATTCTTTATCTTGCATTTTCAATTTTTTTTGTAACAACGATGTGAATTGAGATGAAAACAAATAAACTTTAACTTGTTGAACTTGAAGGTTCGAACCACTAAAAATACTCCACAAAATAATAATGGAAAAGTGTAGAGTCATAGTAGAGGGACATAGTGGAAACAGATGATTTCATATTTGCAAGTTTTGCATTTGATACTACTTTTTCAGCATACTTCCAAGTAAAGGTAAAGGTAAAGGAGTCGATCCTTTATAAACAGTGATCGGAGTGCCCATCTCTCTTTCATTGGCGATTGGGCCAGACTCCTCCATGTAATGTTGCTAAAAGGGGATCGCTACACCTCCTCTATAGCGAGTCTGTTACCTTCCCAGCATTTAAGAATGCCGGTACCCATTTAAACACCTGGGTGGAGAGGAGTAATCGAGATAAAGTGCCTTACTCAAGGGCACAACACGATGGCGTCGCCGGGGCTCGAACCCGCAACCTTTCGATCATGAGTCAGTGCCCGTTCCGCTAGGCCACCGTGCTCCACTAAGGTACTTTTAATTTGGCTTTACTTGTATGGGAGAATCCCTTCTACATTAGTTCTGTTTGGACGGTCCTAAAGAAATTATATGTTTATATTTTTCAGCCAAAAGAAGAAAGATTGCTATTGTGTGGCCAGAAAAACACCAGTAAGTATATATTTAGCTTTCATGCTTTTGAATGGACTCATGAAGTAATCAAGCAAATTTGCTTAGTTTGTTCAGGTTTTTTCTGTGTGATAATCAAGGAGTGTGTGTGGGCAGGTGGTAAGGTCTGTGCCAGAGATTTTCAGAGAAAATGTGCAAGGAGATCAACTCATGCAAAACTTCATTTTCCAAAAGTTGCAATGCTCCTTGCGTGCCTAAAATAAGAGGCGTAATTCCTTTTTCAAGATTTGTGTACTTGTGTAATTACTCAGTGCCGGTGATTGGCTGCTCGTATGATCTGCCGATAGTCGACAACATTGTTAAGCCCCATCCCATTTGTAAATATTGACCTTTTAAAGGAATTCTTCTTGAGATTTTAAACCCAATTTAAGTATCTAAATTCAAAAGTTACCAGGACTGACAATGTGTAGTGAGCCTGTATTGTTTTTGCATTGATAACCTGGATAAACTGTTTGATTTGATTGTAGTCATAATCGCTTGATGCCAATGATGAGTCCTGGAAGAGATCTGTATCAAAAAGTGAGAGGTGGCAAGCAAGAAGAGGCAACTGGAGAAGGTACGTAAATGCTACTGTAGCAGATTCAACCCATCGTGGGACGTTTTTCAAACAAATCCAGGCTACCGGGCAATCATGCATATCACGGTAAAGACAAGGTACAATTGATTGACCGGCAGATTTGTTGGGAAAAAAACGTCCCACGATGGGTTGAATCTGCTAGTTGAATTCAAGATTAGTCTGGCCCTCAAATCAGCAGGTGAAGCTCGGGCTAAAATTGTTTTCATAAACTTAATTGCACATATACGGAATCAGTTTTGACAAGAAATGTGGAAGTTTTTTATGATGTTTAATTTTGAATGTGGCAGAGAATACTTTCTTGATTCATTCAAAATGTCCCACTGGTTTGATTGGGTTTTAAACCATGTCACTGGACATTGTCATGATAGAAGGGATTCAACTATGCAAAAACCAATGTTATTACACACCATGCTACTATACTGCTTAAACCTAGAAGTACAAACCAAATCTGTGCCGCAAGGGTCGATTCTTTGCGCCACACGCACTGTGTGTTAAATAATGTGACACAAAAAGAGCGTGGTGCACTCAGCAAGTATAAATCGCGCAGCAGTTGGCGCGCCACAGAAGCATTTACACATGCATTGCATTGAAATAATTATTCTCATACCTCCAGTTTCTGAGGTCTATTTACTTTGTACTTCCGAGTTGACGGACTATAGTAACTCATCATCTGTGCATCTGTTGTGTTTGTCTATGATGCATTCTATTTAATGTGTGTTCAATTGTCATACAACATGAAAATAATTTCTAATGTTACTTTTAATCCAATGCAGGTTCGATTGGCAAACTGTACTTCAATCACAAATGCTTTTCCGGACCGTACCTGAACAAAGGTCGAATAGCTGAGTTACCCAAGGCAGTAGGCCCTGGTATGGTGACGTTAGTGATACGAGAAGTGATCTCACTGCTGGTGAATGCAGGCTATAAACCACCTAGGGTGCTCAGAGAATTACAGGTGGAAAATGAAGAGACTGCTGGCATGAATGGCTACTTACAAATCATGAAGGCAAAGTAAGTATAAAAGTTACAATAAATTAAATTTATCTTCATCATTCACTTAAATAGTTTGTTTATTTTTAGTAAAAGTTGTGTTCAATTATCAAACATATTCAAAAGATAATCCATTTCAATAAAAGTGAATATTTTGAGTGCATGGTGTTACAAATTGATCTTTCAAATTTCATTTTAGCAATACCAAGAATCCTCTGACATTTCAGAGCCCAACAACTTTTGTCTCTTGAATCTACTCTAGATGCAAAATTAGAATTTGCAACAGTTTATTCCCACACATTTTATTTATGAGCTTAAAAAGCACAAAGTGTGTTGGTAATAAATATGGTGATGACTTAGTATTCCATTTGCATGCACTGAATCAAGAGGTTTGGGCAGGTAGCCATGTAGGCCAACTTTTGAGGAATAAAGGAAGATGGCTTTTTTGTCCAAGAATGATGTCCACTTTTCTTTGGTGTGCAGCTGTGATTTCACCATACATAACAACATCTTCCCAACACCGATATTCAATTTTGTGCTATACTTTATTTTAAGTGTGTTCTACATATATTTTATTTGTTTACAGGTATAAAGGCAAGAGTTTCCGAGCATTAGTGGAGATCTGCAAAACAACAGATGAAGTTAATGAATACCTTAGAAACATGTGCATCAAGCTAGAATGCTGTCCAAACTTAGTCTCACAAAAATATGTAGAAGATGAATGTCCAGAGAATTGTGCAATGCTCACAAAGACCAAATATAGTAAGTGTTTGGCTTGGGCAGTGTCTAATCTAGATACCTGTTCACCCATCAATTTAGATGGGAAATTTACTCCTGGGTGGGTAAAATTAATGCCTGGCTGACTCAGGGCTGAGGGATGTTGATGATTGTCTTACTTTAATATCTTAAGCTGAATTTATACTTGATCGCTTGCAGAAAAGCGATTCTCAGGCATGCTCAGTATTTATTTACATTTTCATAGCGTCAAGCCGATCAATTGATACAAATCGCTGAGGTAAGTTGAAGAAATCTCAACTCCCGAGCGACGTTGTTTGAATTCATCAACCAATCATTCCCTATTAAGGCCAGAGTAATGGAAGACACATTCGTTCACGCCCGAATTTGAGATTTCTTGATATTTATCAACACTAACATGTATTCTTTCACTTGAAACTGACAAAAATACAACTTCCTAATATTTACTTGTATTTTTGCTTGATTTATTTCACTCCTTTCAACTCTAAAATGTCACATGGCTCAAGACAGCTTAGTAAATTGGCGGGAAATAATGAGTCAGAAATGCTTGTGAATGCGAAATATTGTGATTACTGCAGCGATTCGCGTCAGCGTGACGTGGCGCAACTCTCTTGGCGTATGTCCGACGCTGTCAAGGCGCATTCGGTATGTTGTTAACGCCAGCAAATGTGATGTAAACAAAACAAAAATTTGCAGTGAAAAAGCCACTTAGATTTTTTAATTATTTTGGATTTTGGCGCACTAAAAGCAGACATTATAGATTCATTGGTGCAAAAAAGATGCATATTTAGACCATGCACCAGATACAGCTTTTACAAGCGTGAAAGTCTTACCGTTTTAAAATAGAAGGATGTTTTGTGCATAATTTTGACATTTTTTTACTAAAACGTCGATTTCTCAGAGTTCATTTTTGACAATATTGCACAATTTTTGTGACAAGATAACTCGAAAATATGCAAGCAAAAGGTAAACCTTTTGCACTATCGTTTAGAGCACATCAAAGTCTAGGGAAGGTTTTCTCATTTTTTCAAAATATTTGTTTTAAACAAAAATATACACTATTATGTGCAATTTTTAGCTTAATAGAGTGACAAAATAGATTTTTTCACATGTTTTTTTCAATTTTTTGAAAAATAAGACGAATTTCAAAAAAATAAAAAAACCTTCCCTAAGTTCATGTCTCTTCTCCATGAAAAACTAACTAAAAGTTTTTACTCGAACGGATTTTTTTTTAACTTGTCACAAAAAATTGGGGTAAAAAGTGCATTTTGTGATTTTTTCAAAAACTTGAGATTTTTGAACAAATCTGACGTCACCATGGGATTCCTTGACTCATTTCCTTTCCAAAAATGTATAGTTTTATATACTTTCGACATACAATTAAAAAATAATGATGCTCGAAAAGGACCATGTTCTCTCCCATTACTCTGCCCTTAACTGGATCTATTATTTTGCTAATTGAGTTTCTAGATCATTGACTTTTGGAGATGAATTTAAATTCAATGCAATAATTATTGACAGCAATGGATGTTCTAAAAATATTTTGCGGTCCTTTGTAGTCTGGAATCACAATTGCTGTGATTACTGTAAATGCAAAAGCGACGAGCGGTGCATTGCAATCGTTTGGCTATCGAGTATGAATTCAGGTATGAGCTGATGAGTCAAAATATTGAGCAATAACCTATTCTGTGGACTATCTACAAATCTTATGGCTATGCTTTGCAATGTTAACATGTTGCAGCCTTGCAGATATTATTGTTTCTGCAAATTCACACATTGATGTTTGACAGTAAGACATGTTGACATTTGCAACCGGTTCTATGCTACAGTAAAAAAAAATTATTCAGATTTCGAGTACGTACTTGTGATCATTGATCATGTAGAAGAGGCAAAGTATCCACCCTTTCTAAGCGCTGATGATCAATGGGTTAACCTTAGATTATTAATACACAGATTGGAATTTTTCATGCATGTGCCCTCTAAGCGTACTCGAATTCAGCTGATGCCGGTACAGCGTACAGACCTGGCGACATCGCGCGAAGTTTCTTTTGTGTACGCTCGCGCTGATTGCGCTATTTTTGAGTTTGCTCACGCGGTACCTGACTTGGCGTCAATCCCCTGAGGCAACGTGCCATGTTTCCGCAGTATGGGGTTAACTGTTGATCAGCCAATCAGTGTGATTGTTTATCATTTCTGCCCTTGCGCCTGTATACACACGACACACAGCACTTGACTTGGAAGAATTAATCAATTTACTGTAGCATATGACCATTATATGAATGAGAGATATGACATAGGGGTGTTTTTACATATCTTCAGGATAAAAACAGAGTGTAGGTTTGTGTTGTATGTGACGTATGTACTTGTTTTTATTACAAGACTGATGCAAAAGTAAGTAACAAGTGCCAGAAATAGGTTATCACCAAAATATACGATAATCTCACGATTTCATCTTGCAGATTATACATATGGTAAGAAGAAACCGACAAAGATAGGTAGACCCCCTGGCCCGTCCACAAGTCCTGTAGATAAAAAAGGCGGCAGACGACGCAAGAAGAGGCGACCATTTGTGCATCGTAAGAAGCATAACTTATTACCAGGATCAGGAGAAGGTGGCGAGGGTGAGGAGGTGGCAGAGGAGAATGGGGTGGCAGAACCAATGGAAGAAGGAGGAGAGGCGGCGGCAGGGATGAGTGTAGTGAAACATGAGAAACCAGCTGTGACTAGAGCGAGAGCTCTGGTTGAAAGTGCTAAGCGAACAAAAAAGGTAAATATTTTGTAGACATCAAGGTTATATTGGCCTATTCCAGTTGAAATCCAAACGCCCCCTAAGGAAGACATGATTTTAATCTCCCATAAATGGAGTCACCCATTCAGGTAACTCCATTTGGAATTCACACTCCCTGTGTGGATGATTAAGGGCTTGTCTTCCATAGGGGGTGTATAGATTTCAAATGGAATAGCCCATTTTTGCTTATGTGTTCTTATTTCATCATAAATTGTGTACTGATCAAAAATGACC
The DNA here is from genome assembly GCF_039555335.1 of Amphiura filiformis. Taxonomy (NCBI): domain Eukaryota; kingdom Metazoa; phylum Echinodermata; class Ophiuroidea; order Amphilepidida; family Amphiuridae; genus Amphiura; species Amphiura filiformis. Next base: position 41,758,200 of record NC_092630.1, read on the forward strand.
TGTCACTAGCTTCCAAGTGAGAAAGAACCGTCAGTCAAACTAAATGAACAAATAAAAGGCTTGAACAACCTTAATGCAATGTTAAACAGCATAATGGCGACATTTTCTAAAGAAGAAACTGGAAAGTTATCTCACACAGGAATGATAATAGTAATATGTATGGTTTGGAGAGGTGTGAGTTTGGGCTTATGCCTTTGATAGTTTTGACATACTGGTACTAAAGAAATTAACGCAGCTTTCAAGAAATCTTTATTTTGTGGCTATCATTTAATACAACAGAAAGTTTTGTAACAAATTCCAGCACCTTATTGGTCTTTGGTTTTATTCAGTAGCAACTAAGGGATCTGGAATGAGCATTTTAAGCGTTCGACAGTATTTTTTGTGGGACATGAGAGCACCTCAGGCGTGTCGAATTGCATTCTGAATCTGAAGCATGTCTTTCTGATATCAAATTTTTGAAATTCACTATATAATACAAATTTTATGACAAATTATTAAAATTTGATATTTTTCAAATTTTTGATATATAACAGTCCTCGAAATAAATTTTATAAATCTAATGATATATTCTTAAAGTGTATGTAACTGGGAGGAAAAGCCGACGATCAATTGAAAATTTTGACCTTTCATATTGAAGATATGGATTTTTTTTCCCAAAAGACCTATTTTTTTTTGGTGTTTTGGGAAAAAATCCATAGCTTCAATACTGAAAAAGGTCAAAATTTTCAATTGATCGTCGGCTTTTCATCCCACCTACTTTATTTTTAAGTATAAATCTGGTAATCACCAGATTTATAAAGTTTACTTCAAGTACTGTTAAATATCAAAAATATAAATTTTTAATGATTTGCCATAAAATGTGTATTATATTGTGAATTTCAAAAAATCAAAATTATTTGATACCAGAAGGACATTCTTCGTATTCAGAATGCAATTCGATATGTCTGATGTGCTCTAATGTCCCACAATAAATACTGTCCAAACGTTCATACCCCTTCCCTTAATTGTCTGTAGTATGTTTATGCTTATTGTATGCTTAGCTTAGTGACATTCTGTGCAGGAATCCCAAACCATTTTTATGTTTTTAAATCAATTATATTTTTTGTCATTATTGGTGAAAATGTTAGAAAAGTTTAAAATTTAGAAAATCATAATGTTCCTATTCTTTTCATGTTGACAGATTCACCATGCAACTCCTAAACTTATTTTGCCGGCACGAGAAAGAGGCACCAAAATGAAGTCGTTTGCAGCTAGACTCACATCGAGTAGAGCTCAAAGGAAAGCTGAGAAAATGGAGGAAGAACAGGCCAAAAAGGAGTCACTCCTAACTGCCAAAGCTGAGAGAGAAAAGGAGAAAGTAAAGGTAAGAATTAACAAATGACCTGTGGTTTAAGTAGTTGACTAGTAGAATGAAGTTGTAAAGGTTAGTTTAAATCCGCGGTATGAGGAGGACTCGCTTTATCTTTTCAATATGGTAATGTTCTTGCCTTTGAAAAAAAACAAATTTTGTATCATCATCTTGGATGTAATTTAGAATTTTTTGATGTATTCACAGTTTAATATCAGTTTAATATAATACTTATGATTTGTGATATGATCAAGGAAAACCAGTCATAAGTCGGAAATATTGATTTTGAGATATAGCTAAACAAAATAATTATGTCCTTTTCTTTCCTATTGTTTTGGAATTTCTTTAGTTGCTTATTAGCCTCATATCATTTGAACTGGTTGTCCAAATTCTATGGGGTTTTCTGCAAAATGTAGCTTTGCAAATGCTAACAATTGATTTTTATTTGGGTGCGCCGTCGGATATCACATTACCGGTGCAGCCGGTCAATGTGTAAAAACTACAGTACTGGAGCAGCCAGTCACTGTGTGAAATTGGTCAAGCTTTCGTCAGAAGTGGCTCTGACTACAGTACTGGTGCAGCCAGTCACTTTGTGAAATTGGTCAAGCTTTCGTCAGATGTGGGCTGTGGCTCTAACCCCAGATGTGGCTCTGGTCAGACCAATTTCACACAGTGACTGGCTGCACCAGTACTGTAGTTTTCACACATTGACCGGCTGCATCAGTAATGTGATATCCGACAGCACACCTGAATAAAAAACAATTGTTATGGAAACCCGTCGTGAAAGCTTATCCACTTACTTTTCAAATGCTGTTTAAAATCCTATAAGAAACTGAAAATTGAATATGTCCGATCTCAGACTGATTCTGCTTGATCACATCACATTTGCGCTTCACATCCATGAGATAGTGACATTACATTTGCCATCTATAGAATGAAGAATATAGCTATGACCATATTGGGAAATATTTTCTTTACAATCTAAGCTTTTACATTATACGCTGGCGAAGTTACGTAATTAATCGGATTAACTACCATAGTAATAGGTCAAAACAATTTTGAACCTATCGCGCTGCACTACAAGCAGGTTGAACTATAAATCACCTGTGTATGTCTGCAATCATAGATTGAACACAATACTGGTCTTTTCAAAGATACTAATCTTACAGGTGCAAGTGATCAGCATGATATGGTTCAATGCAGAGGTACCGCGTGAACGTATCAGTGCGGTATATTCAAAAATTGTTTTGACCTATTGCTATTGTCAAGTATGTGAAGATACCCGTTGATCTCGGATATCATTCATACAAGTAAATAAAACACATTAATCATAAGATTTGGTAGCGTGGTAACATGGTTAATATTTTATTTCTCTTCAGCTGATGTTAACTAGCCCATGGCTAGAATAAGAGTGTTGATCCTGTGTGTGTGTGGGCCTAACTCTCCTCTTTTGCCTATGTGGCACTACGAATATATGCATATTCATATGTGATGCATGGTTAGGCCTACACATCACAACAGGCATCATCACAGCTATATTACGTAAATAGCCAGCGTATATTGAATAAAATAAACCAGGAGAGACTATGGCACTTAGATGGTCATGTGTCTTATTACAGTTTACTCTCTTTCTGGTTTACCTTGATGTAAGCACAGGGAAAATGCGCTATTTTTGAGAGTAAAATGGGCGCATCACTTTTTGAAAAAGTTTTACCAAAATGTGTGATTTTTCTCCCCAAAAAGTTCAAATATATGCAATATTAAAAATTTTGTAGTGTTTTTCTTCTATATTTTCTTGCAAATTTTTGTGACACCCTATTTTCTATACTTTTTTTTTGACATGGATTGCATTGCAGATCATTATGGATTCTTTGATTTTAGTGAAAACTTAAGGTTTTTGGAAAATGAGTACTTGGAAAAATGGGTTTTTTTGTGCAAATCTTAAAATTCGCTGTCGGACTTAAAATGCGCGATTGTACCCAAAATGCGCGTTTTTTGCATCACACATTTTCCCTGTCCTTACCTTGATGTTACTGAACTATTCTTTGTCCTATTGCATCAAGTTTGGGCTCATTTACAGCTTGATTATGCTACCTTCCAAATATATTGGACATTTTGGAATTAATATTTGATTAATTGGTGAAAAATGTAAAAATGTTAATGACAAATAAACCTGGAGGAGCGACATTGGAGGTGCACATACAAACTCTATGGGAAATTTTGTGGAGAAACAATGTAATAAACTTGTGATGCATAACCTTAATTATTTTTACACACTCTGTATCACCACTACAGTCAGTCATAGCTTAGTAATGTTGTACATTTTAATAAAGCTCATAGTGTATCCTTTTGAAATATTTAATAACGGTTGAAAATCTAAAAATATATCAATAGTAAAAGCAGGTATTTGTCATGATATCACACTATATGTTCTCTTACTCACCCTGTATATAAACTTGATTTTAGCACAGTTAGAGTCTTTGGAACATAAAAGCTTTCAGAAAATGTATCTAGTTATGTTGGTGTGGGATGTGTAGATTTGAAGATACATTCATAAAAGTAAAAAGGAGGAGAAATAATCAAATTTGGTGATTTTAATGCGAATATGCCCCACCTTTAATACGACGTATTGCCCATGTAACACCATGACTAACAACGTTCCTGGTGGTTTGTTTCTATGGCAAGTTAATTACAATGTTGAATATTGATAAAGCATCAATATCAATTGTTTTGCAACAAGTGTTCAATTTTAACATATATATGACAGCAAGAAACTATGTTGAAACGCAACAGCTGATTTGCAAAGATTTCCAGAGCTAAAATGCTGACAAAGCAAAACATTAGGACACAGAATTACTAACTAGCTATATGCCCTCTTGCTATTTAAAGGCCCACACATGAATTAATCCATGAATATCTGAATTGTTATATAGGCTTGTGATCACATGTATGACATGCTTATAGTTTGATCAGCTTGTAATCGGCGGGAATTGTTGGGCTTTTTCCAGTACGCTGAAAAGTAGACCCACATTAAGAGTGACATACGTGCACGATCTGGTCCATGGGGGCCAAAGGAGGCATTTTTGAAAATTGAGTTACTGTAATTACCGGTATTACATTATACATACAATAGGATATCATTTACTAAAAACACCACAGAGGTCTAGCATACTTGGTTCAAAAGTTATGAAATTTTTTGAAGTCTATTTTCATAAGTATTTTATTGGGGTTTTTTTTCACCTTTGGCCCCCATGGACCAGATCGTGTCACATATGACCTAGTCCATATTATTTGTGTTAGAGACTAAGAGAGCAGACAAAAGTATATGACTTGAATCAATAATTTGTGATGTTTCTTGTGAGGTATCACAAGAAAATTATCGAAATAAAATATATTAATCCGCGATGTTATAAGGCCTACCTATAATGAGCTGATCAAACTATACCAACGTCTTCTGAAGTGGAAAACATCCCTGATGGAATTGTTGCATCCTACTTTTGTTGATACTCTTTCAATAATAAAAACAGACGACGGTGGACTACATTATTCACTGTGGCAACAGCCAATATCGTAAACAAAACAGACAATATGACGGCAACACTGCCTGGACATTGGACGCTCCGTGCCGAGTTGTGTTTTTAGCTCTATTGGCACAAAAAAAGAAAAAAAAATGCACAAAATATATTTCTCAGTGAATGTATAAATTTTCACATAAAAATAAATATTTTTGGATTCAAAATGAATGTGAAGAAAAAAAAAATTATAGCCGGGAGTGAGCGGGACTCGATCTCGGGACCCTATGCACCGCAGGCGACAACCGTTACCATTACACCACGTTAACCGTGAACCACAATGGGGGAAATTTTAGGTATATATCATAAACATACCGTGCGTTATTCATACAAAACATTCAAAAAACAGTACTTACAATGAAGTTCACTGGCGAACCTCAACGGATTTAGACTGATAAAATAGTGCTTAATAACATACGTACAGTTTTGGAATAATTTGAGACATTTTTGTGTTTACGTGTAAAACCAATGACGACGTCAAAATTCAGCCAATCTTTGCCGGCCTCCCCCCTGAATAAAAATACCAAACTCAAAAACTGCGTCACTGTTGATAAACTTGTAAATTTCTTTAGTTTTGAAAGAAAAATGCATGAAATTATTCATGTCACTTGGTCACTCAAATCAGATGTGAAAAAGAGGGCGCAAATAGGGTTCATTTGTTATCAGGACGCTTCATATCTGCTGACATAGATGGAGTACGTGCAAAAGTGAGTTGTTTTGTAACAGAGCAAAACATCATATATAATGGAAACAAGCGTGGGAGGACCATATAATTACTTTTGTGATGTTTCACCATTGTGAAGATAAATTTAAGTATAGGTAGGTGTAGTGGCTTCTTCACCATAATGAATTGCAGTTTTCTCAGGAACTAATTAAGTATTTGAAGGTAAAAAACAAGCTATTTTCTGTTTGGATAGGAATTCTTAATGATGCTCTACTGTTGTCAGGAAGAAAACTGACAATATATTTCAATATCTTTGGAACTATTTTCTGAGGAAAATAATGTACATCCAAGTGGTTATATGAATTTGAAATTCATACAAGGCAGGTTATGAATTCTGAAGATTGAAAACATGAATGATTTATGGAGTTGTCATATCACTGTTCTTCTCTTTCATTCATTTTATATGAACTCTTTTTTTTATGAGCTTCACAGAATTCAGGGCCCGGTGGGAACAGCTTTAAGCTGATTCGGGCATACCCTGGGTAAAGATAATAAATAATAAAATAATACAGTCACAAGTACAAAGGAGCGCACAAACATTTTGATTAGAACTAAAGATTGTGCGCACATTTTGATTGGAAGTTAAAAAATGTGTGCATTTTTAGTCACCATCCCTTGATCATTTTACCCCCCCCCCCTATTTGTGGTTTACAAAAATTATGAACCTTGTATTTTTGGTATATAAATTCTATGACACCCCCAATTCCAAAGAAAATGAAATGATTACATTTTGTTAACAATTTAGTAAAATAATTGGGTTTGATTTGATAATTTGATTTGATAAAACTTCACCATTTCCATCAAAATTACAGTTATAGAATTATCATTAAAGAAATCTTAGTTGTAATGAAGTAAAACAAAGAGAATCACTATTTCATTCCACACAGTGAGGTATAAATAGGACATAACTAAAAACAGATGATTAATTAAATGCACCCATAAGACTGTGCAGCCCCTTAATTTGTATTGTTTTTTAAACCAAAGTTCAGAGACATGTTTACATGATAGATTACTATTTAACTCTATACAGAAGACATTGTTTCAGTGAACTTCCTTATTATCAAGAAGACTTATGCAGTCAGTCAGTCAGTCAGCTACTAATTAGTGTTTCAGTGAGCAAACACGTTTATTCCGCGCACGTGTACAGTACAGTCCCAGTTTATACAAGTTGATAACAATTAAATGATATTGTGTTGTTTTTAAAACCAAAGTCCAGAGATATGTTTACATGTTATAATTATACTATTAAACTCTATATAGAAGACATTTTTTTTAGTGAACTTCATTATTTATCAAGAAGACTTATGCAGTCACTCAGTCAGCTACTAATTAGTGTTTCAGTGAGCACACACGTTTATTCCGCACACGTGTACATTACAGTCCCCATTTATGCAAGGTGATAACAATTAAATAGTGTGCAAGATTTTTTTGTGAAAGTAGAAAAACATGTTACAATTTCTTTTTTCTGAGAACATTTAGAGATTGGAACTCTATTAATACATCATAGTCAACATCCAAGGACCTCAAAATGTTAATACCGTACAGCAGTAACAATGCTAGCTCACTTCTTCACTCATTGCCTGTGTAGTATGGGGTAGTCAACTCTGGAGGGATACTTATTAAGAATAAGGGACATAAGGAATGGGAAGAAGGGGTGTGGTGGGGCCAGAAGAAGGGATTTAGGTGGACAGGCTCACATGTACAAGCAGCAAGTTATGTGAAGTTGATTGTATACAAAGCAATAGTTTGTTTTCTCAGGCATATTTGTGAGTTAGAAATAGTATACACTGTGTGCGTGGGTAGGTATACAAGCGAGTGCCAAGTGTGTGTCCTCATATAAATAATTGCCAGTCTTCCTACATAAATAAAATGTAGATTACGTGCTGCCTGCATTTTGCTAGCTCACTCCTTCACTCATAATTTCCTGAGTGATAATTTTATAGCTTCCTACAGCTTGGCCATACTACCTTCCTGGTCACACTGCACACCACAGTATGTGGGCATGTAGAATTTCTATATGGTACTGCAAAACCAAATGTGGGCAGTAGTTCTTGGATGGCTTACAATGAATATTTAAGAACAAAGGTCTTGTTAATTGAATTGCTGTAGGTGTGTTTAATTTTAGGACATTGGCAAGTCATCGGTTATTAGTTCATATCCAAAGAAGGGTAGATACATAATCAACTTAAATCAAGTTTATTTAACAATAGCAATACCCTTAAACATGAGTTGAGGTATTTTAAGGTGTGATCCATTGTGTATTATGGTCAGTGGCGGCACCAGGAATTTTTTCGGGAGGGCATTAAGGGGACAAAGTGAATTTCAGGGGGGCAAAATCAACAAATTTTATGCAAAATTGCTGCAAAAATTGGAAATTGTAATTTTGGGTTTTACGGGGGAAAGAGTTCTGACTGGGGGAAAGAGTTCTGACCCCCCCGTGGTTCCGCCACTGATTATGGTACTCTTTATTCATGTAAACCATACTTGTTTTCCCCTTGGAGAGGGTTCTTTGGAAAATGAAAATTTGTAAAGGGACATGCCATGATGCTGACCTTCTGTATACCTACTTTTTGCTGTTTTTGCAACCCCCCCCCCCTTAGTTTTCTCGGGAAGATAAGCTAAACAGAAATATATTCATTATTTCTCTCAAATTCTTCTCTATTTCTTTATTTTGGGAAAGCACAATTTCCCTTGGGATTTCTAGGCTTCCCAGGAAGGAGCTTACTTGATTGAGACTTGTTAAACGAAAGTCTATATCCCACTATTTGATATTGGTGTCCATTTTAACTACTACTATGAATGATAGTGAAAATAATTGCTTAATATTTGAATGGCTCCACAGATGCGATTCATTTTTTTATTGCTGAAAACAGTACATTTATAAGAAATAGTACACTTCTTGACCATAGATCTCAAATTCCATATTACCATGTTTACTAACTGCTGATTTTGCTTGATCATGTCACTTAAACAGACCAGCATGGGAAAGCAGAGAAAAAACAGACTAATTAAGTTAATGATAACTGTGAAAGTGTGAACTTGAATGCTACAAAATTATTGACAAATGTTTGTCTTGAAGATTCAAGATATATCAGATATAAATAATAAAATTATTAACTGTGTTCAATATTATATTCTGAAATCGTTGTATATCAAAATGGCGTAGCTGTAGGCCCCTATACACATGCATGTTAAATATGGCTAAACTATAATAGTATTGTAAGGTTGTTCAATACGAAAATTCGATAAATTTCTGTACAATCATTAATCAGAGTCTTTCTCTTGATGAATTTTATGCAATGTTATTCAATCACTATCGAGCAAATACCATAATACTATTATTACCTTTAAAACTGTTAACTGACTAAATTAGGTACCAGGGAGATGTTTTAAGTTGTTCTCACTTAATGCTAAATAGTCCTTGCTACTTAATATAGCAATCATGTGTAATAAAACTATTTGGTGTGTAGATTGAATGTATGCAATGCTGATCAATATTATATCGATACTCAATATTATATCGATACTCAATATTATATCGATACTCAATTATTGAATAAGCTTAGCTCTTCACTACCCACATTTTACTTCTTAAAAACCACGGCGTTAAGTCTAGGATATTTTGCATGCAGGGTTTTCACCAAATTGTTTGTACATCACGTCCTATTGAGCACTCTATAATTTGATCGTACAAAATTAAGATATACAGTATATATACTGTTGTTGTTGTTTTATTATTTATATTTGTTTTATAAGATTGTATGTGTGTAGACGTAAATGGCAGGTAAAGAAAAATGTATCGTTTGTAAAAAGAACATGCAAAAGAAACATCAAATTTTCTCATGTAAAATATGTAAAAACTATGTGCATAAGAAATGTATGAACCTCAGTCGAAAGGAAATTTCGTTACTTAAAATAGATGAATATGTATGTAATAAATGTTCCAAAATCAATGATGAGAATATAGATAATGATGAGGATTCTGATGGCGATAATGACCTTATGAATGAATCTGGAGAAACAATCCACATATCGGATATTAATATAGACAAATATGATAAAATGATGTTTAATCCAATTAGATTTCAAAATAATAACAAAAAATGCGAATTTATTGAAATGAACAAAATACCAGAATGCAATTATTTAACACGGAAGAATTCAGCCAAAAATATATTGATACCAATAGTGAACTCTCCATACTGAATGTTAACATTAGAAGTATCAAGAAAAATTTTGAAAAATTAAAAGAAAACATTAAGACCTTAAATCACGAATTTAACATCATTGGCCTATCTGAAACTCACTTAAAAGAATCGCCATCCGAATACTTCAACTTGAATGGTTATAATATGGAATATACAAACAGAACAGAAAGAGAAAAAAGGGGTGTTTGTTTATATATTTCCACTTCAATCAAATATAAACTGAGGTCTGATCTTTGTAATTCAAACTCTAATTTTGAATCTTGTTTTGTAGAAATAGAAAGAGAAAATACACGAAATATGTTAGTAGGTGCCATTTATCGTGTACATACGAAAATTGAGCATTTCATCAAAGATATTGGTCCTATTTTTGATCAAATAACTAAAGAAAATAAGGAATGCTATCTAATGGGGATTTTAATATAGACTTGTTAAAGGATGACTGTCACAAACAAACTCATGAGTATCTTAATCTTGTTTATTCATATTCGTTCATGCCAACAATTTACAAACCAACTAGAATAACTGAACATAGTGCAACCATTATTGATAATATACTTACAAATAATCACAACGATGTAAACTCAGAAATAATAGTTACTGATGTCAGTGATCATCTATTAACTATAGTACTCAAAAATCGGGCAGTAAGAAAAACATCGCCTAATGAAAGAAATTACTTCTATAAGAGGAATCATAATACTTGTAATATAAATAATTTGAAGCAAAAACTTTCCAATGTGAATTGGCATGCTGAACTGGATAATGAAGATGTAAATGATAGTTACAATAAGTTTATACATATTTTCAATAATGTATATGATGAATGTGTGCCTTTGACAAAATGCAAGAGTAATAATAAAAAAGAACCAAAATTTCCTTGGATAAGTAGAGGTCTTCTCAAAAGTATAAAAACTAAGAATAAGATGTATAAGAGGTATATACAAAAGCCATGTGATGAAACGCTTGAGTCATTCAAAACATATAGAAATAAGTTAAACACGTTAATAAGAAAATCAAAAAGAGAGTTTTATAAAAAGAAATTTGAATCTGTTAAATACAATCTACAAAAAACTTGGAAAACAATAAATAGTATTATTGGACGTAACAACAAAAGAAATATGCAAGCTAAATTCAAAAATGATGAAGGCGAAACGGTGTCAGATCCCCAGAAAATTTCAAATGAATTTAATGAATATTTTGTTAACATTGGACCTAAATTAGCTTCCAAGATTACAACAAATGGCAAGAAGTACTATGATTATTTAAAGAGCCCATTAAGCAGTAGCATGTACATGAAACCAATTGTTAATGAAGCGTTATAAAAATAATACATAAATTTAATCAAAACAAGAGTGCTGGTCACGATACTATTGGTAATTACGTGGTAAAAAGGATTGCAAAGGAAATATCGATTCCGTTAACTATCATATTCAACCTGTCTATTACTACTGGTGTAGTACCAAATGAGTTAAAGATCGCAAAGGTAATTCCCATTTATAAGAAAGAAAATCCAGAAGTTTTCTCCAACTATCGTCCAGTTTCTGTCCTGCCATGCTTTTCAAAAATACTTGAAAGGCTTGTATTCAACAGATGCATACATTACATTGATAAATATGAAATTCTAAATGATAAGCAATTTGGCTTTAGATCTAAACATTCTACCTATATGGCTATCTTGGAATTTATTGACAAAATTAGTAATGCTGTAAAACAATGAGACAACTGTTGGGATTTTCTTAGATTTGTCGAAAGCCTTTGACACTATCGACCATAGTATTTTATTACATAAACTGGAACATTATGGTTTTAGAGGAAATCGTTTTAAAATGGTTTAAAGATTACTTACATAATAGAAAACAGTATGTGTATTACAATTCTTGTAAATCTGAATATAAAGATATAATATGTGGAGTACCTCAAGGCTCCATCCTAGGCCCATTATTGTTCATTTTGTATGTTAATGATATCATAAATACTTCCACCATTCTAAAATTTGTCTTGTTTGCCGATGATACTACTATAACTTATTCACATAAGGACATTGTGTCCAAATACGATCTTATCAACAATGAATTAAAAGAAGTTAATAATTGGTTTAAGGCTAATAAGCTATCAGTGAATGCAAGCAAGACTAATTATATGGTGCTTGGTACAACTCACAAAACATCACGCGTATTGTACAATGTTACTAATAATATTATATTAGATAATGTAATCCTGGAAAGGTTGAATAAGACCAAATTTCTTGGAGTGACAATTGATGAGAATCTAACTTGGAAATTTCATATTACCAACATCTCAAAGAATATATCTAGAGGTGTTGGTGTAATAAACCAACTGAAACATTTTGTTCCCGAGCGAATAATGTATTCACTATATTGTACTTTAATACTTCCTTACATAAACTACGGTATCTTAGCATGGGGAAATACTTGTAAAAAATATTTGGAAAAGATTTTAAAAACTTAAAAAAAAAAGCCCTTAGAATGATATCGAATAGTCACTTTTAAGTCACTCAGCTCCTATTTTCAAGAATTACAATTTGCTTAATGTTTATGATAGTTATGATCTAGAACTAAGCACTTTCATGTACAAGTATAATACCAATCTGTTACCAAAGGCCTTCAATAGTTATTTCGTTGAGCAGAGGAATCACCTCAGGTATCACACAAGAAACGCTGAAGATTACAAGATCTGTCTTACAAAAACAGAGTTTGCTAACAAAACAATAAGAACCGCCGGGCCAAGAAAATGGCATTCGATCGACAGATGCGCCAAAACGGCTACATCAGTAAAACTCTTTAGATCCCAAATTAAAACAAACCTTATGGAAATGTACACTTAATACCTCTTAGTTTTGATTTACTTAGTTTTATTTTTTCTCCCTTTTAAAACAAAAAATCGATTAAAAATTAACCGATCTCGTAGCTTCTATACTATATTCACAAAATGTCAGCTTTCTTTTGCGATATACGTGAGCATATGTTATGAAATCCTAATTTGTCTTACACTTATATTCTGCATGTTCTTTATTCATCATTTTTTTCCTGCTTAGTCGTTCTACATGAATGTATGAAAGAGGGTGGGGGGGGTGTTTGTATGTATGTAATCGTATTTTATTAGACAAATTAAGAAACGTAGGCTAAGGTTAAGGGGGTGCTTGTTCAGGCCTTTTTGGCCTTCTGAGCATCTCCTCATTCAAATGTGTTGTTTAGCTGTTTAGCTGTTATTGTATTGTTGTATTTTGAATGAAATAAAGACTGATTGATTGATTGATTAAACATGTTGAAGGAAATGAAGTTGACCTCTTCAAGGGTATGTCCATATCTGTTTTGTTTATTTAGATTGAAAAAGAGAGCGGTGACAAAATAAACAAAATGTCTCATATCCCTGATGACAGTAAGCAATTATAACAGAACGTGAGCAAAATGCATACTGTTTGTTGTCCCAGTCAACATGTTATGTAATTGACCGTTAATGTATGCCCTTAATATAGTACAATTGTTACTTTAGCACTTCATGTATAATTGTTGGCACCAATTAAAACTTGTCCTGGTGTTAATTGCTCGATAAATTGAGAATAATGTGACGTTGGGTATGGGGTTTTGATGTGTTTCCTGTCACACCTGGCAACAACTACTTATTTTTGAGTACCAGTAAATGGATCGTATAATGGCAGGCTATGTGCAGTCACTGAACTTACTTAGCAAGTTCTACTTTCTTACATCTGTTTACCATGATTGTTATCATTCAAGGAAATCTCAAGATAAAGTTTTAATTGCTAATGAATAATTTTATGTGCTTTGTTTTAAACTGAATCAGTCTTGTGATCATGTATGGTTGCAAGGTCTGAGCTGGTCTGAGCCTATTGTTTCCATGGAAGTGGTTCTGACCTCAACTGAATTACTGAAACACTATTTCTATGCATGTTTTAGATTACAGTATTCTACTTAATTAGTGCCCTCCCCCTAATTAGTGCCCCCCCCCAGATAGGGCCCCTACACATTATTTGATTATGGTATTAACACCCTTCCCTAATACCCAGGGGGCCACTGGTCATTGACCAGGGGGTATCATGCGTGGCCAAAGATTCAAGTAAAAGGGGTCTTTTTTTATGATCAGGCACTGTACTTGCGTATCGTGTATCTAAAACAAGGAAATTTAAGAAAAAGGGTATGCCTTGTACAAAAATCACAGTGTTTGGGGTCCTTTGAAACAAATGTAGCATGGAATAAAGGTTAAAAGTTATGAACTTTTGAATTTGTGTTTTCCCAGTTGTTATGAAGGGTTTTTGAGTAAAAAAAATGACTGATTTACTTGTTTCTATAAATGGGGGGCAAAAATAATGTCAATACTTATTTAGGGTATAAAATTGCACAAGTTTGTCATACTTGTTTAGGGGTGCATTTTCAGACCTTGTAAATACTTGTTTAGGGTGCTATCTGAGACTTGTGGCCACGCATGATACCCCCTTGTCAATGACCAGTGCCCCCCGGCCCTAATAAGTGCCCCTACACAATTTTTTTAAGTGACAACTGTGAATTGTCTAAGTGCCCCGTTTCCATGCAACTGTATTAAGTGTACAACTAAATTTGAAATAATGTTACCATCTAAACCTTCCGGCTTGGGATTTATTGATTATTTAAATTTTAAGTATTTTTATCTGTAAATAAAAAATTCCCAATTCTGACTTTCATTTTGCAATTATTTTAATAAGCGCCTAGGAGCCAAGACCATGCAAAGCTGCAAACTTCTTGATTTTTCAGCAGCTAAAAACAATAATTAAAATATATGCCTAGTTAGTCGAGCTTCATTTTAATGTCTATAAAATTGTGTAGTGTGTTGCTGTTTTGAGCTGCATACTGTGGTAAAATTGATCAATTTTGGACGATAAAATTCACCATAAAAACCATCACTTTGGCCCAGTCCACACTAGTATATTTTCGTCATCGTGTCGTAATTACCCGATTATGACACGATTATGATTAATGAATGATGAGAGCGTCCACACGGTCAGCATCTCGTCATCGTGTCGTAATAAATTCACGCTACGGTAATTATGAAGCCCATTGAGTAAACATAAATACAACGACAAAATGCGTACACACAGGTAATTTCCATCATTAATTACGACACGATCATGCTAGAAACCGGCCCAATGATGGAAATTTTCATCATTCGCGAATGATGACACGATTGTAGTATGCCGATGACATTGAGCGGACACACGGTACTAATATTATAATACGATTATGACACGATCGTACTCGACAGGAAAAAACACACTCGTGTGGACCGGGCCTTTGAAAATAACATCATGATATATAGTCATGTAGTGATCCGTAAACTACCAAAATATTTTTTTGAGAAACCACATTTTAACCAATTTTAAAAACTGCATGATTGCAGGGACAACAATTTCAGTTAATGACCGGAGGCAGACTGATTATTTTGTTTCAGTAACTTTTATTGAAAAGTTTGTAACTACAGGCTGTATCAAAATGATCGGTACCCATCAGTTTCCAGCGATATGGATACGACTGCCACATGAAAATTAAACATAGGATCCACATAATTTGTTGATCAATGTCATAAACAGTCATATAGCTAACAATTATGGTAATTTCAAGAGGATCCAATATTGCATTTGTAAGAAGCATGTTTATCAATAACCCCCATATCATTATAACCCCAGCTATATGACTGTTTATGACATTGATCAACAAATTATGTGGATCCTATGTTTAATTTTCATGTGGCAGTCGTATCCATATCGCTGGAAACTGATGGGTACCAATCATTTTGATACAGCCTGTACTTTTAAATTAGCTGGTAAATAAATTCATCTACATCTCTTGTTGTTGGCTTTGGGAGGTTCAAAATTTTCTAGTTTCCATTTGCAATTGAATATTTAATTTGAATGTCTATACCTTTGTGAAAGATAATTTTAATTTGGTTTCTTTCACAATGTGTGTTTTGAATTATATAAACTACACTTGCAAACTAGCATTTGTTTTCAAGAAAGATAATAATTATAACCACATTAAACTTATTAGTATAGTTGGATCGAAGCATGCTCGGCATTCCCAAATGTCAAACCCCAAGTGTTTCTAAATATAACCAGCAGAGGCACATGTGGTACAGCTGGGCAGTCATGATACTGTGCCATGTTTCCTTGCAGCTTAGCTAATACTTGATCAGAATCAAGAAATAGTAAGGAAATTATTGGGCAGATGCACTGCAGGTATGTAGGGCACTGGGCAAAGTGGCACCAAACATTATTATGGGGGCTGGTCTACTTCTCAAACACTTAAAATCAATCTTAAATTTTGATTATGTTACATTGCATTTCATCATATCACAGCATTTGTACTGCGCTGTTCCCAAAAATGAATTATGCCCAGAGCACTTACAATAGCAATATGACTTAAAATTAGGCCTAAAAAGAAAACTGTTTGATTGGCGTAACCCGACCAACCCTAAAAATAGGCCCGATCCTAGACTTTTTTTCTTATTTTTTGTTGCAAACAAATAAAAATAAATAGACAAAATTTAAAAAAAGGAAACAAAAAAGTTCCAAGGCCTTTATCATACGCAATGTGTGTTTAAAAAACAACAACTTATAGGCCTTACGATAAACCAGTATAAAAATAAACTTAGTAATTCCTATGAAATCAAGTGTTATCATGTTTATGATGAATTTTAAGGTCCAGGCAAATGACCATTCGCCAGTGAAGTGTTATGTGTAATCCGATTATCACCAAGTCAACTGGATCACGCTTTTGAGTTCTGCACCACGATCGAAATGATCGCAACACAAAGTCTATCATGGCATGTACTATCAATTCCAAAAGTTGCGTGATCCAGTTACCAGGGAGTTGTGTAACCACTTCACTGGCGAATTAGGACTCTCAACATGACAGATCTGTATATGAAGGGGAAAATGTTTACTAGTATTTATTGTAGCTTTGAGTTTAAAGGGGGTAATCCTATTAGTTTAGATATGGATTGTCTTCAAACTTACATACAATTTCAAATAGCTCCTTTACATGTACACATATGCATCTATGTGAGAAAATGAGAACAATTTCAGCGTAAATGTGAATAATTAGCACAATTACTTAGCAATTAAGCCAATACGTTGGTACGCATGAATTGCATTCTGGTCCAGCATCCTGAAACAATGTGTGCTGTATTCCATTTTGAGTCATGTCCCAACGTTTCATCATATCACTACACCCAAATATCATTCTTGACTAGATATCTCATGCTTTATATTTTCCCTTGAAGTATTTCTTTTAAAATTTGTGCATAACAATTCTGTGTTGTGACAGAACAGAACAGTAACACTAATTTTTGGTATTTACAATACTTAATTTGTTTTATTCTCTGGAGGTTAAAGCTGGATATGGTTGTAAGATATTCATGTTGGAGTTTGTTAATACTGGATATTGTGCGAGCTCATTGACATGTGTGGAATTAAGAATTTGACATTTCACCATATAGTCATGAACTCATAATTAGTGGATGTACTTCGCAAAACGCTCATATTTTCACCTCCGGAAGACGAGGAGCATGAAAGTGACCATTAGTTTAATTTACATGTTATATGGCCCATTTCACGGTTAGGCGCCACTTTTTGATTTTCAACATATCTGGCCTGGTGTGTAAAAAATAATGGGGTTACAGAATTTACTGTTGGTGATTTTTCATTGTCTCTGTATGGCCTACCTGCATTAGCTTAATCGGCCTTTCTAGAATTATCTTTCAGGGCGCACAGGGGTCAGAAGTGGTCAAAAAACCACATTTCACTAGCAACCTGGAAACAGACATTTATTTTCCAATGCTGCCACTTTTAACTATGTTGAGCCTACCAGCTGCTTTTGTTGTTTTTATGTAGTGAACAAGTTGCACTATACAGCCATACATGAACAAAGTATTAGTTGTCAGTTAAACTAGCATGAGAACCATTTAAATTTCTGAATTCGGATGTGACATTTTCCGTTCACATCTATGTACCTTATTCAATGTGGAATAGATCGACTAATACTTTACATGAATGGCAAACTAGTGTGTTTTAGTAAAGTTCAGAGTCTTGTTACTATTTGTTGAACAAATTACACTTGTTGCTCTTAATATGTAGATATAGCGATATTTTGAATTTTTGCCAACAAATTCCGTTCACAATTTTGTCACATCCGATTAATTTTCCAAATAGTATAATTTATTAACAAAATGTGGCAGAATTTTTTCTCCTTGATTTTTAAAAATCTCCTGCTATGAGCTATCTAATGACACCATTTAATGAAAACTCCTTCATCAACTTAGCTTGCAGATGTCATTTCAAAGTTTCCGTTCACATGTGTCACATCCATGGTACCTGTCACATCCAAAATAGTTTCTTCAAAGAACTAAGACAGGAATGGGACTAGGATGCCAGTTTGAAGTTATTTCATTACAGGTTTGTGGGGATCAAAAGGCACAACAAATCTTTAATTCAGTATGCCTTCTTTAATTGTGACAGGAGATTCAAAAAGCTTCAATTTCCGTTCACATGTCACATCCTCAAAATTAGTAGTTTTAGGCCAAAATACTTAAACAACATGATATTTGACTTTCTAAAATAGGTTTATTATTTTGTACATGTCATATATGATTATTTCAAAGCTTTGTCTTTGTCTTTAGAGGACAGTTTTGTATACAATTTACAGAAGCGGATGTGACATTTTCAATTGTGAACGGAACATTTCAGTAAATTATAAACATTTTGCTTGTCAAAAATATAAAGGGTCAGGAAAAACGTTTTAGCATTGCTCAATTCAATAGAATCTCACAAAATATATGTGTTAGAAGTGCCCAAAGCTTATATTTTTGACAAGCAAACTGTTTATCATAATGAAACATTCCGTTCACAATTGAAAATGTCACATCCACTTCTATAAATTGTAAACAATGTTTTAAAATGAACACTAACACAGGTTGATATGTTTCAATATATCCCATTTAATTCACTGAGTGTGTGAAAACTCTTTGAATCATTATTTTCTGAAACATACTCTGCTTTACAGTGTGTGGTTTCCGTTCACATTGACATCAGTCACATCCAAAATTGCACAAACATCAGAATCTTGAATTTGACCTGTGTTTTCAAACTGGCTGATATTATTTGTGAACATTACCCATATTATGACCTTCAAAGCTGTGCAATATCAGAGTCATTCATTGATTATTAAAATTGTTGAGTAAACCTTTTCATGTCAATTTCCTTTTTACCACAAAATTACATTAAAGTGGCCATAAATTTGTCATTACACAACAAAATTTGCCCAAATTTGGTCAAAAGGGAGCCTATGACATACTCGTTTATTTTAAATATCTATGATATATGTATTGGACAGTCAAAGTATAAATATACACTACTCGATATTGATCAAATTTGTTAAAAATTACATAACATGAGATAATAAATCATAATTTTCTTCAAGAAGTAGCGAGATTTAAGCTGGGAAATGATATTTTATGAAAATCTGGTCTTATTTGGAAAAGAAAACCCTATTAAATTAAATTTAATCCATTTTGAAAATTTCGAGTTTTTTTCACTAAAAGTGGCGCCTAACCGTGAAATGGGCCATATGAGTTTATGCGATCCATCGTTTTACAAGGAATCAGCAGTCATTCATCACAGATTCATGTTTAGTCAACTTTCCTCAATAGTACACCTGCTTGCAGAGTTGCTGTTATACTTGAGTGTTGGCGGTTTTGCACGTCGTAACACTTTTTTTGTCGTGTACGTCATCCGGAGATACACACCATGCTTCTCGGAACAGTTTCACAATTACATCGAAATGTTTTGCCAATTTCAAAAATTCCAAGGAAAAATGGAAGGAAAACTCAAAAGAACACTTTGCATGCACACTATCGTTCTGAGAAGAGTTTCACATATATCTGAATGTTTTTTCCGATTTTGACAATTCCAAAATTTGAAGGGCAAAAAAGAAATTAAAAAAACAGGATGTTATTCAGGAAGCCATCTATTTTCATTTGTCACTGCGAGGGTCTGCTTCAGTAAAATGGCTTCTTACCATTGTCTATGATGGAACTATGCGATACTCACCATATGAGTGGGAAGAATGAGTGGGGAAGAATTTTGTGTGCAAGTAATGGAATCAGCAGGAAAAATAAAATAAATATTTTAAAATGTATTTGTAAAAGGAGTAAAAAATATTGTGATTTGTTCACACATTATTTTATTATATAAACACAGCATTGATTACCGCCTTGAAAACAAAACAAAAAGACATTGAAAACCAGCCCTTGTTGTTCCATAGGCCACTGCACATATGCTGTGTAACGTAAATTTACAAATTTTTGCTAATCTGCAAGAAATTTTGTGCACACAAACATTAGTTTCCAGTGATAGAGAAAAGTGTGGGATGAGGCAGTGGATCACAAAATGCCGCTTTATATAGAAAACAAACATTTGTGATTTGTGACATACATAAATTTACATTATTAAGACTATATATGATCAAAACCGTCTTGTGGTGAAAATATTTACCCAGCAGAACCCCTGCAGCAAGTGTCCTCACATTCTGAAACTTACAAATTCAAGTTATTTTACTATTTGTTCTTCCGTATATAGAAACAAAAAAAGAAGACTCAGGAGATAGATCGATTACATTTGGAGAGCAATCCCTTGAATTGGACTGTAGAAGAAGTGGTGCAGTTCATATTGAAGACAGACTGTGCAACATTATCTAATATATTCAGTGAACAGGTAAGAAGAACAGGACTTCTTTGTAACCCGATCTAGCAAATTGTGGATAAGTCAAATTACAATGTCTGCATCATGGTAATAAAAACTTTAAATCGATCTAAATGTGATGCAATGAAGCTAAACGAGTCTTAATGTCAATCAAAATTCAGTTTTAAATTTCATTACATGAGACATGTTTACAGCTTTATTTTGTTGAAAACTCCATAATAATAAGTCTAATTATGATGGAGTTTTCAGCAAAATAGTTCCAGAGATATGGCCATTTTAGTGTTGCTCAGAGCAATAAAAAAAATCAATATTTATGACATCTGACTCATTTTGCTTGATCACATTACATGTAGGAAGGAAAAGTTCTAGTTGAATACATTGGTTATATAAAGAAATTAAAGAAAACCAGGATTTGAGTGTAAATCAGCTTACGACTCAAAAACAATTTGGCGACATTGGCCTCATTTTGCTTGATCACATCACATAATTGTAAATTATTTGGTAACAGGTTGATAGTCCAATGGGTCATCATTAATCCAAAAGTTCTTACAAACCCTAATCCTTCCCCAACCCTGAACTTCACCTTAACCTAAGTCCTAATCCTAACCGTAAACAGAACCACGAGTCCTAGACCGAGTGTTACCTTATCCCCATTAAGGGGGTACCTGCCCAATTTTTACATTTTTCTCAAAAATTATAGTGCATTGGTGACAAGTAAGATATGTATATCAAGGACTACAACTACTGCACTGGAAATTTTATTTCAGCACAGACAAAAGTTGTGGAGTTACAGTCAAAAATGAGGGAAACCAATATTTGATCAATAAATCAATAACTACTTGCCTTGAGTTGCTGAATTTTCAGTGCAGTAGTTGTAGTCTTTGCCCTATAATATACATATCTTACCTGTCACCAATGCGCTATACTTTTTGAGAAAAATGCAAAAATAGGACCAAAATTGGCCAGGGGTGTAGTACCCCCTTAAACGTAATGCTAACCCTATCGGTAACCCTTAGCTAAAATACCCTAAACCCTAACTTGAACCTTTTTTGGAGAATGACCCTTGTGACTAATGGGCTGTTCCAGATTATTCTTTCAGTAGATAAAATTTAAATTTGTAACACGCTATGCTATGTTGTTTCCTGAAAAACTGGACTTCTAAGGCATCCAACTGATGGTGATGTAAAAGAGAAGCCATAGGGGAATGAGTGAAGCAGCACATATTATTCAGAAATGGGGACTTCGCTTTCAGCTGCCACACCCATGGGATCCGGTGGTGAAAGGTTTCCCCGTCATCTTTTACGTCAGATGGCTGAAAAGGTCTGGTGTTTCTGGGATAGGGGAATGAGTGGAGCAGCTCACATTATTCAGCTGTCACACGCTGCAGTAAAAGGCTTCCCGTCATCTATTACGTCAGATGGCTGAAAAGGTCTGGTGTTTCTGGGATAGGGGAATGAGTGGAGCAGCTCACATTATTCAGCTGTCACACGCTGCAGTAAAAGGCTTCCCGTCATCTATTACGTCAGATGGCTGAAAAGGTCTGGTGTTTCTGGGATAGGGGAATGGGTGGAGCAGCTCACATTATTCAGCTGTCACACGCTGCAGTAAAAGGCTTCCCCGTCATCTATTACGTCAGATGGCTGAAAAGGTCTGGTGTTTCTGGGATAGGGGAATGGGTGGAGCAGCTCACATTATTCAGCTGTCACACGCTGCAGTAAAAGGCTTCCCCGTCATCTATTACGTCAGATGGCTGAAAAGGTCTGGTGTTTCTGGGATAGGGGAATGAGTGGAGCAGCTCACATTATTCAGCTGTTGGACCAGACGATGAAATGTTTCCCCCGTCATCTATTACGTCAGATGAATGAAAAAGTCAGGTGTTTCCGGGATCCAACGTAGCATAGCGAGTTGCAATTTTATTTTTTGATTCATTTACAAATTTATATGTAATGAATGTCTTCAAGAAACGTCTTCAATTCTGCATGCTGCCATATCTAGGTAGCAAATAATAATTTTGTGGCATTTAACATTTGCATGTTTAATGGACACAATGTCACTTTGCATCTTCTATTGCATACATGTAGCATGTTTGGTGTAAATGAACACATAGTCATAGTATGACTTGGTCCTGATCATTGCAACGTTGTCCAGTGCAGGCATATTTATCATAAAGAATCAGAGCTACATGTAGGCAACACCAGACTTTTTTAAGCTACACAATGACGGAAATGGCTGAATACTTTTCCCTGGCTTGGTGCCATTTTTGTTTGGTCTTCCAGGGGCCTCCGATCGATCCCTAGCTTTACCGAGAATTTTCAGCAGCGTGACATTCATTATAGTGTTTGGTAGAGTTCCAAACCCCCGGTTCCAAACCCCACGCACTTCCAACCTGTGTGACCTCACAGGATTTCAGCTTGAGTCAATCTAGCTTCTTCATGAAAGCATTTTGCCAAACGAATATCAATCACAATACCTGTGTTGTTTTATTTCCTTCATTTTGACATGCAGTTTTCCAAGCCAATTTTGGAACATGCTGGGCCTACTTTAGGCATTGTCAGTGGGAACATGCCTTCCACTCAGATCAAACGTACTACAGTCAGTCTACTCTGAAGTACAAAGTACAGACGCGGACGCACACCTTGTGCCGACTTAGAGGGCATGCATACCTGCAGCAGAGACGCAGCACTGCACACTGTTTACGGGCTGTATACGCGCGCGTTGTCACTTTGTACTTCAGAGTGGACAAACTGTATATCGCCTTGAAAACTGGAAAACATTGCACTCATGAAAGTTGGATAAACATACATGTATATTCTGTAAATGTTAACCACCATAAAGTTCTTGATTTACTGGAAGTAAACAGTGTCAGGGAATGGTGCTACAGACACAAATGTTATAAACTCTAAACATGGCAGTTATTCCACATTATGGCACTAAACCTTTAGGCCTTGCAAACACTACCAAAATGGTTTGTCTTACCCAAAATCAACAGCATTTCATGGAATGCTTTCATACCCTGACATGATTGGATCAGTTCCAAGGAACAGGTTATTAACCAACTTATGGTAGTGCAGTTTAACAGGAAATATATGGCATGGGTGGGAGTAATGTATCCTGTTAACGTCACTGTCCGCACATATATCACAGCTTGAATTTAAAGTGGGTACATACATGTATGTGATGCATAAGGGTGATCTTAAACTAAAAGATTCCAACAAGTTGCTATCAATATGAACAACTTCTAAACAAAACAATATTTTTCAGTTTAAAACCTTCCATAATTATTAACTCCAAATCAGGGATACCAAATAATAATAATTTTGTTACGATTTTTCTGATGAGATTTTAAAGATTTATGTAAATATAATTGTCAATAACAAATTACATGAATGCAACTTGCTGACACTGTACAATAGTTTAGAAAGTTTTGCTCTTGTGTTTGAGCGAGTTGTTCACGTGTCCCATTGCCTAAAGAATTTTTTTTGACTCATTGACCCGGAAGTTGTCGCAAAATGGGAGTGGTGAAATGTCAATGACTCCTTTACTGATTGGTCCATTGCTCTGTGTTGCTAAAATATCCATTTATGCATGATGGAGGTTTAGAATATTTATTTTATTTCATGGGAAGTAGATTGAGTAAGCTTAGACTGGATTTTGATTTGAAATTCATGCGCGTCCGCTCAGACGCAAGGCATTGATGCAGCTTGCTGAACAGAGCGTCCAAAAATAGAAAATCACACCTCAGACGTGCCTTAGTGGGAGCCTTGGTCTCATGATTGAAGAGCATAATAAAAGATGGTGTCAATGTGCCAGAACACCCTTGCCATTCATTATATCAGCTAGTGCCACCTCGGGCCACTTCAAGTTGCAGGATGAACTTTAAAATTTGCTGTGCAAGTGTTTTGCTCAAGGAAGTTGTGGAAATGGCTGGTGTTTTGATGTAGAGAGAAGATCGTACCCGCCCTAAAAAACATGTCAGCAGCTATCTTCATGTTGCCTCCCTATTTCCTGCAACTTCAATTATCAGTTTCCTACATTACAATCCATCCATCTGCAAATAGATTTCTGGTAATATTATTTTAAGAAGATAGATGGCCAAGCCAGGGAATTTAGATTGTTACCCGGAAAGGGCGAGTAACAAAAATTCATGCAAAGTCAAGCATTCCAAAGTGGTATATCAAGTCTATGAGGCTGAATTCAGAATTGATATAGGTCAGTCCTTCCTGGCATAGGTGTCATTTTGTTTCCTACAATGATATACTACACGTGTTGTAATATTTAGATATAAAAATGCATTTGTTAACATATTTACAATTTAGAAAATATCTTGTCGATGGCAGCACTAAACCATAATTATAGATCCATGTGAGTGAATCATGCAGACTAATTTCAAATTTATCATTTCTGGTTTATTTTTACAGGAGATTGATGGTCAGGCTCTTCTGCTGTTAACCCTACCCACAGTCCAAGAATGTATGGATCTGAAACTAGGACCAGCCATCAAACTATGTCATCACATCGAGAGAGTCAAAATAGCTTTCTATGAACAATTTGCTCAATGATGAAAACTACCATTGCAACCGATGGTTGTAAGTAATAGAGTATAATGGTATCATATTGACATTGTAACAGTAATTTTCTTTTGTGTGTGTGTCAGGTTTACAGTAAAAAAAGCTACAGAGATATCAACGAAGGTGCCAATAATTATTATAGTTCTTTGTAGTTTGCTTTGTGATAACTTTTCAGTCGATACTGGTTTTGCTGTGATGCAATTTGAATTTAAAGGTGCATGACCAGATTGTGGTCCAGTTGTAATACATTGTGATTTCTGCCTCACATTGAGGCTGATCACACAAACATTCTTATTTCAAGTTTGGAGTAAATAAAATCAGTGTTGCCAAAACTTTTCAGTGTCAAGGCGCGGCACATTGGTTCACCAGGCTGCGGTAAATGAGTCTCAAGTAGCCCAATATTTAAGCTTCCAAAAAAAGCTCCTAATACAGGAAATTTGGGCAGATTAACCTGAATTTAGAATGCAAATCACCCAATTGGGTGGAAAAGCACTTGACTTAAAAACTAATGATAGTTAATGGGAAGTTACGGACAGATCAATAAATGGCCACAAAACCATTTGTAATTGAAATTCGGAGCTTCAGAGACTCAAAACCTATATAAATCGGCTAAATTGGAAGGAAAATACATCAAACTATTGCCCCAACCTGAATTTTGCAAAGTAGCCCAATTTCAGGCAAGTAACGGCACAGTTTTTTGAGTAGCGGCAAGTGATTGCCAAGTAGCCCAATTGTGCGCCTAAGGCGTGGCATTGGCATCATTGAATAAAATTCCACCAGTGATTTAGATTTTAGAAAAAAAATTTGTATCCTAATAGCCCATAAAACAGTACACGACTTCCAGGGTGGTATCCACCTAAACTATCTTGTATTGCCGGAACTAAACATATTCCAGGCCTAAATTTTCACTGGGGTTATGAGAAGAATATGATAAGCTTCCACCTGTTACCAAAATGTGCATTTATAAGAGTGGGTAAGTTGGGGGATGATGTTATTATCTTGTCAAGCACCTTTAATCTAGACTTTTGATATTATCTTGCAAACAATCATTGATGCCTGTGTGCTTTCAGTTCTTGTAGTAATCAAAACTGATCAAATTGATTACAGTAGAAATTCACCCATTGCTTTTGTAAGTATGTGTCACAGTTGACTCTCATGTGAGGTGTAACTTTTCTCTGAATGTACCACATTAATGAGTGTAAAAGCTTTTTCTTACATTTAAAACCTAGAAGTGAAGCAAGGAAACATGGTAAATGCATTAATGTTCAATTTTGTTGTAGTTGAGATAGATAAGTGTTTTAGTGTCACACGCAACTGTGATTAGCAATTAGATATAATTAATGATGTCCAATTAATGATGATGTCATTGATGCAATGATAGCTGAAATATTTTCCAAGTTCCCTTCTACTTAATTTGCAGTACGTACATGAGCTTATTAAAATAGCTGTATGTATTGTGAATAAAAATGAACTGAACTGCCTCTAAGATGTGCAATGCTGTAGAACTTAGATAAAATGATATCATTGATAAATATAGCTTCCTGTGTTACATCAGAGAAGATATTTTACCCTTCCCAGAATCCTTTGCAATGTGACACACCACCTCATTACATCAAATGACACTCCTATTACAGATTCCCATTGTATTCATGTTCAGAATAGACTGGCTAAATATGGGTCGATAGTCAAGAACGGGGTCAAGAATTAAACATATCGGATGTGCTCTGATCATTGAGGTACTTTTTGTCACAATCACCCCATACTAGGAATTTCAATTTAATGAACACAGCTTTCAACAGCTGTATGCGATCCAACGGTGATCATATTTTGCGTATTCCAAACTACAACACGAACACATGACCTTGCAGTGGCGTAGCGTGGGTCATCACATTGGGGGCACCGACCATGATTGGGGGGCACCTGGTCTGATTGGGGGGGTCACAAGCCAATTTTCCTATGAGATTTTTTAAATTTTCAGATCAATTGGGGGGCACGTGCCCCCGCCCCTATAACGCTACGCCACTGCTTGGATACAATACTAACCAATCACGGTTGCGTTGGCATGGTTGGATTCCGTGTTACGCATGCACAGTCGTACACGCTGGTGTACATCACACAATGTACACAAAAAATTGTCAGGCTGTGTTCAATCAATTGAAATTTCCACTATAGATAAGCAAATAAGTACAGACAGTAATGAAATGGGAGAAATGCATTGTGGGAAGTGGACAATATCTTTACATCTAGAGAATTAATACCATGATAGAACCTACACCCATGCACAAAAGTAACATATGAACCCAAAGCAGCATAATTCTTCTGAATCACTGTATTTGGATTTTGATTAAATATATTTTCTATCACAATAGGATCTTAGATCTCTGTAACAAGGTGCCATAAAAGTAATGAACAATATACTTTTTATTTTCCCAATGTAATTATAAGCGTCCTCATGTTAGGTTAGTTTTACATGCCTCAATTTCAATTCTCCCAGGTTGTACACATTACATGTATGTTGTCACCTTCAAAGAACCTGCCCTTGTAACTTTTTACACAGATAATAATGGTAGCTAAACCTTGAATGCAGTGGCAATGGAAGCATTATATAATTTAGGAAGGACAGGACTGTTTTAGCCCAAAATGAAGATGAATTTTCAGGTGCTATTTGTTGGGCCGGTGCATGCTAAAACTTGCAATTTAACCTATTTTGGCCCAAAACACAGTCTTTATTTCAGTGTCTTCAATAAGTGTGTAGCAGAAGCAAAATGCTACATAATTTTCATCATTTGCTACACAATTTTGGAATATGTAGCAATTTTGTTCCATTCATAAGCATTCGCTCCCAAATTTGGTGAGCATTTTTGCGACACAAATAAAATTGTTTAATGCAGACCCTGTTTTTTTTTTTTTGGACAGCAAGATGCACAGGGCAATTAACTGCTTCATTTTGGGGGTCAATCAATCAATCAATCCCTGAAACTTGTATAGTGCCTAAACCAAGAAAACGTGTTCTAAGGCGCTGGGGACATACAAAGAGCAATCATATGCAAACAAATGAAAAGAAATACGTGATACATGTTATCAATTCAAAATATACATAATTACAAAGAAAGTTAATGCTTATAATATGCAATTCCAAACAGGTGATGTTTAACCAGTTTCTTAAAAATGACAGTGGATTCTGCATTTCTGATGTGATGGTCCCGTCTCCCCGCTTCTGCCGCCTATGCTTGAATCTGTTTTAAATAAGTTGATGTTAATAATATTTACCTTACTGATTCTGGTAAACGCAAGATTTTACCAAGGATTGGCAACTAAAGACATTCCCATCTTGCATTCAATTTGTATATGTAATGCACTACTGTATTGAGAAATCATGGCATGGAAAATTATGATATTATTAATATATTTTTCAGCCTTATGAAATGTGTGTGTATAGTAATTATAAGATTAATGCTTTTGTAACAGTACTAGGCGTTTCCAAGGTTTCAACTTTGCAGAGTTATATAACCTGGGCCTTAATTGATCAAAAAATAAATAAAAACACAACCATATCCCACCCATATTATATATCCCCCAAACAATCTTTTCAGCTATTCAGTATTGAGAATAGTGTATACATTTGGCATTGATTATAAAAGACACTTGGATCAGGATTTGTATGAAATGTACTAAAATAGTAATTATATAAATAATAATAATACCGTACATAATTTGTATGTAATAGTATGTATTATATTTTAAGGCGGTGCATGCAGTATTTTTAGCATAATGAAAAGATGATTCTTATGTGTAGGCTATGATGCTATTACAGAAAGTATTCACACTCCCCATGTTCTGTGCTTAATAATACTGCTTACCATAGTTCATCTAATTTCTGTCATAGATGTATCGTGCATTTTCGCTCAGAGGGAGGGTATGTGCTTTCTAGAATCACAAGCTGATGACTTGTGTACGATGTATAACACTGATAACATTGTATGACTGTGAGTCACTGCACTGTAAATTGTTTAGAGTTCATTTTCATTCCACAAGATTATAAAGGTGCTTAACATGTTAATCAATAGGAACAGGTATGAAAGAGAGTAGTGAATTGACTAGATCCACCCACACAAAATGTGGTTATTGGATACTTAATATTATTGGCAGGAGGTCAAATACTTATTGATTTGTGTTTTCTAACGAATACTATTCTCTAACATCAGTCAGTTTAAGAGTAGGGCTATTGTCACATCTGAGAAAATTTACTTGTGTTTTGCTAAAGAAAAGAGGATTATGTTTTGCAAGTGAAAACATGTCTCCAAGTCCAATGTAATTGTGAACAAAAGGAATTTTTTTACTTCATGTGAAATCATTTGTGATGTTTAATCAAAAAAATTATTGATTATTTTTCTTCTTCCTTTCATGTGTGAGACAGTGCAAACTAAAATGATTCAATTGTCATCCAGATAAGTTCATCAGACTTGTCAATCAAAGTAATACATCGATATCAAAGATTTTTTTTTTTTGTAACCAAACATGCTTGTTAATGTTAATTTACACACTGAAATGTACCACTTCTTCACTTTCACTTTCACAAAATACATGTTTTTTTTAAATTGCATTGTCATATTTAAAAGAAATGTCAGTCGATGTCTTTCAAGCATGGATTTAGTAAACTCTCAGTCTCTCATCACTAGGAAAAAACAATGTTTGACCATAGATTATGGTTTGACATGATTAGATCTCCTGGTTGGCCAAGTTCATAATTGCAGAAATAGGGTTATCATTATTTATAATATTTATAATAAAAAAACAAGCTTGTGAATACTACAATTTCCCTCATCTCAATCATACATATTGTGAAGCCCAGCTCTGGTGGGAAGCTATGATGCTGAAATTCTTACATTTTTTCAATCTAATTTTACCCCACCCAATTACTGCCCATTATTTCAACTTAAATAAAAGCTCTATACAGATTGGTTGCTCAGATGGTTATATCATGTCATTAACCAATCAGGGACACTGTAAGAAATGTCCAACGTTGGCCTGAGTGGATGACATCATAGTGATTAGCGATGAGAGAATCAAGATGTTACTACCGTCACTAATAATTGGCTATAATTGATTTAAGACATATAAAATGATGAGAAAGACGTCATTAAATTGCAAGTAATAAAGTATCCTACATTGTATACACCAATCAATTCTATTGGGCTAATTAGCTAATGAGAACCTTCCAAAGTGAGACTATTTAATGATGCTAATTATGCCTACATGTTGACTGCAGACGACAAATTCCAAATTTTCTTTAAAATTCAAAAATTTCAAACTAAAACATTGTTAGTTGTGACTATATTTGTAATAAGCATGAAAAATGCATTAAAATGAGTACAAACAAGCCCAATATTGGTTCAGTGGTTCTTGAGATACCTCTTGATATTTTAAGAAAATACTTCAACTTTGAATCCTATGGTCAGCATGCAAAGCATTAAGCTGTATCAGCTAGTCTTTCAGAGAGATGAGCAATGAGGGTCAAATTCCAAACCCGTGGGAACTACCGTGTTCTGTTTTATTGAAAAAATAAGTAGTCTTATTTTGTGAAAGTAAAAAATATTACTAATTTATTCAAACTTGTTTATGAAAAAGAAGTTGTTGATGAGATGTCGTAATTGTCCGGTAAGACTTCTCATAGTAAACAGTATATTGATTATTTACAATGTATACACACTATGGACCAGAATGGCCTCAGCCCAATGGCATAGTTCAATAACCTCAATTAAACAATCATAGTGCAAAATTTGACCTCAAGTTGCAGAGTATGAGTTTTAGTACCCAAATTTTTAAAGGTCATTCAATGAATGTGCAAATGTATTGGGGTTAAAGAACTGTGCCCTTGATAGATGAGCATGTTGTGGATCCTAGTGACACTAATTGAAATTATGGTCGATATTCAATAAGCATGCCGCATTCTGGTTCATTATGAAATTCATTAATGAAGTATTGTCATGTAGAATACATAAGAATGATAGGCCTATCCTGTTTACGTCAGGCAAAAGTTGTCATCACTTTTAGTCATAATGTTACTGAACATTTTAATCAGGACTGTTGTTGAAACATTATAGCAGAAAATTCATATTTTGTAGTTCAATCAAACTGCTCAATGTGGACGTTTCAAAGTCTAGCAGACAAGTTTATTTGTCAACATGGTTGTTGTGACAAACAAGATCCTCTAACTCCACAGATGTCCGTTACTCCATGCCTTGCAAGAATTGTACATCAGCTTACGTTGGAGAGACGGGAAGGAAATTTGGTAAGCTGGTGGAAGAACACTGGGCAAAGGCAGAGAAAGCAGGGACACGGGTACCAGAAAGGCATCGCCATTGAGGTTAACATATTGGCCATCACAGACCATGTATGAGAAAGATCATATCATAGATTTGGCAGAAAGAGGCTAAGGTGTTTGGAAAGGAGGTGGACCGATATAAAATATTAAATAAGCAATACAGATCAGAAAGCAAGACAACATCATGAACAGAGACGAGGAGCAATACAATCTTTGTCACACATTGGACAATCTTCTTGGAAGATCTCACTGTGGACGTTGTTTGAGCCTGAGATTAGTAAACAATGTTTGAATCTCACTGTGGACGTTTCAAAGTCTAGCAGACGAGTTTATTTGTCAACACTGTTGTTGCGACAAACAAGATCTTCTTCTAACTCCACAGATGTCCGTTACTCCATACCTTGCAAGAATTGTACATCAACTTATGTTGGAGAGACGGGAAGGAAATTTGGCAAGCAGCTGGAAGAACACTGGGCAGAGGCAGAGAAAGCAGGGACACAGGTACCAGAAAGGCATCGCCATTGAAGGTTATCATATTGGCCATCACAGACCATGTATGAGAAAGATCATATCATAGATTTGGCAGAAAGAGGCTAAGGTGTTTGGAAAGGAGGTGGACCGATATAAAATATTAAATAAGCAATACAGATCAGAAAGCAAGACAACATCATGAACAGAGACGAGGAGCAATACAATCTTTGTCACACATTGGACAATCTTCTTGGAAAACAAACTGGCAACCGCCTTTCTGAGCAACCAGCATCTTCTTTGGTTAACAGAAGATCGGCACAACAACAATAATGTTGAGAAAGAAGTCTGCTAGACTTTGCAGGGTTCACAGTAAGTCTCTTTTATTGGACTAGAAATGTGAAATTTCTACTAACCGAATCCTCCAGCTGAATGCAGGAGTAGACTATGAACATGACATGCTGTAAACCAGCTTTTCCCCATTTTGTCCAAAGGCTGCCAAAAAGATCTATTTTAGTTTTCTGTGTTTTCAGGTTTTTCCTGAAATGTACCATTTTGAAACTTACAATATCATCTTAAACTAGAATAAAGTTTGTCATACTTGCTCATTTGAACCTGAGATTAGTAAACAATGTTTGAACCCATGCGAAATAGTGTGGAAAGTTCAGGAACAAAGGCCAGAACAAGGGCCACTCTGTATAGTCATTGTAATCAATGTCAACAGATAAGAATGAATATTGCACAGTCCATGTTTGCCTTCTAAATTTGGAAGGCATTCATAACAAGGTAATATATTATCACAGGCCATGTATGTATTAAGATATAATCTGTTAATCAAATCGATCTTTGTTTAAAACAATGCCACAGAGATCTGGATTTGTAATCATGGAAGAAAGATATTTCTTCCATGGTTTAATTAATAGTTTATGTAAGTTTGCTTCTCATGTAAAGATTTAATATAAGCTTAAGCAAGTATATAATGTATGGTTGAGCTTGTGAATAAGAAGTTATTCAAATGTCTATTTTTATGATGCATCTGAAAGATGAAATTGTATCAGATATGATTGTCGCTACATGTAATATGTAAATAAAATAAAAAATGAATGAAAGCTGAGTTCTGTATTACTTGTATGACTCTTAAATAATGTATTGGTATGTGCACCATTTGTTCAATGTTTTCACAACCAGAAGTGGGAGCACAGTGGCCAAGCGGAACAGACCCCGACTCATAACCAGAAGGTTGCTGGTTCGAGCCCTGGCGACCCCATCATGTTGTGCCCTTGGGTAAGGCACTTTATCTTGATTACTCTCAGGTGTATACATGGGTACCGGCATTCTTAAATGTTGGGAAGGTAACAGACTCGCTGTGGAGGAGGTGTGGCGATCCCCGCACAGCAACATTGCATGGTGGAGTCCGGCCTAATCGCTAAAGAAAGAGAGATGTAAAATACAGGTTTAACTCCTTTTTAACAACCAGAAGAGGTTCCAAATGATGCTATTTAGAATTGATTTGGACCAGGTGGGTCACTGATAGTGTTATTTAGTGTACTACATAAGTGTGGCCAGGACAAACATGAAAAGGGGGTCCTGTTCAAATCATGTTTAGGGTGTCAAGAATTCCAGTTTTCTAGAAAAAGGGTTTTTTAGGGGTCCTAGGTGTATATTTTAAAGTTTGTGTTTTCCGATTTGCATCAGGACCATCACCCAAACATAAATATTGGAAAGTGCAAATCCTGTTTGGGGCATGCTTTGAAAATCCCTGGTCGTGCATGTGTATTATGAAACTTGAGTGCCCCCTCCCATGATTTGGACTAGTAATCCCAAACTTGGTATATTATGGTCAAACCTAAATAACCAGAACAGTCACCAAAAATGTCTCCTCCCCCTTCCCTAGCCCATTGCTGGCCAAAAAGAATTCCCCGGTTGTTTACCTACATTTTAAAAACTCCCCATCAGGCATACCAGAAAAAGATACTGTGTATCAGAATGTGTTGTACATGATGATGCATCATGCATTTTAAAGGCATTAGACAAACAATAATTGGAGTGACAGATGGGTGAATCATCTGGAAAGAAGATAATCTGCTTGCTCTGTAATGAAATTCCAGTGATGCTTTCCCAGGGTTGCTGTTGTGGTAATGATTATTTTTATAATCAGTGGTATTTTGTACTCTGGATTTCTGAGGATTTATGGTGTCGTCATCTTGCCATGTTCCTGTTCATTGTGCTGGTTGAAAGCCTGAAAAGGTTATATCCCTTTTATAATCCTCTTGAGTTTAAAATTGCTCCATAAATAATAATAACCAAACAGTGAAAAGTGCTTCAGGTTTTAAAGAGTTTGTTAAAAAATAATCTTTAGAAAAATCCTGTTACGTTTTATTGAGTAGGCCTACAATGTAAATGGAAAGTTAGAAAGAGGTACTTTATTTTCAGAAATTAGTGGCTTAACTTTTGTGTCTAACCCTTTCTCTAGACCAACCAAGCTGTCTCATGTCGCCAGGGTTTTTGTGTCATGTCAATTGTTAAAACACTTGCTTTTGAGAGCTATTGATTTGATAATGAGAGCAACATTTTCCCTTGTTCAAGTTGGCAGTGGTGAGAGTGTTATTGTTGGGGCACCCCAGGTGGGCATTTCCCCCCATATTAAAAACAGTATTTTGACCACATATCCTAGCTAGAAACTGTTTTGACCCACAGTCTTGGTTTTGACCCATCAAGGAAGTCCATAGACCTCGGGATAGACCTGTGTGCCCTAGCATGACCCACCACACCCAGCCTCAGAAAACAACAAAGAAACTTTGCTTGTCTGATATAAATCTGTGGTCTGATCCCAAATCTATTGCCTATCACCACTGTGCTATCACGTTCGCTGTGAGCATATGTTCCGAATTTGGGCAAAAGGGTGATTTGTTGTTCCGCTCACCCGCTAGAGAGACCATGGTAGTGAATTTGGCCTTGATCAAGTTGATTCCGTCAATCGACCCGTCGATTTAAAGCCCTGAAGCGAAAATGCAAATTACACACGTGCTCCAGCCTCCAGAGTTCACGGGGCTTTAAATCTTAGTCTTGACTCACGTCTCAGGTTTCTGTGATTTGATTTTACATGCCATCTACCCCGGTACAAACATTCGAGTGGGAACAAAGAAACGTTGTTGCTATGCAGACTGCACACAGAGCTGAGGCAATGGGCGTATTTACAATGCACATGAATTTATACATAATCAACATAATGATGTTTGCCTTGAGAAGAAGCCAAAAATCACATATTCATGATTAGAATCATTCCATGATTTAATTGACGGTCTTTGTTTGATTTTGGCACCATTCATTGAAATACCAGGGAAGCTCATTGGAAATATCAAGGGTTTCTTTAGTGAATGAACATTTTCCAGGGTAGCCCAATTCAAATAGCTGGGGTTCTGCTCCCAGGGCCCTACTACACACCAGTTCTTTAAAAACAACAATCAACATGCAATTTATATGACTGTATTGTAAGTACTTAAATGAATTGAAGTAAATTGACAAATACAATGAATATCACAATTGGGCAATGCAAATGATGTCCTTGTCCTATGTAGTTTTTGCAAACATTTTGATAATTACTAGATTTGTCTGATAATATAAAGGCTGCATCAAAATACTACTCTCCGATCAAGATACTTTGTTTTTGTTTCAATACATGAAAAGGTTTAAGCATATTAAACTTATTCGCAATTTTGGACTGATTGAAACACACTTGACAGTATTCAACTATTCTTGTTATAATAAACTGCATGTTTTATACATTTCTTTTATAATCAACATGATTCAATATTTATGTAAACATGACCCTTTGCAATGAGCAAAAAGCACATACAGAGCAAATATATTAATATTATAGGCCTATATATTGGTTGAAGTGTCAAAGCAAATAAACGGTTCAAGAAGGAAATCAACTGCATGCAAAATATCATAAATTTGTCTCAAAAAATGTACTTCTTTGTTCACCCAATATCTGTGGTTCACCGATGCTTAAAATATTCAACCTTCATCAACATAACTTGATTTAATGTAGATTCTTGAATTTATTTGCATTCAGTTTATCAAAATTAGTGTAATATTTAATTTGAGATACCATTTTTTGCCTTTGTTAGCTTCTTTATTTTCGTGTTTTGACGTGCATTTTACCCAAATCAGAGCTCTTCATGTACCAACATGCACACAATCTAGCTGCCCGTCACTTTACTGTTCGGATAATTGACCCAGGACTTGTACTAAGACTATCTCAAAACAATGACACTTGCTGTGTTTTTGGTATCAGGTCGTCGTCGAGTGCGACAGGTGTGTCAGCGCAGTGTTCCGAAAATGAACTGATGGAATGTAACAAAGATGAGAACAAGTAATACTCATTTGCAAGTCAAAAGCGCTCTGTTTACACACTTTTTGTATTCATCAAAACCCAAAAACCTTTCCAGTGATTTAATCTATTGTAATAATTTACCGTCCTTTTCACCCAAGTTGCGATAACTTTTGGGGTGTCGATCTTCCAAGGCGTCAGATTTTTTTGTAAACAAGGGCAAGAAAAGTCTGCTCAACAAAGCTGGGAAAATAACAGGCCTATACAATTTGCCCAGCAGTTTAATACACATAGGAAGTCCCCTGCCCATCCCAGCAAATGTTTTTGATGATAAATACGTCGGATACAAAAATAAATACCTCAGGTACAATAACATAAGTCATAACATAACATAACATAACATATAAACATAACATAACATAACATAACATAACATATAAACATAACATAACATAACATAAGTCATAACATAACATAACATAACATATAAACATAACCAGTGTTCGAAATAGGGAAAATATGGAGGTTGTCCCGAGGACAACTAAAGCATAAATTCTGCTTGTCCTCAAAACAATTTGGTTGTCCCCAAAATGTGTCATATACTTGGAGGTAAAATATAATGGTTGTCCAGGGGATAAGTACATAGCTCAATTTGGTTGTCCCCAGTGATTTTTGGACAAGAGGACAAGAGGATAAGTGCTTATTTCGAACTCTGAACATAACATAACATAACATATAAACATAACATAACATAAGTCATAACATAACATAACATATAAACATAACATAACATAACATAACATATTAACATAACATAACATATTACCATAACATAACATAACATATTAACATAACATAACATAACATATTAACATAACATAACATAACATATTAACATAACATAACATAGCACAACATAACACAACATAAATCATGATTCATATTGCCAAACATAAGGGACCGATCGTTATTTACGCCAGGGGGGGGAATGGGTGTTTTGGCAAAAATATCGACAAAAAATTTCGCGTTCCCCCCCTCGCGTCTGCTCAAAATTTTCGCGTTCCCCCTTGTTTTCCCAATTTTCTCCATTTAAAATTTAACAATCCCCCTCCTGGTTCAACTAAAATTTCAGGTTCCCCCTCAAGACCACAAAAAATTTCGTGTTCCCCTAAATTTACCCATTCCCCCCTGCCATAAATAACGATCGCTCCCTAACATAACTATAAACATAACACAACATAAACATAAAATAACACATCATAGGCTTATCACTGTAAAATATATAGGCCTAACATAACAGCGTATTATTATGTAGCATATTATCATATCAATTAACATAGGCACAACATAACTTAGCATAATACAACATAACATAACATTTAAACAACATGACATACGGTATCATATTAAATAGACCTCGGGATAGACCTAACAAAATATAGCTATAGGCCTATACAGTATACACATTAAAATATAAACATTACACACATAACATAACAACATAATTAAAATAGCATAAAATTAGAAATAAACAAAAGATCTAAAAAAAGTACAGAATCATGACATACATAACATATTGTAAATAACATTAAGATTTAAAAAAGTAAAGATCATGGCATATACATAACATAACATTATAAATAATATTACATTTATTTACAATGTTATGTTATGTATATGTAATGATCCCTCACTTTTTTTTAGATCTTTTGTTTATAAATATAACATAGTAACAGTAACGTAACATAAGTTAGTAACATAGCATTTATGCATAACATAAACCAGATCATTAAAAATAAACATGATAAAGGATCTTTTGAATGACATACATTATGATAACATAACATAACAAATAAACATAACATAACATAACATCCCGGGCATAGCATAGCATAACATAACATAACATATCAATAACATAACATAACATATCAATAACATAACATATCAATAACATAACATAACATAACATACCCGATAACATACAATACATGAACATAAATAACATAACATCATATACAACATAAAACAAATAGCATTATAAAAAAATAATCAAACTGGGCCTCAGTATTCTAATTCAAAGGAATCATGCAGGTATAATTATAAAAGCCATTGATATCATCGGCATATGTTGCTTTCCATTGTTTTTGATAAACACCTCATGTACTAGTATGCTGAATATTATCTGGATTCAATAAGCTGAGTTTGTTCGTCATTTTCCCCTCAGTCCCAAATCATAATTTATATAGAATGAGTACATGTTGAGTGGGTGGGTGGGTAAAATTCTTGGAAGTCATTAATAAATTAAAATAACACTGTATGTCCATGTACACGTACGAGCTTGGATATGTACATGTACATGTACATGTATATGGGGAGAAGGGTAAGCGCTGGAATATTATTAAATTTCTGCCAGGGATATTTATTTTGTCTTATCCCTGATCAAAATGTGCTGAAACTGTATTATTTATAAACATCCTGCGTACAGGTGTATTTATCTATCAGATTCTCAACACATCTGTGATTTATCATTTCATGGGCTAGCGAAATAATTGGGCAAACAAAATATACTGAAGCTGATGCCTCAAAACTATTATATTTCTGAGAACGTTTTCGTTTATTTTAAAAAGATTAATCTCCCATGGCAGAAAGATTCGATGTAAATTCCTAAAAAATATTGTAGGTTTATATTATTTTGCACCCGCCACTCCAGACACCTTCGGGAATGTTTACATTCTCAATAATATTTTTGCGTTATCAGCTGATCGCTGCTAATGACGTAATGGGTTATTTTCCTTATTTGGTCTAATTGACCTTGCCGTCGCGACAATGCTGATATCTGATTGGCCGATATTTCACGTCTCTGACGTCACGGCTTACATGTATTTACATACAATCAAGCAGCGTCAGCTGAGCTAGCGTTCTTTCAGCATATTGTAGCAGTACCGATGGCGTCGTAGTAGCTTTTCCTGTGCAGAAATCGCTGAATTTGTACACTATTTCTTTATATTAACTCGCATAGGCTTTTGTAGATGTCAGACAACATCTTCTCCTCATCAGCACAAGTCGTCCTTTCAGCTAGCTCGGATATTTCTATGAATTTATGAACATTTTTGTCTTCACTATCTGCACTGCCTGCTGTATACTAGCTTTTGACTACTGCGTTGTGTGCACGTATTGAAAACCTAGCCTGGTGTGACGCCATATTTCGGATTCCTACCAAAGTGATACCAAAAACTGGCTCAATATCTTTGCATCTTCAAGAACTGAAATTACTAAAGGCTGATGTTGTTTAGCTCATAGCTACATGCAACCACCTCTTTTATGTCTAGTGGGAACTTTGTAACCAACATTGCCAAAATGAACACCACCATGAAGCGTGAAGTTACCAGCGCATCAAATTTTTTAGCTAATCTACTTCGGGCTAGAGACTGCTGCGAAAATAGACTAGAAATTTTTTCTAGAGTTCTCGTCAACCTGTTATGTGAACATTATCAATCACATTGGTTTCCAGAAGCTCCTTTTCGTGGTAGTGGATATAGATGTCTTCGTTTCAACTTTCTGACCGTAGATCCGTTAGTTACAAAGGCGGGAGAAGCCGCGGGGTTTTCCGCTAATGTTATGCAGACTTGTCTACCGCGGGAACTCACTATTTGGGTCGATCCGGCAGAGGTTTCATACAGGATTGGGGAAGAAGGTTCAGTTTGTGTGCTCTACGATGGGAAAACAGATACCCTCCTACCAGAAGCATCTCAATCAGACTTTCTTACAAATTGCAAGAATCAATTCTTTAGCTTCGGAAAATCACAAGACACTGATTTCAATTTCAACGGAGTCGCAGTACCAGTTGAGGCATAAAACTTGCACTGTTTTCAGTGACTAGTCTACGTGACTGGACTTGTTCATTCCTGCCTCCCTTTGTTTACATCGCGGGTATTCCACTTTGATTTTGGAACTTTGTTTTATGTATGGACTCTGACGACAGTAAAAAGTGTTTTGCCAGTTTATTCATTGCCTAAATTGTACATGTTGCTTTATGTTGATAAAATAATGTTCACAGAATCAGTATTTTTTTAGTTAATTTGTTTTCAGTACATGATGATTTAGTGGGTGTGGGTGTTAATATTATTACTCATGATCAAATGAATTGCGGTCAGTCACTCGACACAAATCTTGTTTATTCATCAGATAAATTTCAACCAATTTTATGACCTAAGTTCTATATTGTTCAGTAATATCTATCCAAATTCGTGTGTAATTTTAACAGTCAGGTAGTGATAATCCGTCGTCCAACTTGCACCTTGCTACCTTGTACACTATAAATTGTGATCATGTCAGTACTTGAACTTGAAAAATGATCAGACTTGTGCCTTCCAAACTAGTGTAGTGGTGCACATCATCAGTATTATTAATTGATATGATTAGACTCTTGAAACTCTGATTTCCTGTTTTATTCATTTAGTGGCAATTTTTATTTCTCATAAAA
The DNA here is from genome assembly GCF_039555335.1 of Amphiura filiformis. NCBI lineage: Eukaryota > Metazoa > Echinodermata > Ophiuroidea > Amphilepidida > Amphiuridae > Amphiura > Amphiura filiformis. The sequence goes on from NC_092630.1 coordinate 41,799,000, forward strand.
ATTAACCCCTTTAGTGCCACTTTATGTATACTTATGTCGGCCACAGTGTTCTGTGGGTTTAAATTTATTCCCTGCTTCTGAAATGATTTTGCGGCCTGTTTTGACTTTGAAGAACACTTAAATATTTAGTACAAATATTCATAAGTACAATTTTACCAAATAATGATTTTTTTTTCAGATTCTTGTCTCATGCGGGTAAAATTTCATAACATACTCGGGTAATGGGGATTGGGGAAACAGGAAATCGAGTTTCAAGGGCCTTTAATGATGCAGTTTGTTTTCATAAAGTAAAGCATTCCAGTTTCCATTGTGATGCATACAGATGGGAGCACACTTTCCATTGTAATACTGAAATGATGGGGGGGGGGGGATTTGAAGTATTATTGCAGTATATAACTTCCGAGGCTGGCCCAAGTTGATCAAGTTTTTGCCAAATGAATGAGGCGACTCTTCCATCATTCATTATTTTTGGAACAACAAAATAAAGCAGATGTATTTATACGGGTCAATATAAAAAAAGCTATTTTACACAGGGGAATTACGCATAGCACATGAAAATGGAAAATGAATTAAACATGAAAATGGAAAATTTGATAGAATATTGACCTGTGCAATGTTTTTACTTAAAACACAAGACTATCAAAAAGCTGAACAAATACTGAAATATTCTAAGTTTCCATTATTTATGACTTGCGCATAAAAAAAAAAAAGTGATGCGCAGCAGTATCAACTTGGGCCAGCCTAATTATTCATTTTCTGAAATTATTCAAGTATTTGCTTGACATTTATTTGTATTTGCAAGCCTGAATAAGGTACCACCATTAGCCAAAATGAAATGATTTTGTGAAAATATACTTGCTTTTCTACCTCTATGACTGCTCAAGTCATATCAATGGCAAATTTATGAAATTATTATTATTATTAGAGAAATAATTTTATAAATTTGCCATCGATAATATTGACAAGTCACCGTCCATATCCATGTTCAATTTGAGCATAAAAAGATTATGAGGAGACATTTACAGAAACAAGTACCTTGACCTGTATACATAGTGAAATATAAAAAATGTGATAATGCAGTACATGCAAATTCTCAATTTTTTTTGGTATTTTAAGGTATTTCAGGCTGATCTTCCATGCTTAGGCCTATACCTTCAACCATTTTTCATTTTACAGGTCACAAACTAATGTTGAACTGGCTAATTTGACATTTCGAAAAATATTTTTGAGGTTTTTTTTTTTTTAATTTGTAAAGATTTTGTTTGGTGCAACCACTGTCGTCATTATTAAACTGAGACAATTAGTATTCACTGTATCCTTTGACAATGAAATATGAATCTAAACCAAATAATGCCAGACGGCGTACATTATGATTATGCATTCATTTCCTGATGCTTGTAAAACAGTTCCATTTATGTTATTATGACATTATTTTTGTGTTGTTTTTTGATAGAAAACCTAAAAAAAAAGTTCTGTTGATCAGATACTTGGAAAAAAAAAAGTCTGAAACGATGGTGCTCTAAGCAAAATTTATCAAATACAACACAAAATAATATGTAAATATGGTACTTTGAATTAAAAGTACTTTAAAAGTACTTATATTTACTTACAAAATACTAAAGATCAATTTTGTACATGTATGGAAAAATGCTTTATGAGATGTGTACATTCTGTGTCAGGCGGTTTCTGGCATATAGTATATTTGTGCAATGACAACTTTGACAAGTCTTTTTTCTACTCGTCATAAATATGTAAATGTATGTACTTTTTCTGCTTTACTCTTGTTTTCGACTTGGTATAGAAAATTTCAAAAATAAAAAAATAGAAACTTACAAAGAATAAAATGATTTGTTTGCATTGTGTGTTCTTGGGTGGTTACGTCAACATCTTATATTGTCCCTCCCAAGGAAAACTTATAGTGCAACATGTTGATATACTCCATTTAGATTTACGGTAGCACTATCGGATATAGATTTTTTTCTAATTTAAATATGTAAAAGTCCATGTTCTCCTGATTACAAAACTGAAAGTTTTATTTTAATCGGACATTCGGTTCTCGAGATATGGTCTGCCAAAATGGCTCGAAACCAACAACTTTCTTTTTATTTTCTTTATTATTGGCATGTACTACATGAAATGCAACAAACCTACGGTTGCGTTTGGCAAATATCCATTTGCATAATTAATTAGGGCCCTTATCAACTTTTCTAATTAGCGGCCCTAATTAATTATGCAAATTGAAATTTGCCAAATGCAACCGTAATTTTGTAGCCCCTTGTACTACCCATGTACCATGCCTCAGTACCATAGCTCTTTTAATTCTATCTGAAAACTTTACTTTGCATAATTCATGCATATATAATTAGAAAATTACCTGGCAACTGGACTTGACGAAAATATAGAAAATAAAAAGAAAGTTGTTGCCAATTTGTTGGTTTCGCGCCATTTTGACAGGCCATATCTCGAGAAGTGAATGTCCGATTGAAACAAAATTTTCAGTTTTGTAATCTACAAGGCAAGAGCTTTAACATATTAAAATTGAAAGAAAATCTAAATTTTTGAATTAGCCGATAGGGCCACCTTAAGGCCCATTCAAAGTTGCTTTTGGTTCAGAAGCTAGCCTCATGGAAAATGTCATCTAATTCTGAAATTTTGTCTAATTTATTATCCTGGGGTTCAGCAAGTACCAGTATTTGCATGCAGATCCTAATTTGGATTTTAAAAAAGCTTGTAATTCTGAAAGTTCAAAATCTTTTGTGATTTGGGGTAATAGCATTTCTATTTGGAACCCATTTTGATACATATTTTGGGATTATGAATGAATCTTTGATGCTTGATTGAAGCCCAAATGCAGTCTAACACCACCATGTTCCTCCTTAACTAAGGAGGTCAGGTCATGTGCATAATTATTATACAGCACAATACAACAGCTTACTATTTAGTATACTCAGAATATCTACATGAAAAGGTGACGCATTTTGAACAATTTTGATGAAAAGAACAAAGGCTATTTAAAGGTGGGTAACCTGATTGACAACCTTGAACCCACACTTTACCCCATCAAAATGCAGATTTTGGTATCAGATGAAAGCTTATATTTTCCTCATTACCACTTTGAAATTAGGCGTTCCAAATCGGTACATTTCCGAAAATATTATTTAAAAAAATGTCAAATTAGTCTCAAATGTGGTATACCACATTTGAGACTAATTTGACAGTTTTTTGATGATATCTTCGGAAATACACCGAATTGGAACTTCTAATTTCAATATGGTATTGAGAAAAATAGGGTCTTTCACTTGAAATCAATATATTACATGATCAAGATGATTATCATTACGGTAATAAAAACACTGTAGTCTACTATCACGCTGTATAAAATGTCGGTAATTCCATAAGGATTTAGTCACATTTACAAAAAAACAATCAAAACATTCAATGTTCTTTTTGCATGAGTGCTTGAAAGGGATGGCATTTCATGTTATACGCAAGTTTTAAAGAATTTGATTTTCCAAATATATAATACCTGATAATCAAATTTTGAAAACTAAAAGCAAGTCCATTAGTCGAGTCTGAAGGGTCATTTAGTACAGACATTGCATGTATAGTCCGAAAAGGGGTTAAGTTTGGGCTCAAATCATGCACATCTAAGTTATGGTTTTGGGATAAAATATGGTTGGGGTCAGAGCTAGGATTACCGATTCAGGATTAGGTTGGGGTGAAGTTTTGAGTATATACAAGGACTCACTGAAACCAAAAACATGACCAAGCATGTCAAAATTTGGACAGATTCTTGGTGCAGTTATTACAAAGAAGTTGTCCTTTGTGCATATATCACTGATTTAATAATATGATGAGTAATATTATAATTGCACCAAAGAATCTTGTCTTGATATCAGTCAATTGCACAAAAATTTTCTTTTGTCCTGATTTTGACATGTTTGGTCATGTTTTCTTGTGATTTTAGCCAATGACAAACACTGCTGTCCCTGATGTGTTGTTCTGAATACTCATGTCTGTGTATTTAAAGTATTATTAAGGGCGTAGGTGGACTGAGTGGCTCAGCTGATCTGACCGTGCGCCTGTCCATTTATCACCAAAGGCTATCAATAGAGCACATATCCTGTTTTGGCGTATTTTGCTATTTCAAGGTATTGCCCTGATTTTATCAAACTGGCATGGCATCTGTGCAATGGTAGAACAGCTTTGTTGTTGGTTTAATTGCCATTAATTGGATCATGTGTAGTTGAAACATAACACAATATATTGTTATAAATGGCTGACAGATTGGGGATTTTTTAGTTAAATGAAATTGAACATGCTCAACCGAGAACAAAGATATCAATGTACAGATCTGCTAGATCACAGCAACTTGCATAGTGTTTTTGAGCCAGTGGGCAAGTTTCAATTCGGCATGTTAGGTTTCCAATCTGGCGTATATATATCACTATGAACCACAATGGCTTCATCCCAATGGTATAGTTCAATAATCTCAATCAAACAATCATAGTGCAAAATTTGACCTAAAGTTGCCGAGCATGAGTTTTTGTACCCAAATTTTCAAAGGTCATTCAATGAATGTACAAATGTATTGGGGTTAATTAAAGCACTTTGTCCTGATAGATGAGCATCTTGTGGATCCTAGCTCATATCAACTTCCAATCCTGTGATTAGATATGATATGGGAATATTATGATAAAATTGTATGGAATATATTGGCCTTTGTTTGCAATGTGCTAGATTCAAGTGAACCGGATTTGTTTGGGGTATGCATAGATAAGTGAAGAAGTAAAATAAGTGGTCTTGGTCCTGGTATAAATTTAGTGACCTATTTTGTCATGTATCCGGAATCAATCCAGATCCACCAATTGTCGTCAGATTATTTTTGTTTACAATTTCCAATACTTCGCCATCCCTGGGGGTATAGGTCAATCTTCAGTCTGACCTTCTTTAGATGACATTAGAGAGATTGAGACAAACCAAAATACATTGACATATTGACAACAAACCCAGCAACAGGCTCTCATTGGCTGATGTTCTCATGACCTCTGTCACTGCTCCCTGGGAGGCTGTTATGCTAGATTTACTGTGGTTTTCCCAAAGCTATTCATATGGTAAAACTCGAGTGCTGGCTCACGTTCATAACAAAAAGTTTATACGGTCATTTTGCCTATTTATCATGATCGGTAGCATGATAATGAACGTCAACAACCAAGCTGGTTCTTTTGGTCGACCGAGAATAATAGAAGCTAGAGGCAATTACGCTGAATTGCTAGACTTTCGAGACTGAAATTACATGTCAATTTCCTGCTTATAGAATTTTATTATTTAAGCAGAAATTCACCAGAGCGAATCAATAAAGCCACACTTATGTGACAGGCCCCGCCTCTTGCTAAACCCATTTGATCAACACAGCCATAGTAAAATCTTTTGTCCCCATTCACTATCCATATGTGACGTATCCTTTGTCCTGGTTATTGTCCATTGATTCGGAAAAATGAATTGTGGACTCTTATACTTATCCTGCATGCCTAAATGGGTGTGTGACGCTGTACTTGAAATGTAAACAAAAAGCAAAATGTTGTCAATATTAAAAGATGTCAATATTAATAAGATACACCCTGTAAATAACCCCACGCACTCAATAATAATCCTCAAGTCTGGCAACTTGGAAAAGTCCTTATTTTACTCCATGAAGTAGATCGATAAATGACAAAATAATGTCAATTATTGTCAACGTCAATACCGGTACCAGAATAAACCTTGGAATAAAAAGCGACCGGATATTAAGGCTTTAAATGAAAGTTGATGTTCCCGTCACAACTTTTTATTTGTTTGTTTGTTTTTTGTTTTAATTATTCACCATTCTAGGCCTATAATATAATGTATAGGCCTATTTCACAATTTAAAATTAGGGCATGGGCCAAAATGAAAAGTACGTGCGGGTAACTTGATGGAATCAACTTTCATTTAAGGGGGTAGGCCTACTACACCCCCTGGCCAATTTTGTGCCTATTTTTGCATTTTTCTCAAAAATTATAGCATATTGGTGGCAAGTAAGATATGTATATTATAGGGGCAAGGACCACAACTATATACTGCACTGAAAATTCAGCAAGTAGTTATTGATTTATTGATCAAATATTGGTTTTCCCTCATTTTTGACCGTAACTCCACAACTGTTGTCTGTGCTGAAATAAAATTTCCAGTGCAGTAGTTGTAGTCCTTGCCCCTATAAATATAGGCCTACATATCTTACTTGTCACCAATGCCGTATAATTTGTGAGAAAAATGCAAAAATAGGCACACAATTTGGCAGGGGTGTAGTAGGCCTACCCCCTTAATAGCCTAAATGACTTATAGGTTATAATCCACTTAGGCTACGTATAGGCCTACTAGTAGGCCTACTAGACATTTTCAATAAAGCGGTTAGTGCCGTTACGTAAAAATTCCAATTACCGGTAATCGCAAAATAAAGCATAGGGCCTATAATAATTACAATGAATTAAAAAAGTTTAAAAGTTCGTCATTCAGAAATATCGATGAAAATACGAAGGTTCCAAAAACAAGTCATTGGCCTAGGTTCCAATTATAGGATTTTCATCATCAACCCTTTCTAAGCCTTTCTTTATGAACCTTCGGATTTTATAACCCCAGTGACAACCCCAGGTGACAACCTCGCATGGTCTTCCGTTGCGTAGGCAAGCTCACGTATAATGTTGACCTAACTACGTCTAAACCCACGTCTTAAAAATAAATTGCCGCAATGACTTGATCGCCAACTATCTTGATCAACAACAGGTAGACTCCTGAGTGAAATTTTGGCAACTTTCCAGCATGCATGCCCTTGAGTAAAAAAATATGATTGTATGAACATGACCTATGCACTATCACACAATGTAGTCACGTTCATGTTCATTGGCATAATATCATTCCCGCATCCCGGGATATCATTGGTCTTTCGAGTAAAAAATAATGAATTCCTAGAGGATTATTCCCACTTGGTCCAATCCCATTTGGTCCAATCCCACTTAGTCCAATCCCATTTGGTCCATTCCCACTTGGTCCATTCCCACTTGGTCCAGTTCCCACTTGGTCCAATCCCATTTGGTCCAATCCCACTAGGGCCATGTCCCACTTAGTCCATGTCCCACTAGGGCCATGTCCCACTAGGTCCATGTCCCACTAGGGCCATGTCCCACTAAGGCCATGTCCCACTAGGGTCATGTCCCACTAGGTCCATGTCCCACTAGGGCCATGTCCCACTAGGGCCATGTCCCACTAGGGCCATGTCCCACTAGGTCCATGTCCCACTTGGGCCATGTCCCACTAGGTCCATGTCCCACTAGGTCCATGTCTCGCTAGGTCCATGTCCCACTTAGGCCATGTCCCATTCGGACCAATACATAGCCTATGTGTACATGAAAAGATGACAAGATTTAGAAGAACAGAAAGGAAAAAGGAGCAGAGGAGGCTGATGAAGGGGGAGAAGTATAGACAGAGGAAGGAAAAGAGAAAGAAGCAGTAGGACAAAGTAAAGAGATAGAGATTGAAGAAGGTACTGTTTGCCAACATAATGATGGAGAATGGAAATGATCCATAAATGATGATCTTGTCCATAATTACGTATGTGTATATGCATGTGAAAAAGAAGGCATGAGCGGAAATTAATATTATCTAGACCACTTAACAGGCTGTTTGCAAATTGTGTTGGCAGAAATTTGTGCAAGAGGGGGCAAAGATTTTGGCCCCACATATATGTTGCTTATGTTATCATGCAAATGTTTCTTTCTTTCTTTCTTTGTGTGTTGCAGGGTTCGGTTTTTGCCAGCAAAAACATGTTTTGCCGGTAAAGTGGCAAAAACTCAGTATAGTCACTCAAATAATTATTAAAAAGTAACATAGAAAGCTCATAGCTCATAAACAGTAACACAAAACTTTTAATGAATCATTCAACATATTTTTGTCTCATCAAGTCCTAAGTTTTGAATTTGATAAATGCCACATTTCGGTTAAATGCACTTGAGCAATAAAAACGCATGCCTTTAATTTCTTAATAATAATTATGTTACTTATAAATATAAAATCTGGTCTTGTTACACTCAGACAATTATTTTTGTAACTTAATCATTTGTTTTGAGATGAAAAACACTGAACTATAAATCGCGTTTTTAGTGTTTGCCATTTTGCCTTCAAAAACCGCTGGTGACGGGTATGTGCCTTGGCAAAATTGGGAAATTTTCTATCCGATGACGTGACAATGTATTTTTCAAAAATTGTGTACCCAATGACCCTTTTTCCAAAATGTTGTAGCAAATGACCACCTTTAGATTTTTTTTATAACAATCCCATTTTTGAAACAACATAAGGCCCCTACTTCCCGACTCTGGTAGGCACATACCCGTCACTTTTAAGTATCCCCTTCCCCAGAATAATTACAAAGGGACCACTTTTTCATGTTAAACTGTTCAAAATAACCCACAAAAGCATATTTTTAGAGAGTTGAAGAAAACATTTTTGTTGCTTGCTAGAGAGTGTGGAGGGGTCCACATCTTACATCCAATTTTTATTGGGGTCTTTTCTTGGATAATTCAAATGACCTTCATGCACACTACATACTCTGTTGGGATATTTAGCCAAACAAAAATTATTTTCTTTTGCCCATCAGTAAAATGACAAAATAGAATCAATTATCACATTTAAGAAAAAATATTTATAATAATCATGAAATACAGACATACAAAATTACTTGAAATTCAATTTACATACTTGGCATAAAGAAGTAGAGTGAGAGAATACACGGCTTAAGTGAGGACATATGGCCCTAGTGGGCTATGGCCTAAGTGGGACATGACCCTAGTGGGACATGGACCTAGTGGGACATGGCCCTAGTGGGACATGGACCTAGTGGGACATGGCCCTAGTGGGACATGGACCTAGTGGGACATGGCCCTAGTGGGACATGGACCTAGTGGGACATGGCCCTAGTGGGACATGGACCTAGTGGGACATGGCCCTAGTGGGACATGGCCCTAGTGGGACATGGACCTAGTGGGACATGGCCTAAGTGGGACATGGCCCTAGTGGGACATGGTCTAAGTGGGACATGGCCCTAGTGGAAATGACCTAAGTGGGAAATGGCCTAAGTGGGACATGGACTAAGTGGGACATGGCTTAACTGGGACTGGACCAAGTGGGATTTGGACCAAATGGGATTGGCCTAAGTGGGATTGGACCAAATGGGATTGGACCAAGTGGGAATTGCCCTTCCTAGATAGGGGCCTACTTTAATGACGTCAATTGTAAAGAAATAGTGTTTTATATAGACCTACCGAACACAATAATTAATTTCATTGTAGGGCTATACGCTAGCTACAGGATAGGCCTATAATAATGCCTACCTTAAAGTCACATATAGGCCTACTCGCATAAAAACATTGCCATGCCCTATAGGCCCTGCCCTACCTACCGATACCGATTGGCCCTACAATTGGTTGTCGATGTCGTATTTTGTTTGTTTGTTCCCTTTGTTGCTTCATACCGCACAAGTCTCAAAAAACGAGTCTAACAATCATTGTTCTCACTCTTGGTTTCCCCCTTTACAATTTGTGTGTGTGTGGGGGGGATGTGTGTTTTTTTCGCTTGTGTTTTAACCACGTTACCACCCAGGCCTGTTACCACCCGACATTTTGTTCAGGCCTGATTTTGTCAGGCCTGGATTTTGTCTGGGATTTTGTTACAGTAAGAAAGACAAGCGCCATCATTAATAATCATTTTTCCTATTCTGTTTTAATGAGCTTTAATCACGATAAATCTAATATTTTAATTGCAGGTCAGCGTATCGATAATAGTAAGTTATGGAAGTTAGGCGATAAATGTATTTCAGAAGTTGATTCATATAAGTATTTAGGCGTAAACATATCTCGTAACATCTCAGATCACCATCACATTCAGGAAGTAGGCCTAATTAAAAAAGGTAATAGACTAATTGCGTACATTAAGTCTGTAATCAATAATTTTGATAACTTTAATCGTGTCTATTATGGTGATATTTTATGGAGAACAATAGCCCTACCATCAATTAACTATGCTAGCGCAGTGTGGATTCCTAGTAGTCAGGCAGACATTGATAAAATTGAAAATCTACAGCTTCAAATGGCGCGCCATATTCTAAAAGCACCACGGAATACACCGCGAGCAGCGCTTTACGGTGATTTGGGATGGATCCCAATTTCCACTATGCAGAATTCGTTTAGGGCAAAATACTTTGCACGTGTTATTGAAATGGAGCATCATCGTTGGCCTAAATTGCTTCTAAACACGATGATTAGTTTAGACATTGAGCCCTCTAAATTGCGATACAAATTTTTAAATTGTGTTCAGAATATTTTAAGCAAATGCGACTTAAATGACGTCATTGATCGCGCAAAAGTGGGAATAGCTTCTAGTAATCTACAATGGGCTAAATCAATTAAAGGTACTGTCTATAACATCTTTAATAATGAATGGAACGATGATGTTAAATCTAAATCTTCTCTCATCGATTATTTGACAATCAAGAACGCTCCATGTATGGAAACTTATCTCTTAGATGAAATTGATTTTCATGGTGCTTGTCTCAAATTCAAGATTCGCTCAAATACACTTCCTTTAGAACGTAAAATTAGCAGATGGACTCCAGATAACGACGGTAGGGGGAAGGTGGGGCATAACGGACCCCCGGGGCAAAACGGAACCACCTGGAAAAATAGGCCTTCGCAATACTGCCGTCTATGCAAATTATATTGAGGAACACAAGTATGGCTACGAGGATTTACAACAAAAATTTTATCTGAAACAATCCACTGACATTCGAGCAAAAAAAAAACAAAAAATTACTACCCGTCTGGTGTAAGATATGTAGATGTTTAATGCGCTGAAATTTTACTTCATTAATATCGGATTCCCAAATAATTGTGTATATTGTAAACACGAAGGTACTAGCCATGAGCTGTATTAAGTGCATGGCCTATATGCTACGATGTATTATGCATGCAACCTATTTCTAAAAAATCGGGTATGGGGCAAAACGGAACCCTAGGTGTGGGGCATAACGGAACAGGGTTCCGTTTTGCCCCGGGCGTTTTGTCCCACAGATGGGTTCCGTTTTGCCCCAATTGGACATAACTTGTCTTCAAATGTAGGCGTTATCTAGGGGCCTACTCGAACATGGTAAACACTTCGCTGAAACATAGACATATAACTAGACCTACAGATAGAATTAATGATTAAAAGTTAACCACTTACTCCACAGAGATGGTAGGCCTACTGAATATTTCTTTCTGATCAAATATTGGTCATACATATTATAGGCCTACTAGGCCTATAAGAAGTTAACCACTCACTCCACAGAGATGGTAGGCCCACTTAATATTGTAACTGAATATAGGCCTACATATAACTAGGCCTAGGGCCTACCGATGGAACAACTGATATAAGTTTGCACCCAGGGTGCCGTTTTGCCCCATAGGGGTGTTCCGTTTTGCCCCGATAGTGGGGCAAAACGGTTTTTTTTTTTTGAAAATATTTCTTCATTTTTATAAAAAATTGTAAGATTCAAGTTATATTGGTTAATGGTATATTAAAGGTAAATACAAACTTCAACTGAACATATAATTTTTACAGTCATATTACTTATGGTGACGTCACAGAGCATCCTCAAAGTTAAGTGTTCCGTTATGCCCCACCTTCCCCTATATGTAAGCTTTGTAACATTGGTGTTGAAGATGTAAAGCATTTTCTTTTTACTTGTTATGCACTTAACAATATTAGAGTTGATGAATACTGTAAACTAGAGAATGAATTGATTAATTTAAATGGCCTTGATATATGGGAATTGTTTATTTCTGGCAATCTAGATGTAAAATTTAATCTTGCTCTTGGAAGTACAGCGACTACTTTCTGTAATACTAGTGCACCTGCGGCTATGAGAGCCCAGATGCTGTGAGAGCACTGGCATGATAGCGATACTGTTTGACCCCAGATGACCTTTGAACTTGGATGACCTTGGTGCAATTTTTTCATGCTCCCCTCAGTCATACGAAGGATTCCACCTATCAAGTTTAAGCCCAATAGGGCAAAGTTTAAATTTAGCCCCTACATGACCTTTGACCTTGGTTGACCTCAATTTTGTTTTGCGCATATATTCCCCTCGTAGCAAGGATTGCACCCACCAAGTTTGAACCCGATAGGACAAAGTTTGAAATCCATGACCTTTGACCTTTGACCTCGGATGACCTCCATATAATGTTTTTCATGCTCCCTCATATGAAGGTTTCGACCCACCAAGTTTGAACCCGATCGGACAAAGTTTGCAATTTGACCCCTCCGTAATGACCTTTGACCTCGGTTGACCTCGCTTTTATTTTGTACATATATTTCCCTCCTATCAAGGATCCCACCCACCAAGTTTGGGCCCGATCGGACAAAGTTTGAAATCTGTGACCTTTGACCTTGACCTCCGATGACCTTCAAAACTACCCGGTAAACAGCGCACGCCCGGTACCCATCTATGTCCGAAATATCGGAATGATGCGTTGAAGCGCGGAGAAACGCATTGCCATCGAACACACAGAGCTCATTATTTTCTTAATGCTAGTGCACCTGTAGCTTTGCAGCAATGCATTCTGGGTAGACATTACAGTGCATTTCAAATTGGGCAAACAGCCAAAAGCTGAATGAAACTTGTCCAGAGTTGCCCATTACACATCTTTGTATCCACTTGCTGCTGCTTTTGCTATCCAGTTGGGGTATTTTCCCCCTAGATGACCTTTGACCTCGAGGGGCCCTTGAAAACCACCGGTTAACTTGCTTTTCCGTCACCTATCCATATCCGAAATTTTGGCTCGATGCGTCGAAGCGCGGCGGAACGCATAGCCGGACAGACAGACAGATACACAGATAGAGACCGCTTATTATTTTATTAGTACTAGTGCACCTGCGGCTGTGAGAGCCCAGATGCTGTGAGAGCACTGGCATGATAGTGATACTGTTTGACCCCAGATGACCTTTGAACTCGGATGACCTTGGTGCAATTTTTTCATGCTCCCTCAGTCATCTGAAGGATTCCACCTATCAAGTTTAAGCCCAATAGGGCAAAGTTTAAATTTAGCCCCTTCATGACCTTTGACCTCGGTTGACCTCAATTTCGTTCCGCGCATATATTCCCCTCGTATCAAGGATTGCACCCACCAAGTTTGAACCCGATATGACAAAGTTTGAAATCCATGACCTTTGACCTCGGATAACCTCCATATAATGTTTTTCATGCTCCCCTCATACGAAGGTTTCGACCCACCAAGTTTGAGCCCGATCGGACAAAGTTTGAAATTTGACCCCTCCATAATGACCTTTGACCTCGCTTGACCTCGGTTTTATTTCGCGCATTATATTCCCCTCCTATCAAGGATCCCACCCACCAAGTTTGGGCCCGATCGGACAAAGTTTGACATTTTGACCTTTGACCTCCGGTCAACATGCTTTTCCCGTTACCTATCCATATCCGAAATATTGCATCGATGCGGCAGAACGCATAGCCGGACAGACAGATAGAGACCGCTTATTATTTTAGTAGTATAGATTATTGGGGTATGGGCGCTTATTGGGGTATGGGCGCTTATTGGGGTATGGGCACTTATTGGGTTGTGGGCACTTATTGGGGTATGGGCGCTTACAGAATTCATTTCCAGCAAGTTTGGGCCCGATCGGACAAAGTTTGAAATTTAAGATTCATTTGCAGCAATGCATTCTGGGTAGACATTACAGTGCATTTCAAATTGGGCAGATAGCCAAAAGCTGGATGAAACATGTCCAGAGTTGCCCAGTACACATATTTGTATCCACTTGCTGCTGCTTTTGCTATCCAGTTGGGGTATTTTCCCCCCTAGATGACCTTTGACCTTGAGGGGGCCCTTCGAAAACCACCCGGTCAACATGCTTTTCCCGTTACCTATCCATATCCGAAATTGCGGCTCGATGCGTCGAAGCACGGCGGAACGCATAGCCGGACAGACAGACAGACAGATAGATAGATAGACAGATAGATAGAGACCGCTTATTATTTTATTAGTACTAGTGCACCTGCAGCTGTGAGAGCCCTGATGCTGTGAGAGCACTGGTTGACCTCAATTTTGTTTGCGATATATATTCCCTCGATCGAGGATTCCACCCACCAAGTTTGAGCCCGAAAGGACAAAGTTTGAAATCCATGACCTTTGACCTCGGATGACCTCCATATAATGTTTTTCATGCTCCCCTCATACAAAGGTTTCGACCCACCAAGTTTGACCCCGATCGGACAAAGTTTGAAATTTGACCCCTCCGTAATGACCTTTGACCTCGGTCGACCTCGATTTCATTTCGGGCATATATTCGCCTCGTATCAAGGATGCCACCCACCAAGTTTGGGCCCGATCGGACAAAGTTTCAAATTTTGACCTTTGACCTTGACCTCCGATGACCTTGAAAACTACCCGGTAAACAGCGCACGCCCGGTACCCATATATGTCTGAAATATCAGAACCATGCGTTGAAGCGCGGCGAAACGCATAGCCGGACAGACACACAGACAGACACACACACATCTAACGGCTATTATTTTAGTAGTATAGATAGATAGATAACTAATGCTGATGATATATATGAAATTTTTGATAAATTCTGTAAATCTTTCGCAAAGAGAGCGTGGAAAGCAAGATCAGAATTGAAGACTACTGACAACTAATAATTGTATGTGCTAAATTCTGCGTTGCTTGTTTAATATAATCTATATTGTATATAATATTTTTATTGCCGTAAACCCACTTCAAGTCAACTTGGGTTCAGGTAGTTGTGTGTTTTCCTCATTCATTTGTCATTCAATATGTATTTCTTTTGCTGTACAACAAGTTTTGCTTTTTTAAGTCACCTTTGTATAATATTTGTGTAATTTGCTTTGTTTCCTTTAATATCTTGTTTATGAACGCACCGCCGGATTGGCGTGTGCCACTGTTACAAAAGTGTATGTTCTAATAAATAAATACATAAATAAATAAATAAATAAATTTTAAATACGAGGGCGCTAAACCGCTTTAGGATATGAGACGCGATTGAGTGTCCCTCATGGTAAACCAACAGGTAAACCCATGAAATTGTAAAGGGCAAAACAGGGGGAACAAGTTTGTGGATGTAATCAAGTGAAAGAAGTCTGTTTTTGGTTGCTGCGTGGTATATCATGATATAGGCCAATCTGAGACTACAAATAACGTTTTGTAACTCCAAAATATTCAAAGTTCAACATTGGGCACTCTTTGTTTCGCAATTTTTCAACATTTTCGACAATTTTCCACACTTTGCCGCCCCCTGTTTTTACCCGGGAGCCCAATATACGCATATGTGAGAGGTAAAGTAAAGTGAAGTGAATTTTTTTTTTTTAAATGAAATTTAGACAAAGTGTAAAAAGCCATGGGGTGCGGTTGCGACCACAAAAGGCTCCCAAAAATCAGATTTTTTTAGGGGGAAATGTTCAAATATAGCGAAGAAATTCCAAAATTAGAAAGAACAAGTAACAAAGTGTCCACTTTTTGGTTCAAACTGTAGCCAGAAAATGTCAATATTTAGAGGGAGGGGGATGTGGTCCACATTTTGTTAAAAACTCCCCACCACACCCGCAAAAAATTGGGCCTTTATAGAATGTTTTGCACATGCTATTGAAGGGTTTTATACCTGTAGCCCTACCCTTAATTGAAATTGAAACCTTTCTGCCAACATTTTTCTCACCTTTTTGCATAATTGTTTAGTGTTCGTTGGGTCAAAGTTAAATCAGTATGGGCACTCTATTAAATTTGTCATGAACTGGTATTTCAAATAGGCCTATAAGCCTAAATCTTGACGGATTGAGTAACGTGAGTAGCATTCTTAATCACATTCACTGAAGTTGAGCTGAAAATAATGACAGGAGGTTCAGGAGCTAATATGCATGACGACCATCTCCACAGGCACAGTTCGTTTACCGCTCGGCACCGTTTACTGAACTAGCGGGTCCCGCTCCGGGAGGGGGTACACAAAATTTAACTTTATAGTTAGTGTATTTGGGATAGAATTGGGTAAGGTACTCCCTATACGTACTTTTGCTATTAGTATTAGCCTTTTAAGTAAGAATAAAATATATACAGCCTGTCTCAAAAAAAATTGTGCAAGTGAAAAGCGCCCTCTATGACAATTAGAAAATACCGTTGTGACATGATGCGTACATCAACGTCAAGGGCACAGTCTTAGCTCTCAAATGCCGCTTGTTCTGTTCAATTTGCTTGTTTTAATCTCGAGATATGTTAGTTAACAAGAAAGGGTAAAATGGTGCCACTTTTTCTAGAGAAGAGGGCTGCACATGTAAATCAATGATAGCTGATGTTGATGTGTCTAATGCACTCCCCCTTCGAGGCTCGTACGTGCATAAGACGCATCAACATCATTGCGCATGCATTATTTTGTCTAATTTCTCTCCCAACAAATAATACACGTTCATTAACCTATAAGTTTGGAATATTTGTTTGTCTTTTAATATGTCTTGAGTGACAAAGGAAACAGTATTTGCCATGATAAAATCATTGAAATATCTATTTCTCTTTTAACCTGTTTTAAGTGGAAAAAGAGAATCATATAATACCTGTATCATGATAAAACAGTAAAAACAGTGAAAACTATTTTGATTGTTGTATAATTGATGCGTTCTTTTGATTTCACAAAGGAACTCTTGATAAACTTGATGCTATCATTGATTTACATGTACAGTCCTCTTGATCTTTTCCTAGTAAAAGTGGCACAATTGTGATTTTACCCTTTTGTTGTTAATATCTAAACATATCTCGAGATTAAAACAAGCAAATTGAAAAGACCAAACGGCATTTGAGAGCTAAGATTGTGCCCTTGACGTTGATGTTAGCAATATGTCACAACAGTATTTTCTAATTGCCGTATATGGCGCTTTTCACTTGCACAATTTTTTTTGAGACAGGCTGTACTTCTTGTACTGTTTCTGTAATAAATAAAAAATGCTTTTTTGGTTGTAGATAAATTTTTTAATATCATCTTTAAACTGCGCTGCTTAATGCTCTGCGTGCTAGCCATGCGCTTCAACAGAAAAAGTTCAAGTTTTGAAATATTTTCTCAAAATATCAAGAGAACTACTGAAAAAATACTAGGCTTGTTTGTACTCATTTTAATGCATTTTTCATGCTGATTCCAAATATGGGCATGAAAATTTATAATTCTGAAATTTTTGAATTTTTAAACAAAATTTGAAACATGTCGTCTGCAGTCGACACCCGCGTGAAGAGAGTTAAAATGGGAATGTTATTGTTTTAATAAGAAAGAGAATGAAGATACAATGGACAACAAAACACCAATAATAGACAAAGTCATGTTTAATATATCTAATTTAATATTATAAAGTATAGATTTTCCACAAAATATAGCCACTACATGTACATAATAAGAATCCAGTCTACATCTGAAAGAATTATTTGGTAGAACTTGGATTTAATTTAATAACAACAGATTTTGGTCAATCTTGTTGCAACTAATTTACAAAAAGGCAGTTAAAATAAAATGTTTAATCTTTTAAAGGGGCATTTCGTGATCCACAACCTCATCCCCCCACTTTTCCAAAAAAAAGTTGAGATTTTTACACCACTGGATACCTCTGGCTACATAATGTTTATGTACCAAATATTTCTTGCAGATTAATTCGTTTAGCAAAAATATCGCCAAATTTGAATTTCGTTCTGGTGCACCAGAACGAAATTACAACACATTGTCTATGGAGCAGTGTAATACACATAATCATGCATAACTCGCAAACGCAAAATCGGAATCAACTGAAATTTTGGAAATAAGCTTTTTTGTGGATATCTACTGAAAAATGTCATAAAAGAGGATGCTAGGATCACGAAATCCTCCTTTAAAGTAGTATTGTTTTGCAAATACTATTCAAAGAATTGATGAGTTTGTCAATTTCACTGTCTGGTCACTTTTGTTTGTGTAAACATAATGAAGACAACAAATATCCTAATAGTATTACATAATTAGTATATATTATAATGACTATAATAAAGAACAGTTTGCACTATCTAGGATATTTTGTCAGGTAAAACAGCAAATGCATGTAGGTTAACCTAAAAACCTTGACCTAGTGAGATTTTGGTATAGAAACTCATACTTCTATCACCAGTAAATCTTTAGGCATGAGATACATTTTGTTAACTGGTATACAAGTTATACAAGTCTATTTCAGCAAAATAAGAACTAATTTGTACAAATGAAAGCAATATGTTGGTAGGACCAAGGTGAAAACTCACCAGGAGCTTGATGAGCCACAGACCCTACAAAACACCTTAACAAAATTAATAGAATTAACAAAAGGGTGGCGTTCCCAGCTTCAAATATTATTAAAATACATCTCAGCAACAATGTTTATTATAAATTTAAAAATCTTACCTACACAGTGATGACTACTTGACACTTATGGGGTACTAATATTGCTATTATTGCATTGGACGTGCTTACAGTTACAAGTTGTGAATGTGTAAATAAAAAGTTTTACATAATATCCTTAACAGTACCTATATTATTTTACATAATATCCTTAACAGTACCTATAGTGATGATTATTTTACATATATCCTTAACAGTACCTATAGTGATGATATCAAAGCTTTTTTTGGCAAGCTGTCACCCCACCCTCAATAAAAATTACCAAAAAAAAACACATGCAGGTTTCCCCAGTCAAAACAAAAACCATGGAAAATTCCACTCTTTGGGCAAAAACTTACAAACCTTTGGTACCACCCTCTGCCCCCAAAAAAAAAAAACAAAGCTTGTATGCCCAGGTTGTGTGTGCTCAATCTGCTATGCTTAGCTTGGGTAAAAAAAAACAGAGGTGAAGAGGACACACATTAAAGCCATAATGTATGATCTTATAATATCAAATTGGTTAATTTTTTCAAACCTGATTTTTTGGCATATTTGTAATGTTTATGCATGTCCCAACTTGCACCTAAATGGAATCAGCGAAAGTTGTTGTGTTTGTAGTTCAACAGAGCAAAGTTCGACATAAGTTCATAATTCATGATTATGACTTTATGTTATGTCCTCCCATAGAATTGCATGTTAAGCGGCCAAAATAACCAGTAGGGTTTCTTTCACTTTACCTTGTTATTTCAGCTCAAAATTGACAGAAACCGACAATTATTACTATTATTATTTCAGCATTTTGAGTATAGAATAAATTCAAAATTTGAAATCGTACATTAAGGCTTTAAGTGCAAATATTATATTACCCCTACCCTTTGGTCAATTTTAGACACAACACCTCCAATACGGTTCTTTACACATTTTACACACACAAACTTTCCCAGGGGGACCACTCAAGTTTCATAGTGTATACATGTGTGACCAGAGATTTTCAAAACATACCCTAAACAGGATTTGTCCTTATGAGCAAATACACCTCTAAATCAGGAATTTAGCGATTTCACAACAAATTTCACCCCTAAACAGGACTGTACCTGAAAGACACCCCAAGCAGGATTTTATCTGAAATGTACCACCCTTACTGGTTTTGGATGAAATAAACCCCATAGCACATGTTTTTGGTTATAACTCTCTAATATTTATGCTTGGTTAATAATGTTCCTGATGCAAAACCCGCGCTTTGTGAAATAGCAGGATCCGAAAATGACCTCTAATAGAACACACCAGGCTAGAAGTTTTTAAAAAAACCTTTTCCTAAAAACCTGCGTTTTTGACCCCTAAGCGGGATGCATGCGATTCACGTTTATTCTCTGAAGAGGACCCTTAATTCATGTTTTTCTGGTCACGCATGTGTACACTACGAAAGGGTGACTTTCTCACCCTTCCATTTGTGTTGTTAGTTTTCATAAATAAAAAATTAGTACAGTATAAACATAGGCCTAGTACTACTATGTAAAGTATTTCTGCTTGTAGCATAACATATATAACATGCAGTAGGTCTACTTTTTCATGGTTTGGCAAGGAATGACCAAAGCGCTTTACAATGGTAACTAAATCAACATCCATACAAAGTAATAACTGGAAATATGCGTATGACGTGTAAAACAACACTCAATATTCTAATAGTGCCTATAATTATTAGAAAGGTTGAGTTGTATAGTTGTGAGTTGCTTGGTCAGCACCATAGTATGAACATACCTTTTTGCCATAGAGCTGTATATAAACTATATGACTCTATGACTTTTGCCAATTAGCAAACAACTTGTATATGTAAGGCCAAAAAAAAGGTTTGTCTCAAAGCTCACGAGTGGTTTGAAAACAAATGCGATTTTTTTTTAATTCCCGACTTGGTATTTTCACAAATGCGCGCGCAAGCGTTGAGACAAACCTTTGGCCTAACCATCAAGCATAGCATCACCAGATTCCTATTGCGGGCATCTGCACAGGTACACCATCATTAAGGTACTCAACTGGTAGTCTGAACAGGGGAGTACCAATGTAGTACTAGTGCAGTACTACTGCCTGTGCAGTAGCAGCATTGATACTGTGTAGGTAGGTACTATGTGTACCAGTCAGGTACCTAGGTGACGGTGTACCTGTGTGGGCGGCCACAATAGGAATTTTGTAATGTACTTATGTACATAGTAAAAGTTCCACCACTTGGAAGTGTAGTTTGCCTTTTATGTCAGAAAATATGGTTACCATTAACCATTTTAATTTACAATAATACTGGCCAAATATCTTGAAGTAAGGTCTCCTCTTACTTCATTAAAAGTAATACTATGGTTAGCAGCATGTAGACTGATATTGGACTTGTGTCATACTGACATAAGCTTAAAAAGTTACCTTTTCTGAGTCTGAGTAGAGCAGAGACGTAGCTTGCGACGCCATCACGGCATCTTCATTAATCGTAGTGAATAGTAGGTATATCACCTCGAAAATAAGCGCAGCATAAACATGTTATTTAATGTTTCTACATGAATGAGCTTTATTTAAGCATCAAAAATCAAAAAACCGAATTGAAATCGGCCAATGCATTGTGATGTAGTGTCAATTTTGAGATGCTCATAAATGGAATGCAAATCTGCCACAAATTGCTGTAATGACAAAATTGGCACATTTCGAGATTTTGAAGGTTTATTTGGACGCTTGCTTGAAAAAACAACGTTAATTTAAGTATCACAGGTTAATTGCCTATCTTTTCTAACTTCGTGAAAGAAAACAAAATTAAAAATCTATCATTGAATAATTATAATAAATTAACCAAATATACTATTTTAGCAATTGCGGCCAATCTGCAGACAAATTAAAGCTGAAAAAATGACTAAGTTCAGCTAATTAATATGCAAAATTGATGCCAATAGAAAACCGTACATGATATCAGGGTGCGGTTTTTTTTGCACACATATGTATACAAAGTTCTTTCAAACGATAACAAAAAATACACAAAAAGTAATTAATTATGCAAATTAGCTCATTACAGCTGATTATGTATTCATGATATTATTATGTAAATTAGGCATGAGTAATTTTGGTTTTTTTTCAATATTTCATGAAAGTCTTTTCATTCATCATAAATTTGACAAGTATGAACCTGTTATGATTTTGAGTAAAGAATCTGCAGTTAATTACTTTAATATAATACAAAAAATACAAACTTTGACATTTTGACGGTGTCTGGGATAGAATTTTAATTTTTTCTGTAAATATGGTATGTGTCACCATTGCTCAAAGCCAAATCCGAAAAGTAAAAATAAAAATTCATTTGCAATGAGACTTTAAATTAACATTTTGTTATCTAGATTAACATGGGGAGACAAGCGGTAAAAGGCACAGCCACTCGACTATACTGCGTATACAAAATGGTGTGGCCTTGGACACACACAATGGCTTAGAACTATTGTGGTTTGGAATATTACTCCTTTAAACTCACTTAAAAATGGTTCGTTTTAACTCGTTTTCCTCAAGTGTGCCATTAGATTTGTCGACGGAAATAATTTACATGCTTAGAAAGATTAGTATTTCAGCTAAATGGTGGTAGTTCTTGATTTTTCAAAAGGCCTATATTTATTGATTTATGAGGGATCTTCAACAATCCATAAAAACAGGTAGTAGCTCTTAAACGAAGCAATATTTATTTTAAAAAAACCCGATGGTAGTCACAGAAAGGTTTCACACACCATATATCAAAAATCCAAACAATTGTGATAAATAGCACATATGAGGAAATTGATTTTTCGACATGGATGTTTGCCAAAATTGAACAAATTTGATGCGCGCGCTTTTCAATTTACTGTTATGCTTGCATGCACAGTGTGGCAGAATTATTGTGCAGCCACTGTGACATGCCTATGAATAGTGATTGCTTTCCTCCACTCACCTGACTACACGGTGGTCAGTTCAGTTGATTTCTCAGTGATTGGCAGGGAGGATAACTTTTGGAACCGGAAAATCAGAGAAGCCTTAGAGATCAAGACCCAAAGACCCACACATGATGTATAATCACTACGCTGAATGAAGACGCTTTGATGGCATCATCTCTGTCCTACTTTTAAGCTTATTATAATACTATGGTTATTAACTCCATATTTCATTTACAAATGTACACTAGTAAAATGGCAAGTTCTCTAACCACCTTGTCTATCTAATGA
The DNA here is from genome assembly GCF_039555335.1 of Amphiura filiformis. Taxonomy (NCBI): domain Eukaryota; kingdom Metazoa; phylum Echinodermata; class Ophiuroidea; order Amphilepidida; family Amphiuridae; genus Amphiura; species Amphiura filiformis. The sequence goes on from NC_092630.1 coordinate 41,821,697, forward strand.
CATTGTTAAAAACATTGAAGACAAAAAGTGCCTTATGTACTGATTACTAGTACCAACCATGTAGTCCATAGTGTAAAATACAAGTAAAATAATCGCATACAAATAAATACCCCATTAGAAAATGAACATTGTTCAATAAGGTACATTCGGTACACTGCCACACACTGTAAAAACACATCTCTTCTGCTCATGTTCAAAGACATGTGGCTGACATCCCTGAGTTCAGTTTCAACTTGAAAGCAACTGTTTACTTCTTGTCCAGCAATTCTCTCAACATCTCTTCACACATCATAAAGCATCGTGGAACATGGAAACAACCTGATAAAAAATGGATAAAAATGGTGTTACAAAATTAACAGATATCTTGAGCTGTTTTTCTCACAATATTTCTGTTTGATGTGAAACAAACTTGGATTCATCTTCATGTTGTGGCACTACATGATTTAACCCCTCCCCAGGATTTAGCCCCTGCCAACAAAGATTTGTCTCAAAATATTTTGCTTCTTACAATATGAATGTGTGTGTGATAGTAAAAAAGGGGTATTGAGAAACTGGGCACTTCAAAAGTGTGCCAAAAGTGCTCATCTGTATTAATATAAGTTTTATAAAATGACATAGCTCATTTGTCAAAAAAAAAAAATATTTGAAATGATTTTTATTTTATTTTATTTCAGACATATTTAAAGAGGGTAGCCAAGAATCCAGATCAGTGGACCAGCACTGCTTTACACAAGGGCCCTCAGTGAGGTGTTACTAATATTAGAAACAGGCTAAAATAATATGACTTTTAAAACAGTAAAATTGCACAAGTTTGTGCACCAACATGTCCCGAGGAAACAGGGAAAACATAATCCCCTAGGCCATAGGTCTATTCCCCTATTAGTAGGCTCCCCAATGACCAGTCTGCTTAAACAGGTGTTTATTGAGAGAATCAAGATATTTCCTGCTCAAACACAGGCGGCATAGGAAGCGCAACACGTGACGCACTGAGGCTGGCGAAGATACAGGGCTGACAGCCCCATTCAAAATACACGGTTAGCAATTACAAATGGAAAATTAACATACTTGCAATGTGGTACACTGTCGTACCCCGACGGGTTTAGAGTAAGATAATTTTGCTTTGACACCACATAACAAATTTAGAATTGTTTGTGAAGATTTCATGATTATGTGTTAATCCAATGGCGACCTCAAAATTGGCGATATCGCTTCCATCACCGCCTGCTCAAACACTGCATTTGCCTAACCCCTCGTTTTAGTAATTAATGCTTTGATTTGTCTGTAAATGCAGATAATAGTCAGATATTTATTGACTAATATCTCAGTCATGTCTCACACATTTCACACTTGTTCTAACTTGATACCTTTAAATGGACCTCCTTTGATGTCTTGGTTGATTGTGCCTGCTTGTGTTAAATAACCAAACCATTCCCCATGATCTGAGTCTAAATCAGCAAACTATAAACAAACAAATAGAAACAATGGAAAATATTCAAATAGGATTTCAAGACTTATCTAATTTATATAACTTACAATCAGGGCTGATAAAAATCCTTTTCTAGGAGTATAAGCCAATTTCATTTCCTGGGAGTATAAACCAAATTTCATTTCCTGGGAGTATAAGCCAAATTCATTTCCTGGGAGTATAGGAGAAACCCATATCATGGGAGTATAAGCCAAATTTCATTTCCTGGGAGTGTAAGCCAACTTTCATTTCCTGGGAATATAAGCCAAATTTTATTTCCTGGGAGTATAAGCCAAATTTCATTTCCTGGGAGTATAAGCCAATTTCATTTCCTGGGAGTATAAGCCAAATTTCATTTCCTTGGGTATAAGCCAAATTTTTTCTCATGGGCATATGTATGGTATTTTCATTACCTAACCGTGGACTAAAAGTGGTGGATTTTTTTGTGTGCATGACACAAAACAGAATTTTACCCATCAACTTATGACCATATTTTTATATGTATGGTCCGCAGCAGTTTGAAACTGTGAACAGTCCACAGTTGTAGGAATGCCAACGGTTTCCTGGGAGTAAAGTATAGCCAAATTGCATTTCCTGGGAGTATAAGCCAAAATTAATTTCCTGGGAGTGTAAGCCAACTTTTCATTTCCTAGGATTATAAGCCAAATTTTATTTCCTGGGAGTAAAGTATAAGCCAAATATCATTTCCTGGGAGTATAAGCCAAATTTCATTTCCTTGGGTACAAGCCAAATTTTTTCTCATGGGCATATGTATGGTATTTTCATTACCTAACCGTGGACTAAAAGTGGTGGATTTTTTTTGTGTGTGACACAAAACAGAATTTTACCCATCAACTTATGACCAGTTTGAAACTGTGAACAGTCCACAGTTGTAGGAACACCAACGGTGGGTAAACAATATTGTTTGCGTCCGTGTTTGGTGGCAAACATATATATATGGTCATTTTCACAGTAAAGGGTGTAACTTTTGATTTTTTGGGTCAAAATTTCAAACCACTTAAATATGTTTCTGTTTACTGAAATCATGCATAGAAGCAACTTAAATTCCTGTAAAATAATGTTTCAAGGCTTAAACCTTTTGATTTCTAATAAAAAAATTGGCATTTCCATAACATTTTGGTTAAAATCTAAGAACAAATGTATTTTACATAACCTCAGAAAATTATGACATGAAAGCTGGAATACATGTGAAATCCCATTCCAAAGTAAGTCAACAGATATAAGTTAAATTTTATACCATGTTTTGCTATGTTTGTAATTGCAGTTTTGAAATTTTTAACATCAAGTGTCATTTACAATGGAAATTTCCAAACCTTAAACATATTTTTTAAGTTTTAATTGGGTTCCTAAAATAATTTGAATGTCTAACTTCATGTACAAATACTACTTGATGAAAGGAACCTCCCAGCCAAGTTTCACAGAAATTGGAGTTATTTTGTAGAATTGGCAATTCAAGCGATTTGTGTTTCGGAGGCTTCAGTTAACAACACAGGTGATCATAAAAGTAAAATATTTGGCTAACCACTACAAGTTGACATAAAAAATAGGTAAAAATATCACAATTACCAATTTTCATGCTTTGCTTCTAAGTATTGAATTTCAGTTGTGACAAAAATTAAATTATCACAGCAAGTCATTTTTTTTTTTTGTTTTCTTCATGTTAACAATTGTTAAACATTGCAGAAGTAGTTTTTTGAAAACAACAGTGTTGGGATCATCTAAGCTGTTATTTTCTTGTGTATATTGAATCAATGATTCTATGCGGCAGATATTGTAGATTTATCACATGTTAATTTTTTCACCCATTTGTTAAGTATGGTGTTTTTTGCATGTGAAGCCTCCGAAACAGGCTTTTTTGGGTATCAGTATATTTTTCAAACATTAACCATAATGTCAATTTTTTTTTAATTTATGACATTCTGCACATATCAAGTAATAATTACAATGCAGATATCAGTATGAAACACACCAATTTAGATATGCATAGATGATAATTAATCTTATTGTTGTTTGGAGGCTTCAATTGTTTGGAGGCTTCAATTGTTAACGGAAAGTTTGTATTGGGTCCCATTTTCAAGCGGTGATATATATCTCCACGATTTAAAAACATGTGACTTGAGGATCTACTTTGCTACATTTTGATAAATAGATTGGATGAGCTCTTTTATTTATATTTGCACAAGCTTGCTGATCAGTTTGTTTCGGAGGCTTCAAAAAAGTTAACGGAAAAACGGCTCTTTGAAGTCAAGATTTTATAAAAATTTTAAAAGCTTGCAAATCAACTAATTTTTGTTACCCATTTCAAGTTAAGATAACAACTGTTATGAATCAAGAAGAAGTGAAGAAATAACCAAGAATTATGAACCAAAGCTACACCCACAAAGTTTGTTAACAATTGTTAACGGAAAATGAAGCCTCGAAGCGACAAATATCGAAGTCCAGTTCTCAAAAATACAGGGCTGTTCACAATTAAATCTAATGTGGCAGTGTTTACTGAACATATGACTGTACTTTCAGGATAAGAAAAATTATCCATGAACTAACTGAAGAAAACACAGGGTTTTACAAAAATGTTACTGTTTTTTATAGTTTTTCAAAATGGCAATATTAAGTACATTTAAGCCTGCTAAAACTGACGCAGTAACTCCCAAAGCTGATTATGCTACCCAAGGTAGCTGCTAACTAGATGAAAAAAAAAAAAAAAAATCATGGAATTCTGTGGCTTTATTAGAACACTACGGATTAAAATGTTAAAAATCCAAAGTTACACCCTTTACCGTGAAAATGACCATATACATGTAACTACCAGCAAACATGAACATACATAAACAGTTTTTATTGTTTTTCCATGGACAAACACGAGTTGAGTTTTATTTGGTTTACTGTGGGCTGTTCGAGTTCTTACCGTGCACTTACATGTAGTGCGAACTCATCCTATGCAGGCACACATTGTTTACAAATTACAATAATGCATTTTCAAACTATTTTTAATCTAGTAATACTTTCCAAGAAACATGGATTTCTGCAGTTCCAGTATGTCCACTACTACAATGGCAATTCTTATGTGCACCCCCCCCCCCCACACACACACCAACTCTTCAGATATTTGTGTTCCAATATATGTGGCTGTACTTACATGTTTGAAGGAGTAATCAAAGACTTGTTCAAAGTATTTAAGATATTGTTCATCTTTTGTTTCTTTGTAAGCCATGAGAAATGAAATCAAAGCTTCATTGTGTGCCCACCATAGCTTCATGTTCCATTCCAACTGTGTAGGTGATAAGCCATCTGAAATATACATGATATACCACAATTCAATAAATGCCAAAAACATATTTACAGGTAAACTTGTGTAATAAAAGCTTGACAATTTGCAACTTTGCATTGCAATGAGAAAATAAACATTTCCTGAGAATTGGGTAGAAAAAAATACCAAATTACATTGAATTGTAGAGAAAAATACAATGCAAATATCTTGCAAATTGTGTAAAAAGAAAGCATATTTATCATGAATTTCATAAACAAGCAATTTTTTACAAGGAATTCTTATCCTACCCTATGATTTGGTTCACTCCAAGTTCAGTAGTGACATATGGCACACATGCACATTTTGCTTATGTGCTTACTACCGAGCGCTTTTAAAACATGCAAACATGAAGAGCCCCATCCACAAAAGTGTAAAGGGTTTTGAACAAATCATCAATACACATAGTTATATATGAACAAGTAAACCTACAAATGTGTGTCTTAATTTCATGTTTTCAAAAGCGCTCGATAGTAAGCACATATGATAACTATTGAGTTTTCAAGTAATGTCAAAAATTTAGCATGAAAATAATACCAGGAGACAACATTTTACAGTAAGAATATTAAATGAATGAACATGACATGGCATTTTAGACGCACACACAAAATTGCATGTGTCCAGTACACCTCAAGTGGCCTTCCTGTGGCGCGTTGTCATGGTTGACGGGCAGGTATATAGGTGTTCATTTGAAATTCTTACATGTGCGAAGAATGTGCATATAAAGACAAATCTGTGCAGTGCACAGGACTCTGCACCATGAAAACATTCCACCTGTTTACAGGAAAGTAATATTGGACTGTTTCTTAGCATATGAGGTGAATACGAAGTCACTTATTCAACATGCTTCAAGAGTGGGGTCATTAACTTTGATTATGATATCACATTTACAGCACAAAACAATCTTAAATGAATAATATTCAAGATTTCTTTTGAATAAAACCAAAACCTTTACTCAATATTATTGGTTTTGCCTACCTTGATCGATAATAGTTTTGATTTTGTTCAACATTATAAAGAAATCTTTAATATTTGCTACCAGCAAACCTGATGAATCTATTTAATGAATCATAAATGTGACATGATCTGGTCCATGGGGCCAAAGGTGGCATTTTTGAAAATTGAGTTACGGTAATTATTACATTATATTGAAAATAAGTGATCATTTACTGAAAACACCAAAGGTCTTGCATACTTGGTTCTAAAGTTGTGAAGTTTTTGATGTCCATTTTCTTATGTATTTGATTGTTTTTTACTCCATAATTTTACCTTTATCTCAGTTTCAAATTTGCTGCCTTTGGTCCCCATGGACCAGATCATGTCACAAATGATTAATTAGCAAACCCACTCAACAGATAATATTACAAACATACCTGCATCAAGGAATGCAAACAGACCCCCATGTTCTTTATCCCATCCCAACAAGTATGGGTTGATCATGAAATTCTCTAGTGCTATTTTCTTCAACTTGTCATCTTTGCGATCTACAGCCAGCTGCAATAGGAACCAGCCTGCCTCAATGGCATGACCTGTAGGAAATAATGAAGAAAACTGGTTGAGATTAATATGGATTCGCTAAGAAATGCATTTATGCGGGTACAACTTTGAAACAATAAACAAGAAGTGTAACCTGACTGACCTAACTTCATCTTACTATCTGTTGTACATTTTCCATTCAAAATCTGGAATTGTGGGTCCAACTGCATGAAACTTATGAATAAATGTCTGAAATAGCATGTTATAAAAGGTTTCCAAATCAGCTGAATATAAATTAAAAGGGGCAAACATATTTATTTAAAAAAGAATTCACACAAAAGAAGGAAAAGTGGCATGTATGTAGTCCCATTCTATTCTGATACAAAATCATCTATATTGATAGTGTATAAATGTCACTCTCTGCAGGAACATAAAAAATCTTTGATTCACATTATTAAACATTTCTTTCAACAATTTCTTTGAGCAAAGCTTTGAATATAAGGTGTGTATCTAACTTTACTCACATGACTAACCTGGGTTCATAACTCTGCCTTGTGATCCTGGTTTAGTGTCACTAACCTGGATTTTGAAATGACTAATGGATTCATGACTCGGCCCTGTGATCCTGGTTGAGTGTCACTAACCTGAATTTTGACATGACTAACCTGGGTTCATATAATTCTACCCCGTTATCCTGGTTTAGTGTCCCTAACCTGAATTTTGACATGACAAACCTAGATTCATAACTCTGCCTTGTGATCCTGGTTTAGTGTCACTAACCTGGATTTTGAAATGACTAACCTGGATTCATAACTCTGCCCTGTAATCCTGGTTTAGTGTCACTAACCTGGATTTTGATATGACTAACCTGGGTTCATAATTCTGCCCTGTGATCCTGGTAACTCCTTACCATCAGTACTGACTATTTCTAAGACAACACTACCTTGCCTCTGTAAGCAAAAACAAATAAATAAATATATCAATTATATCCATCCATCTGAGACAGTTTGTTTACACTCTGGATTATTATCAAATTTACCATTTCAAAGAAGATTAGGTTTGGATACATCGAGAAATGCGGTTCATACTTCATTCACAAAATGTTTGTCTTTATGCTAGGGCAGGTGTTAATACCGACACTGTTCAAAACTGACTGTGAGCTATTATATAGGTATGGTGTATGGCTCATCTCCATACATGGGACTGATGGCTTAACATTCACTCTTAAAATACCTGGCATACAATTAAAATTGTTGTTACACTTCACACACAATTATCACAGCAACACACAGTCAAAATGATGGCCACCCTCAAATATTGTTGTCTTTGTTCCCTGAAACAACTGACCACGATAAGCTACTGACTGTGGCGTGTAAAATACTTAAGACTCCGCCAAAAGGATTTCTACCAAGATAACACTGGATGCCTGTGTATCTATGCTAGTACTTGATATATCATACCTGTACATGAGCCAATGTTTGGTCTAGACTCCATTGTTCAAGCTCAGCATATTTTTCATATAAGCCAGGATCATCCCATGTTAATTCCTTGATAAGGTATATACATGTCATGCTAACAGCAAGAGCATTAACTGGAGGAGCACCAGACAGGGCCGGACGTCCTAATCCACTGCCATCAACTCGAATCCAGTGTACGATTTGGTCCATCATGGCAATGGCCTCTTTCTGCATGGAAATGATAAAATAACTTTTTTAACAAAAATATTTGCAAGGTAAATGAAAATATCTCTTGTTTCATATTCAATTTGTTAAGTTACCTTCAAAATTAATTAAAGCCATATTATAACATTTGCTGAGGAGAACGCCCTCTAATTTTTTTTTAATTCTGGTTTTTACACGATTGTAACGTACTTTAGTCAATAAAGATACTCTGCAAAAATCAAGACTTTAGGTGCTGTAGTTTTGTCAAAATCCGAGATTTTGAATAAAACGATGGAACCGGCGTTTTATTATTAAGATGGAAATATTAGTCGAACACGTATGCACAGTATGTACATAGCGTGCGGGATACACATACTGACACACCCCGAGGATTGTATCGTATTACAACCGCAGGAGTAACATGCATGGGCGCTAGTAGTAAATTCCAATTTTCTATGCTTAACCTCACTTGTTCGGCTCAAAATTAAAAGGTGACATATCTGACAGTAAAAGCTAACATTTTATGGAAAATAAATACTAATCTATTTTTACAGAAATGTTATAATATGGCTTTAAGGATATTACTTGTGACTTCTCTTTATAATATATTTATTTGTTATTGTTTTTCTATTTTTCACAGTTTAGTCTGCAATCCACAATTTGTTTTTAATCCTAAATATCAATTTCTAATATTTAAAATTTGAATTGTCAAATTTTGCTTGGCGCTACGCATGCGACTTAATCTAAACCACTGCAAATTAGAGTGACAGATCTAAAGAAATTGAAAAAGCCCCTTGCCATTCATGCATTTTACATCTGACAAAGATGCTACTGATATGCAAATGTTGCATATATTAGACGTGTACCTCTAAACATTGTTCTAGATCCATATAATTCAAGCAGTCCCAACAATTGACAGAAAAGTTGTTAGTTATCAAACGCCAGTAGCAAGTGCACAACACTATCAGCGTTTCAGTAGTAGCAAGTCCAGATCAGTGACGGTTACTAAAAGTTGTTTTGCAGTCACCTGGTAGCGATTTGACATTTAGCCTAGGCCATGCTAAAGTTTGTTCTGATTATAAGGTGGACAAAATAAGACTCATAACACAGTGTACTGATATAGATTGGTGTGCATGCAGTTGGGTGCAATGCTTACGCTAGTTATGCGTTGCATAATGCGTTACTGACGCGCGCTTATGTGAATTTACATGAGCGTGAGTTGGAACTTTAATGACGTGTGCAGTAACAAAAGCTAAACCATTTCCGCCTTATATAATCCGAACAAACTTTAGTGACTTCTGAAGTTCTGATCTATTTATATCTGCAAATCACATTTTTGGCCATTTGGTATATTAATGACCTATTTTCCTAGGCTAATTTGCCAAACATTTTGGAGAAATTTAGCAATTTGCATTAAATTTGATCAAATATTTTGACTTTTGGTATAGAGATGGGTCAGAATCTCTTAGAAAATTAGTATGGATATGTTCACTTTCAAAGTCTCGGCAGCACATCCCTATCCAAACCTGAGTACCCCCTATGGGACTGCATAGTATAATATTGACCTTATACTTGTCATCCTTAGTAGCCCTTGCTAGTTCAGCTAACCCAACCAGATAGAAAGATTCACTGAAGATTTGCCTCTGAATCTTAACGGGTTTGCCATCTCGAGTCAATAAGAAGTTACACTTCATGCCGTCACTAGATTTCACATGTTTCATCAGAAATTCACCACCTGTAGACACAAATGCAAGCAAGATATTCAGGGTTAGAAAAGCTTCTATATGTGATACGATCTGTTCCATGGAGGCCAAAGGTGGCAAGTTTGAAATTGAGATAAAGGCAAAAATATGGAGTGAAAAAATAGACATCATAAAACTTCAGAACTTTAGAACCAATTATGCTAGACCTAAGGTGTCATCAGTATATGAGAGCCTAATGTTTGCATAAGGTAATAATTATAATAACTTTGATAACTCAGTTATACGCTGTCAGCGAAAGCACAAAGGCTGTCACCTTTAGCCTCCATGGACCATTATCATGTCACACATAGTTTAAACATATTGGTAACATACATGTAACATGCAATTTTGGAAACTACATTGTAAATTTGTACCAATTTGTAATTGCAGTTTATCAGTCCAGTTGACTCACATTTTTTAGTAATTTTTACGTTAACAATTATCTGTTTATGAATTTTTAAGAGGCTTTTATTTTCTTTGGAAAGGAGGGAGTCCCAAATATGGCATCATAATTCTTTGACATATTAAAATGAAGGGCAGGCCTCGAAATAAGCCAGAATTTCTGAAGGCTATTTGGGCCCTTGATCTTAAATGTTTGAGTGCCCTCACAAATTTTTGTGGGCCCGAATTTGGGCCATTGGTTTTAACCTATTGAACCCTACAAAAATGTGAGAAAAATTGCCACAAATTTTGCGGGCCATTTGAGCCCGCCGGACGTGTCTTTTGCAAGCCCTCACTGATTTTGGGGGCCAAGGGCCCTTAGGTCCTCCTTATTTCAAGCCCCGATGAAGGGTCATACTCATAACATTGTTATAGTTTGTTCAGCTTATAATTGGTGGAAATTATTAGTTTTTTGTTATTGCGCATGCCAATAAAGTCCCAAGTTTCGCTCATGTAAATTTACATAAGCATTTTGCAACACACGATTACTACAAGTGCTACACAACTGTGTCCATGCGATTCTACACTACACATATTACACAATGTTAGGAGTCATTTTTGTTGCCAATTATAAACCAAATAAACTATAACAAAAAATATTGTTTTCCTTAAATTTAACAATCATGCCTTTGACCCAAAACATGTATGCAAGTGCACAATGAAAGGGGAATGCTTATAAACAAGTGCAAGTTAGAAAAGGTCACAGGGGGACTATTAGGTCATATACAAATGTTCAAATTTCAGGTTGAATGTCTGAACTTGTTTCACATTTCTAGTTCAATCACAAGTTGCACAATTTTCTTAGCTTACCTGCCCTTGCTGCTTGGAGTACCTCCTCAGTGTGAAACCTAGGGATACTGTTGTATAACTTGCTGTACATCCACACCTAGTAATTGAACAGAGAAATAGAAAGGTTTGTAATGTTTTCACAGAATCTAGGAGCAGCAACCTGAATACATTATGTGCATCTATGCCATCTAGTTATGTATGCCCATGCAACAGGGCATAGATTTTGTATTTGTCTGCGTTTAGTCTCCTTCTCCTTCATCACAGGATGATTTTATATGAATTTCCCACAAAAGTGTTATCACCAGTATTTTAACTGTCACTTGCATTAATAAATCCCACTGAATATATTGAAAAGATGTTGTTTAGAAACTCAGTTGAATAGGACAACAAGCTCTTCTTATATCTATAGAGTCTTAGACTGGGGGTACTCAACACATATGACCGAACTAGAATGTGCCGCAAACATGGGTAGTATTTTGGACCTTTTGGTATAGCTCAAATAACCCAATTTTGCCTCACTGCAGCAAAAATGTTCTCAATTTTCCAAAAATTTGGGGGGGGGGGGTACTCAATATAAATGACACAGGGAGGGGTTGCAAACATTCGGAAATAAATCCAACTCACTCTTGATTGGGTGGTAGTTTGGTAATGATTGGTTAGTTTTACACACCCACATTTTGCCCTAGGAAACTTGACTGTCAGTATATGCTGGTGTGTTCATTTATAATTTGCCATTTTGACTGTACATACCTGTCTTCCTTGTAACCAACAGTACTTGAGGTCATCAAATCTCTTTCCATCTTTACCCAAACATGTAAAGAAACCACTGAAAGTAGGCAAAAATAGAGGAAACGTTTGGTAAACTGACAGTATACTGTATGTAATCATGATTTACCTGCACCCACAATTAAACAATACACAACTTGGCAATTTAGTTAAAGCTGTAATGTATGATCTTTTAATGGTCTTTTTTTTTTCAAACCTGACTTTTTGGTATATTTGTAATCACATGTCCCAACTCCCACCTAATTGGATTCAGCCAAACAGTGGCAGTGCCACGGTGGGGGGGCATGGGGGCAAATGCTCCCCAGTCAGAACTCTTGCCCCCCTGTTTCCCCTAGTAAAACCCAAAATGTCCAATTTTGCCCCTCCCCCTGAAATTCACTTTGCCCCCCCCCCCCGATGCCCCACAAAAAATAATTCATGGCACCGCCACTGCAGCCAAATTCATTGTGTTTGTAGGAAAACAGAGCAAGTTATGAAAGCTATTCAGGACATACCCATACTCTTCATCATGTGAATTCTTTAACCAGAATTCCATAGCTCTATCCAGTTCTTTCTGCATCTTCACCAGGTATTCTGGAAGGCGGGATGTGGCGCTCATCTTTGCAGTTTCAATGTAATATACACAACTTTATACTGGAATATTGAAAAAAGATAAAATTATGCATTTTATCATGTTAATTGTTAGTTTGATATCTTTACCACAATTTGAATATAACATATTAGGAAATGAGGAGTGTAATGGTAACCTACAGCACTGAACACCCCATTCTTGACCAAGAGGTATCGTCTGGCAACTGAATGCTCGAACTGTTCCGAATCTCACAATGCTTTCAGTTTAGGTCATGTATAATAGTGCACACCCCCACAGCACTGCTTAAGTGAATAAGTGTGTATCTGGGGTGAGGGGGCCAGCTACCTCCCAGCTTCAACTTTTCTCGCTACAAGTAAGTAAAAGAAGCCTCGAATGGATGGATCAAAATGGAAACGAACCATGCCTGAACATCGACTATGTGAAACTTCACCTGAAACTTGAACTATTAAATTTTAAAAGATGGCCTTATCAATGATGCAATTGGAGATTTTCATACCAGCAAAGCTTGTTTTCAAAAAGACTGGTGACAAGGTATGGTTTGATGACCACTGCAAACGAGCAGCAACCAAGAAGCGCCGGTTATCCAGGAAGCTAAAAAAGAAAACACCAAGGACAACAAGGATAAGTTTATAAAAGCTGGAAAGGAGTACAGTCATGAAGAGATGGTAGCCAGAAGGAGCAATAACAACAAGTTGAGGAAAGAACTCTCAGATGGCAGCCTCAGCAGCAACAAATGGTGGAACACTGTTAAAAGCCTGTCTAGTAAATCCGCCAGAGTTGATATACCAGTGCTGAAGGATGGGCGTCTATACTACATAAAAAGTTTTGCCAGACCTTAGCTGCTAAATGTCAGCTTGCAAGCACAGAATAATCTGCTCCTGTTCAAAGATGTTAGGAAGCTTCTCAGGAATCTGCAACCAGATAGAGCTACTGGTCCTGATGAAATCCCTGCAAGAGCCATGAAGGAGTGCAGCCCATAACTTGCAAGCCCACTCAGTCAGCCTGGTGTTGAGCTTTGCTTAGAAACCAAATGATATCAGATAGACAGTTTGGATTTAGGCCACACCACAGCACAGCTGACATCCTTACCCTTCTGACCCAAGAGTAGTCCAACTCCCTGAACAGAGGCAATGCGTACGTCTGATTGCCCTGGATATCAAAGGAGCATTTGATAATCGCCTTTGCTCAAAACTCATGGCAAAAGGAGTATTAGGAGCTACCCGACAGATTATTCCATTAAAGTCTTATTTGGTCATCAGGTACCTCTCCATTAATACATTGAGTTCCCCAAGGGTCAATATTGGGCCCACTTTTGTTCTCTGTCCATCAAAAGTGGACAGACAGTTCAGTATTATGGATTCAATCTGTCATGCATCAAGATAGTCTTTGAGGTCAAAGATGTTAGGAAGCTTCTCAGGAATCTGCAACCAGATAAAGCTACTGGTCCTGATGAAATCCCTGCACACTCTGTGACAGTGACAATTCAGTTCATAACTTCACGGTTCATGCCAGTTCATGCAGTTGTTCTGTGTCTGAAGCACCCGAACGTACATGGCATCATGATGATGAATGATGATGATGAAATATTTCAATTATCATGTTTATTAAAGTTTACTGTTATTTACACGAGTTACAGAGCTTATACAGTGTAACACTCAGTAAGGTACTATATTATACTAGTCCGAATGATCAGTCCCAGAACAAAATATTCATTTTTATGATTTTACTGACATGATCATGAATCATGTAGGTATGCCAGGTGAATTCAAATTTGCCAACAAACTGCATCATTTTATATATCAAATTAAAGCCCTTGAGTAAAGAAAGCCAACACTGAAAACCTTTTTGTCATAGCACTTTCCGTAGCAAAGTTACATCTTGTCAAAGATTGACTTTCATCAAAAAGATTCTGCTAGCAAAATTCCCCAAAACAGCATTACGGGGTGTTTCTAGATCTTAGTCTCATGATGATAGCACCTTTTTTTAATGGAACTGCTATCAAAATCTCTCTGAAATTCCATGTGCGAGTCTCTCATCACCAAAAAAAATCATATATTTGGGTCAAAGTGAAGTATAGACAACATATTTATGAAGGTTTCCTTCTTAAAAGCTTCTTTTTAATTTCAATGTAAATTTGTATTGCCGGTTTAGGCCATTTTGACTGACTAACAAATGTGTTAACTGAGGTTTCCCTGTGATACCTAATTATCATGATCGCGTTCTACCAGTCTACATGTAAACCCAGGGCTGTCAACTCTCACGCATTGGCCGTGAGTCTCACGCATTGGGTCACTTTCTCACGGTCTCACGACAAGGTAGTATAATCTCACGCCAAGATAGTAAATATCACGCAAAAAGCTGGAAAATGAGTAAAATCTCACGCATCGTCATGAATAATTTGTTGCTCCTACCCCCCCGCTTTTCACAGTCTCGGCGCCGTGGCTCAAATAATCATGGTACAAAATGAACATTGGAGTCGGCAAATCCCGGTACGTCTCTGTCTCACGCCAAGCAATTCCAAAAAGTTGACAGCCCCCGGTGGGTTCAGTCTTCACTAACAATGTGTACGCACGATGGTTCCAATTAGGGGTACTTTTCAAGAAATGTCCGCGGAATTTTCGAGGACAAAAATGTTCGCGATTGTCCAAATTAGGGGTGTTTTGGAGCAAAATTGTCCTTGAAATGAAAAATAGGGTGTATTTCTAGGACTTTCGTCCGCGTTTTACCGCTACAGTTTTTGTTATTGTCCTCCTTTCCCCGTGAAATAGGGGGGAAATTCAAAAGCGTCCTTGAAATGGTAAAAATAGGGGTATTTATTTCGGAAAAATGTCCTCGATTCCTTGTGATAAGGGGTGAAATGAAAATCGTCCTCAAAATGATAAAAATAGGGAGGTATTTGGGGCAAATTTTCCTTGATTTCACATAAAATAGGGGGTAAAATTGCTGCAAATGTCCTTGATTCCCCGTGAAATAGGGTCATTTTCAAATCCTGGAAGCGGTCATCGTCCTACCTTTAAATACAAACTGAACCCACCGGGTGACAGCCCTGCGTAAACCTACACCCATCGAATGTGTGTCATCAGCCCTCAGATCGGCCCTCAGACACACACATACAGGCATAGAGTTCTGCAGTAGCATGTTTTGTTGACATTTTGTGTAATGTTTACATCCATGACAGTTCTAATACCATCATCAGACAACTCAAATACAAAGGATGTCAGTTGGCAATCTTAATGTTATGCAATCAAGTTTACAACACTATCACTCTTACAATGAGCAAAAAGTCACTCAGGTACGCAATTCAAGGACCAATATTGATTACCTGAAGTGGCCTACTGCAAATGACCAGATATAACCTTTCTCATTTTCATGTTATTTTGCAATAACAAAACCATGTTTTCCTTGATTTTGGTATGAAATTGAGCAAATAGAATTAATTGTCATGTCAATTTGGAGTTATTAGGGGCAACTAAAACTGATATAAGGTAAGTTTTATATGTTTGGAATCTGTATTGCCTATTCTGAAGGAGTTATTGCCATGTAAACAAACCATCCCTTGGCCAATATGGACATGGTGTACAGCTATTCAGTACACTGTTTTCCATGGGTGACTGTAGCTGAGTGTAGGAACCCATGGATTCGATCCATGTAGCGTAAACCTTGGAGCTATTTAAGCTCCATGGTACTCACCCATGTATTATGCGTACTTGTCCGAGGTTACTCTGACTGATAAATCCGAGCTGGTAATCTCCAAATTGGGAAGTCAATATTGAAGGCTACGTACTGGAACGTCTAAGCTATGTGCATGAAATACAGCAACGCTTTACTGTACTACCTCACCCTGCCCTAGACAGTGCACGATGCAAATCAATGTTAATTTTGTTGATAATTAATAATTATACCGTTTCGCCCTCGCTGCCAGTTGTGAATGTACCTGCTTCTCTCAAATATTAGTTACACACGAACGATCACATTGTATTCTAATTATTCTTTGATGCAAATCACAAGTGCGTTGCAGCTGACACTGACAATGGAATTGATACAGTGTGAATCATACAGTTGTTTTCAGGTAGATGCCTCAATTAAGACATCACGATATGGTAATGATTACCTCATTTACATGTGTACTATACGTCATTTGCATGTGTACGGTACATTTGCATATAATACACCAACCGTCACTAACCATCACCAGCTATCACTAGCCATCACCAACCGTCACCAGCTCACCAGCTATCACCAGCCATCACCAACCATCACCAGCTACCACCAGCCATCACCAACCATCACCAGCTATCACTAGCCATCACCAACCGTCACCAGCTATCACCAGCCATCACCAACCGTCACCAGCTATCACCAACCATCCATCACCAACCATCACCAACCATCACCCATCACCAGCCATCACCAGCCATCACTAGCCATCACCAACCATCACCACCCTATCACCAACCATCACCAACCATCACCAGCTATCACCAGCCATCACCAACCATCACCAGCTATCACCAACCATCACCAGCTATCATCACCAACCATCACCAGCTATCACACCAACCATCACCAGCTATCACTAGCCATCACCACCAGCCATCACCAACCATCACCAGCTATCACCAACCATCACCAACCATCACCAGCTATCACCAGCCATCACCAGCTATCACTACATCACCAGCTATCACCAGCTATCACCAGCCATCACCAACCATCACCAGCTATCACTAGCCATCACCAACCGTCACCAGCTATCACCAACCATCACCAGCTATCACCAACCATCATCAACCATCACCAGCTATCACCAGCCATCACCAACCATCACCAGCTATCACCAACCATCACCAGCTATCACCAGCCATCACCAACCATCACCAGCTATCACCAACCATCACCAGTCATCACCAACCATCACCAGCTATCACCAGCCATCACCAACCATCACCAGCTATCACTAGCCATCACCAACCGTCACCAGCTATCACCAACCATCACCAACCATCATCCAACCATCACCAACCATCACCAGCTATCACCAGCCATCACCAACCATCACCAGCTATCACCAACCATCACCACCCATCACCAACCATCACCAGCTATCACCAACCATCACCAGCTATCACCAACCATCACCAACCGTCACCAACCATCACCAGCCATCACCGACCGTCACCAGCTATCACCAACCATCACCAACCATCACCAGCTATCACCAGCCATCATCAACCATCACCAGCTATCACCAACCATCACCAACCATCACCA
Source organism: Amphiura filiformis (assembly GCF_039555335.1). NCBI lineage: Eukaryota > Metazoa > Echinodermata > Ophiuroidea > Amphilepidida > Amphiuridae > Amphiura > Amphiura filiformis. The sequence goes on from NC_092630.1 coordinate 41,839,245, forward strand.
GCTATCACTAGCCATCACCAACCGTCACCAGCTATCACCAACCATCACCAACCATCACCAGCTATCACCAGCCATCACCAACCATCACCAGCCACCACCAACCATCACCAGCCATCACCAGCCATCACCAACCATCACCAGCTATCACCACCCATCACCAACCATCACCAGCTATCACCAACCATCACCAACCGTCACCAACCATCACCAGCCATCACCAGCTATCACCAACCATCACCAGCCATCACCAGCTATCATCACCAGCCATCACCAACCATCACCAGCTATCACCAACCATCACCAGTTATCACTAGCCATCACCAACCCACCGCTATCACCAACCATCACCAGCTATCACCAGCCATCACCCATCACCAACCATCACCAGCTATCACCAGCCATCACCAACCATCACCCATCACCATCAGCCATCACCAACCATCACCAACCGTCACCACCATCACCAACCATCACCAACCATCACCAACCATCACCAACCATCACCAGCTATCACCAACCATCACCAACCATCACCAGCCATCACCAACCATCACCAACCATCACCCACCATCACCATCACCAGCATCACCAACCATCACCAACCATCACCAGCTATCACGAGCCATCACCAACCAACCGTCACCAGCTATCACCAACCATCACCAGCTATCACCAGCCGTCACCAACCATCACCACCAGCCATCACCAACCGTCACCAGCTATCACCACCAACCATCACCAGCCATCACCCAGCCATCACCAACCATCACCAGCTATCACCAGCCATCACCAACCGTCACCAGCTATCACCAACCATCACTAGCCATCACCAACCATCACCAACCGTCACCAGGCTCACCAGCTATCACCAACCATCACCAACCATCACCAGCCATCACCAGCCATCACCAACCATCACCAGCTATCACCAACCATCACCAGCCATCACCAGCTATCACCAGCTCAACCATCACCAGCCATCACCAACCATCACCAGCCATCACCAGCTATCACCACCATCACCACCCACCCACCGCCATCACCACCATCACCAGCCATCACCAACCATCATCCAGCCCACCAACCATCACCAACCGTCACCAGCTATCACCACCCATCACCAGCCATCACCAACCATCACCAGCTATCACCAGCCATCACCAGCTATCACCAGCCATCACCAACCATCACCAGCTATCACCACCATCACCACCATCACCAGCCATCACCAACCATCACCAGCTATCACCAACCAACCATCACCAGCCATCACCAGCTATCACCAGCCATCACCAACCATCACCACCACCAACCATCACCACCAGCCATCACCAACCATCACCAACCGTCACCAGCTATCACCACCATCACCAGCTATCACCAGCCATCACCAACCATCACCAGCTATCACCAACCATCACCAACCATCACCAGCTATCACCAACCATCACCAGCCATCACCAGCCAACCATCACCAGCTATCACCAACCATCACCAACCATCACCAGCTATCACCAACCATCACCAGCTATCACCAACCATCACCAACCATCACCAACCATCACCAACCATCACCACCACCCATCACCACCCATCACCAACCATCAAGCCATCACCAGCCATCACCAACCATCACCAGCTATCACTAGCCATCACCAACCGTCACCAGCCATCACCAGCCATCACCAGCCATCACACCATCACCATCAGCCATCACCAGCTATCACTAGCCATCACCAGCTATCACCAGCCATCACCAACCATCACCAGCCATCACCAACCATCACCAGCTATCACTAGCCATCACCAACCGTCACCATCACCAACCATCACCAGCACCAACCATCACCACTCACTAGCTATCACCAACAGTCATGGCAATTGGTATCGATTTAACAGCTCAATTATTACGTGGTCAGTGATGTGGTACCATTTTTTGCCTCCATTTTGCAAACGACTTCCTTTAGCATAATCTTTTGCGTAATTTTTGTAGCCAAGCACCCTTTTGACTTATTTTTTTCTTTGTCTTTCTTTTTTTCTTTCAGTTTCTCTCTCTATCTCTTTCCATTTCTTGCTTTCCCGTTATTTCGTTCCATTTCTCTCCTTTTCATTTTCTTGCTTGTTCCCTTTCTTTCTCTTTCTCTCTTTCTCTCTCTCTCTAGCTCTTTATTTCTGTCTGTCTTTTTTTCTTTGTCTTTCCCTTTCTTTCTTGGCGTTTCTCTCTCCCTTTCTCTTTCTTGCTTTCCCTTTGTTTCTTTTCTTTCTTTCTTTCTTTCTTTTTCTTTCTTTCTTTCTGTCTGTCTTTCTTTCTTTCTTTTTTCCTTTCGTTCTTTGTCTTTCTTTCTTTATTTCTTTCTTTACTTATTTCCTTCCTTCCTTCTTGCCTTCATTCCTTCTTCTTTTTTTACTTAGGCATAAATCCCGGAGTGGGAATAAATTCCCCCAATTTTTTGGTAAGGGGCATGGTCTATACAATCACCTCCATGTTCATGTTCATTCTTCAGAAAAAAGACATTTCTTGTTTTATTTGGAAGCAATAAGTACACATCTTCAGTAAATTGAGAAGTTATAATACTATCTTTAGTATACAACAAATATTGATGCTCAATAGATAACAACATATAAGCTATCTTCAGTAACTAACAATTACATAATGCTATCAGATTGTCTATCTTTAGTATATAGCACTATCGATGCTATCAGATATAAGATATCTTCAGTAAATATCAACATTAATGCAGTCAGATATGTTATCTTCAGTAGATAGCAATATTGATGGCTAGAGATAGTTGGTGATAATTGGTGATAGCTGGTGACGGTTGGTGATGGCTATTGATAGCTGGTGATGGTTGGTGATGGCTGGTGATAGCTGGTGACGGTTGGTGATGGCTGGTGATGGCTGGTGACGGTTGGTGATGGCTAGTGATAGCTGGTGATGGTTGGTGATAGCTGGTGACGGCTAGTGATAGCTGGTGATGGTTGGTGATGGTTTGTGATAGCTGGTGTTGGCTGGTGATAGCTGGTGCCAGCTGGTGATAGCTGGTGACGGTTGGTGATGGCTTGTGATAGCTGGTGATGGTTGGTGATAGCTGGTGACGGTCGGTGATGGCTAGTGATAGCTGGTGATGGTTGGTGATGGCTGGTGATGGTTGGTGATAGCTGGTGACGGTTGGTGATGGCTAGTGATAGCTGGTGATGGGATGGTGGTGATGGTTGGTGATAGCTGGTGATGGCTGGTGATGGTTGGTGATGGCTGGTGATGGCTGGTGATGGTTGGTGATGGTTGGTGATGGTTGGTGATGGTTGGTGATGGCTGGTGATGGTTGGTGATGGTTGGTGATAGCTGGTGACGGTTGGTGATGGCTGGTGATAGCTGGTGATGGTTGGTGATAGCTGGTGACGGTCGGTGATGGCTAGTGATAGCTGGTGATGGTTGGTGATGGCTGGTGATGGTTGGTGATAGCTGGTGACGGTTGGTGATGGCTAGTGATAGCTGGTGATGGTTGGTGATGGCTGGTGATGGTTGGTGATAGCTGGTGATGGTTGGTGATGGTTGGTGATGGCTGGTGATGGTTGGTGATGGTTGGTGATGGTTGGTGATGGGATTGGTGATGGTTGGTGATGGTTGGTGATGGTTGGTGATGGCTGGTGATGGTTGGTGATAGCTGGTGATGGTTGGTGATAGCTGGTGACGGTTGGTGATGGCTAGTGATAGCTGGTGATGGTTGGTGATGGCTGGTGATAGCTGGTGATGGTTGGTGATGGTTGGTGATAGCTGGTGATGGTTGGTGATGGCTGGTGATAGCTGGTGATGGATGTGATGGTTGGTGATAGCTGGTGACGGTCGGTGATGGCTAGTGATAGCTGGTGATGGTTGGTGATGGCTGGTGATGGTTGGTGATGGCTGGTGTTGGTTGGTGATAGCTGGTGACGGTTGGTGATGGCTAGTGATAGCTGGTGATGGTTGGTGATGGTTGGTGATAGCTGGTGCCGGTTGGTGATGGCTAGTGATAGCTGGTGATAGCTGGTGACGGTTGGTAATGGCTGGTGACGGTTGGTGATAGCTGGTGATGGCTAGTGATAGCTGGTGATGGTTGGTGATGGTTGGTGATAGCTGGTGACGGTTGGTGATGGATGGTGATGCTTGGTGATAGCTGGTGACGGTTGGTGATGGCTAGTGATAGCTGGTGATGGTTGGTGATGGCTGGTGATGGTTGGTGATAGCTGGTGATGGTTGGTGATGGCTGGTGATGGTTGGTGATAGCTGGTGATGGTTGGTGATGGCTGGTGATAGCTGGTGTTGGTTGGTGATGGCTGGTGATAGCTGGTGACGGTTGGTGATAGCTGGTGATGGTTGGTGACAGCTGGTGACGTTGGTGATGGCTAGTGATAGCTGGTGATGGTTGGTGATGGCTGGTGATAGCTGGTGATGGTTGGTGATGGTGATGGCTGGTGATGGTTGGTGATGGTTGGTGATAGCTGGTTGGTGATGGCTAGTGATAGCTGGTGATGGTTGGTGATGGCTGGTGATAGCTGGTGATGGTTGGTGATGGTTGGTGATGGCTGGGTGATGGATGGTTGGTGATAGCTGGTGATGGTTGGTGATGGCTGGTGATGGTTGGTGATAGCTGGTGACGGTTGGTGATGGCTAGTGATAGCTGGTGATGGTTGGTGATGGCTGGTGATGGTTGGTGATGGTTGGTGATGGTTGGTGATGGCTGGTGATGGTTGGTGATGGTTGGTGATAGCTGGTGACGGTTGGTGATGGCTGGTGATAGCTGGTGATGGTTGGTGATAGCTGGTGATGGTTGGTGATAGCTGGTGACGGTTGGTGATGGCTAGTGATAGCTGGTGATGGTTGGTGATGGCTGGTGATAGCTGGTGATGGTTGGCGATGGCTGGTGATGGTTGGTGATAGCTGGTGACGGTTGGTGATGGCTAGTGATAGCTGGTGATGGTTGGTGATGGCTGGTGATGGTTGGTGATAGCTGGTGATGGTTGGTGACAGCTGGTGACGTTTGGTGATGGCTAGTGATAGCTGGTGATGGTTGGTGATGGCTGGTGATAGCTGGTGATGGTTGGTGATGGTTGGTGATGGTTGGTGATGGTTGGTGATAGCTGGTGACGGTTGGTGATGGCTAGTGATAGCTGGTGACGGTTGGTGATGGCTAGTGATAGCTGGTGATGGTTGGTGATGGCTGGTGATGGTTGGTGATGGTTGGTGATGGTTGGTGATAGCTGGTGATGGTTGGTGATGGTTGGTGGCTGGTGACGGTTGGTGATGGCTGGTGATAGCTGGTGATGGTTGGTGATAGCTGGTGATGGTTGGTGATAGCTGGTGACGGTTGGTGATGGCTAGTGATAGCTGGTGATGGTTGGTGATGGCTGGTGATAGCTGGTGATGGTTGGCGATGGCTGGTGATGGTTGGTGATAGCTGGTGACGGTTGGTGATGGCTAGTGATAGCTGGTGATGGTTGGTGATGGCTGGTGATGGTTGGTGATAGCTGGTGATGGTTGGTGATGGCTGGTGATGGTTGGTGATGGCTGGTGATGGTTGGTGATGGTCGGGTGATAGCTGGTGATGGTTGGTGATGGTTGGTGATAGCTGGTGATGGTTGGTGATGGCTGGTGATGGTTGGTGATAGCTGGTGATGGTTGGTGATAGCTGGTGATGGTTGGTGATAGCTGGTGACGGTTGGTGATGGCTAGTGATAGCTGGTGATGGTTGGTGATGGCTGGTGATAGCTGGTGATGGTTGGTGATGGTTGGTGATAGCTGGTGATGGTTGGTGATGGCTGGTGATGGTTGGTGATAGCTGGTGATGGATGGTGATGGTTGGTGATAGCTGGTGACGGTCGGTGATGGCTAGTGATAGCTGGTGATGGTTGGTGATAGCTGGTGATGGTTGGTGATGGTTGGTGATGGCTGGTGATAGCTGGTGAAGGTTGGTGATGGCTAGTGATAGCTGGTGATGGTTGGTGATGGCTGGTGATGGTTGGTGATAGCTGGTGATGGTTGGTGATGGTTGGTGATGGCTGGTGATGGTTGGTGATGGCTGGTGATGGTTGTGTGATAGCTGGTGATAGCTGGTGACGATTGGTGATGGCTAGTGATAGCTGGTGATGGTTGGTGATGGCTGGTGATAGCTGGTGATGGTTGGTGATGGCTGGTGATGGTTGGTGATAGCTGGTGACGGTTGGTGATGGCTAGTGATAGCTGGTGATGGCTGGTGATGGTTGGTGATAGCTGGTGATGGTTGGTGATGGCTGGTGATGGTTGGTGATAGCTGGTGATGGTTGGTGATGGCTGGTGATAGCTGGTGATGGTTGGTGATGGCTGGTGATAGCTGGTGATGGTTGGTGATAGCTGGTGATGGTTGGTGATGGTTAGTGATAGCTGGTGATGGTTGGTGAGCTGGGTGACGGTTGGTGATGGCTGGTGATGGCTGGTGGGTGGTGATGGCTGGTGATGGTTGGTGATAGCTGGTGATGGTTGGTGATGGCTGGTGATAGCTGGTGATGGTTGGTGATGATTGGTGATGGCTGGTGATGGTTGGTGATAGTTGGTGATGGTTGGTTGATAGCTGGTGATGGTTGGTGATGGTTGGTGATAGCTGGTGACGGTTGGTGATGGCTGGTGATGGTTGGTGATAGCTGGTGACGGTTGGTGATGGCTAGTGACAGCTGTTGATGGTTGGTGATTATATCATAGGGCCTGCACTTTGGCTCGACATTTGAAAGGGGCGTGAATTCATTTTTGGATACGCCCCTATTATAATTAGGTAATACTCGACTCACACATTCCCTATATGTATATACATGTACCACATGTAGTAAATCTGCCTGCTTTATCTGTATTGTGCCGTTCTTAAGCAAATACGGTAGTTAAACACGATTGCATCAAGCATTATAACAATAGCTCTTTTACAGTGTGCAATCATCCGGGAAATAATTGGGCAATAATAGAGGATGTGCGTGAAATTATTGATTGGCTCCATACAAAGGAATTGAACCGGTGTCCTTCACCGTAATCATGGCGCAATGCAGTGCATTCAATCAAACGTTGTCGTCAACCTATTTGATCGTATAGTGCATTTGTTATGTGTGTGAGACGAGCTGTCGCGGTAGATTGCAATAGCTTGTAATCATGCTTTTGTTGAATGAATTTGAGTACTCCGCCATATTTACGGTATGATACGTCATAATGTAGGTGATTATTTGCATTGGATGTCTTGAATACGCTGGCGAGGTTGTGTAATAATCGGATTAATGCTATAACAGTAGGTGAATACAAGTTTTGAATATATCGCGTTGCAAAGCCCCATTCAGTGATCCCAGCGAAAGTGAAAAAAAAAATCAAATTGTTACTTTTATAAAAAATTTAATGAAAACAATTGGCAAAAACCCAAGAAAACGGCAGTATTGACGAAGTTGAAGCCCCATTCAAATACATGTAGCTAATTTATATATACTGTCAGTATATAAATTACAGATTCACGTAAATGCATTATTTTTGTCTTAAATAAGCCTACACGGCTTAGGGCTGAACCACTAGCAGAAGACACCAAGTTGATGTTTTATGACCTTTGACATTCTTTTGTGGCGAGTGACATGGTCAGTTCAATTCACGCCGAGTGTCCTTGACAGGTTTAACTCTGCTTCAGTGGTCATGAAAGAATTCAAAGATAACTTCTGCCCCAACAATCCCAAGCAATTGTCTGAAACTGCTCTTCGGATGATGTATCATAAGAACTCAGTCGTCAAATGATGATAGTCATATAATGACCAAAAGATTATTACTGACTATATCATTGAAGACTGAGTTCCGCAGATCTTGTACAAAATCTGAATTTTGATGATTATTACGATCGTCCGGATGAAAAAAAATCACTGAATGGGCCGTTAGTTCCCTCCTCTCCTTACACTGGCAATATGAATCAAAGAAAAATAAAGAAAAAAATAAATAAAACAAGAAAAAAAAAAAGACAAAGAAAAGAAACAATAAAAGAAAAACAAATAAAAGTTCGAACAATATTTGGTTTATAAAATTAATGTGACCGTGATGAGGCTCGAACTCACCACCTTCCGATTTAAAGTTCGAAGCGCTAGTGTACCAAATTCTGATGCCTTACCAAGTGAGCTGTGCTCCTGAGATACGAAATAAAAATAAAATAATACACTGTATACCTGCTTGTGTCGGTAATTGATTTACTCAAATTCCATAATGGTACAGTGCAACAGAGCAAAAATGCCCAAAATTTAAAAAGCTATATAATTTATGACCACTATACTACACATAAAAATACTAATACAAGGGAATTTCAACGTAAGAATCCAAACAATTAAGTACCAACATGCACAGCATTGTCCTTATATCACATTTGGGTTTTTAACAAAAATGTTATCAAACCTCTACTGTGATTGGCAGCTGCACAAGGCATCTCTTTGATAGTTGATAATGGCCATCCATTCAGCAAGTGGCTACTAACTGACCTTGACAGGCTTGAATGAGCACTGTCATCTGCTACAAAACCATCACACTCTAGGACCTGGTCACTCCATAATGCTACAGGGAGCACAGTACTTTGACAATGGAGTGAAAGACTATTATTATTGATTAGGCGCGGATTTTAAAAATACAGCTCCTATGCGTGTATAGCAAAAATCATTCTGCAAAATGCGCTCTGACCAATTTATAAAGCATTTCATTAGCTTTAATTTGACATATTGTTTGACATATTTGGAATTATGGTAAATCATTAAATAAAATATTTATTAATTAATCAATTATGTCAATTAATTAAAATTTAATGCAAATATGCATATTTCTCTGACAGAATTGTAGGATTTGACAAGAGCCATCTTTCTTGTAAGTTTGATTCTTATAACATACCGGTATCGTATTGCGTCCCGTTATAGTTGCAGAAAAAAAATACGCGTGCAGGACACACACACACACACACACACACACACACACACACACACACACCCCAGAGGATCGTACCGTTTTACAATCGTATAACATTCATTGGCTTCATTCACTTGTTCTGCTCAAAATTAAAAGGGACATATCTGACAGTAAAAGCTTACATTTTATGGAAATTATGTTTAACTATTTGCTTAAACAGCACAAAACAGATAAATCAGACAAATTTACTATACATAGGCCTATACATGTATGGTATGCCAAGGACTGTTTAAGAATATAACATTAGATTTATGATATTTACTTCGAGGACTGTTATATATCAAAAATGTGAAAAACATCAATTTTTAATAATTTGTCATAAAATTTGTATTATGTCGTGAATTTCAAACAATGAAATTTATTTGATATCAGAAAGACATTCTTCGTATTCAGAATGCAATTCGATATGTCTGATGTGCTCTCATGTCCCACAAAAAATACTATCGAAACGCTCAAAACGCTCAATCCAGATCCCTTAATTTGGTTAATTTTCTTTGTCTTTTTTTCTTTTCTTGTTTTATTTTTTTTTTTTTTTTTTTTTCTTTGATTTATATTGCCAGTGTAAGTAGAGGAGGGAACTAAAGGCCCATTCAGTGATTTTTGATTTTTTTTTCATACCGGCGATCGTAAAAATCATCAAAATTCAGATTTTGGATACTAGACTGCGGAACTCAGTCTTCAATGATAGTCAGTAATTTTTATATTTTGGACATTATTATGACTATCATTTGAGGACTGAGTTCTTATGATCCGAGGAGCAGTTTCAGACAATTGCTTGGGATTATTGGGGCAGAGGTTATCTTTTGAATTCTTTCATGACCACTGAAGCATAGTCAAACCTGTCAAGGACACTCGGCGTGAATTTAAAGACCATGTCACTCGCCACAAAAGAATGTCAAAGGTCATAAACACCACTTTGGTGTCTTCTGCTAAAAGGCCTATGGCTGATTTTGTACCTTTCGTCATTGCCATAGATGTGCTAACATAGCTTGCTAGTGCAGTGGTTCAGCCGAAAGCCGTGTGTCTAAGACAAAAATAATGCATTTACGTGAGTCTGTAATTTATATACCGGTACTGACAGTATATAAATTAGCTACATGTATTTGAATGGGGCTTCAACTTCGTCTATACTGTCGTTTTCCTGTTTTGTTTTTTTGCCATTTGTTTTTCATTAAAAAAATTTATAAACATAACAATTTGATTTTTTTTTCACTTTCGCTGGGATCACTGAATGGGACTTTATAGCGCGGATTATTCAAAACTTGTTTTTACCTACTGCTATATAGTATTAATCCGATTATTACATTACTTTGCCAGCGTATTCAAGACATAGGTTATGTAGGGATAAACTGTACATGGGTATAGAGGCCCTGCATGCTTTTATCGATTGGCTCCAAACAAAGGATTTGAACCGGTGTCCTTCACCGTAATTACGGCGCAGTAGCCTACAGTCCATTCAATCAAATGTTGTCAGTGTGCGAGACGAACGATGTATAAATCTGGAGGTCACATTATCACTTATCATGCTTATTGTAAAAAGTTTGTCCAATGCATATACTGTGTGTATTGTTCCCGGGTATTGTCAATGCAGTCAAGCAAACAGGTATTATATTTTGAAAAGGCCGCTATAGTATATTCACAGGGGTGTCTTGAATGGCCAATCATATGGGACATAATCAAATTGCAGTGACTGCTTCCTTTGTTACCACATGTCAGTCATCTTGTGATTATTGGACCATGTAAACCTGCAAAAAACGAGCCAAAGTGCAGGCCCTATGGCAAATGTACCGTACACATGCAAATGACGTATAGTACACATGTAAATGAAGTAATCATTACCATATCGTGATGTCTTAAATGAGGCATCTACCTGTTTTCAGGGCTGTTTTGATCACATGATTTGTCATGTGACTGATAATTATAGTGCTGCCGTGTTATGTAGTTTTTGTGCACTTTTAAGAAAAAGCATAACATTTGGCAAAAAAAAAAACATCATAATATCCAAAATGGGGGGGGGTCGTATTATTTAGGCATATATGCTTAAATACTAGCATAATGAGAAGGAAATTAGATTTTGCTAAAGAACTTGTAGGTTGTGTTGTGGATGTGCGGACACGGTACGCGGTCTAGGCTTGTTAGAAGCTATTAGATTTAAGTAAATGGAAAAGGTTCATAACAATTTAATAACATACTTTTTTTACCTTTTATGTTGAGTTGAAAACTAAAATCCACAGGATTATTTAATAATTGTAGCAACTAAATAATGTAGGCCTACTTTGTGTAATTTCATCTTAGCCCTGGTAGGCCTATATTATTAGCTAATGCCTTTTCCCATCATCAGTTAGTCCGAGGTGCTCTGACGATAACACTCCGATCGCCAGGCAATCTACGTTTATAACGTTTTTACTTCGAGCACTGTTAAATATGAAAAATAAAAAAATATCAATTTGTTTGTTTGTTTATTTCTTCTTTATACTGGGTCCATATTCAGGGGAAAATTTAAGTATTCCCTGTTCTTCCATATAGCCCAGTTATTACATACTAAAAATACAAATAAATAATTACAAAACACTTAGAATAATTTACTATAATTATTAACTTAAATTACATGAATTACGGTCCCAAAATTAATTGGGTACAACAATAATATTAAAAGATAGGAAAAAAATAATACATAGCACACACTATATTGCATTAATTAGACTACATTTTCAAATACATTGACAAAATTAATATATTATTATTTCTTATTGCACTATGAGAATTTAAATTTTAAAATGTTAAAACATTATGCCAGCATAATAATTTAAATCAGGATTTCAAAATACAACAAACTACATTCAAATAATCAAAGGAAATGGATAAAAACTTAGTGGCTACAAAATGTAGGATAGAACACAATAATCAAACAGCAAAAAATTTAAACAAAAGAAATTTGGCAAAAGTTGATCCTGTAACAATCATTGCAATGCCTATTATTTAAAAATACTCAACAAAAGAGCCTAAATTTTAAACCAATGTTTGGTGGGAAGAGAAATTTATACCTACTATTTTGGATAGAATCTTGATTTAAAAACACCAGTACTGGTTGGTAACGGAGAAATGATTGAATTGTGGAGTTGATTCCAAGCAAGAGCCCCCCAATATTGAAATGCGAGCGCCTGCCATATTCAAGAAAAGGCCTAATGGGACTAAATTTTCCCATGAGCACTTGAGAGAATTTTTTAATAATTTACCATATTGATAAAATGTGTATTACATCGGGAATGTTGAAATCAAAATTATTTCATATCAGACGGACATTCCTCGTATCAGAATGCAATTCGATATGTCTGATGTGCACTCATGTCCCACACAAAATGCATGAAAACGTTGCTATATCCTGATCCCTTAACCACCACATCATCAAATTATGAATTCACAAAGTTATTGATGGAGATAAATAACTTGATGTGATATAATGCTACTTTTTTTTAGTGCAGATATTAAATAAAAAAGTTAAAAATAATGCAGACTAGATAAATTTGGACCCCGGGGTTTGGACTACTTTTAAGTTACCCCACAAAAAAGTCACGGGCCACGGGGTAAGTAGTCCAGGTTACTCAACAAATATTCATTTGACTAATTAACCTGAAAGATATACTCAGACTATACAGGAACAGAGCTAAATGGTACATCATTATTTTGATCTCGTGGGCTAGCCTGTTCCTCTGTTTGTATGATTAGGCCCCGGATTAGGCCCTATATTAGGCTGGCGGGTAAGCATCATTAATTGATCTCGTACACTGGTATATGTAATGTGTTGTTTGTACTGTTCACCCTTGACTGCCGATCATATCCATTAAAGTACCAGACTTGAGTCCTGTTTATCAGGAACAGTCTGTGTAGTGTAGGTAGGTAGCTCAGTGGTAGAACGCTCGCCCGACAAGCGAGAGGTCTGGGGTTCAAGTCCCCGCACAGGCAGGTATGTCCGGAGTTTTTACCCTGGTAGGCCTATATCTGCCCGGTATGTTATGTTTAAATCCATTTGTAAATTCATGTTTAAATGTGCGATGCGTAATTCTTCTTTCCCCTGTTTACTTTTGAAGTTATAGCCACTTTTGGTAAAATTTGGGAAATGAATCACAAAACAATCACAAAATCTTGAAAAAATTCACGTGGTCGGAAGTTGGTCCCATACCCAGAATTAGTCACATAATGTATTAAAGTTCTGTGCCCGCAAATTTCATGCTTCTACTCAAAAGTCCATGATAGTAACATTATATTTCACTACACGGCAGCACTATTAGGCGAGTAATAATTTAGTTAAGATTTTTGACGTCCAGTTGGGCTGCTTTTGAGCTCTTTTGAATATGAACTAGATACTATTATACTTCTTTGTTTATTTGTTTCCACACCACAGCATAAAAGCCAGTGACTTGGACTTGACTTGCAAAAAATGACTTGTTGACATCTCTGAAAGCTAGTAAACAGAAGCTGTCAGATCGATATAGAAGCTGTCAGATGCCGACGATGTTTTAAGGGAAATTCCCGTAATAGTCACTGGCAACACTTATGGCAACACTGACTTGCGGCGATTCCCTTGCATTTCCATGCTTGCATGTAGGCCTACTCAATTTCATTGAACATGGAAGTAGTTTTGATAATCTATGGAAGTAGTAACTTTAGTCCAGTCAATCTAAACAAATTAGTGGTGTCACCCACCACTAATTGCAACAGAATTTTTTTCACTTTTATACATTTTAGAGATGTCCCCTGAACATCATACCAAAAATATACTAAAATATACTTGGTGGAAAGGTAGTTTTTGGCGGGAAAAGGTCATACAGGGGTCAAATTTCAAAATTGCTTTAATCTTTTAAAAAACTATACCAAAGCATTCCTCTAGTCTTAAGGATTCAGAAAAAGTATAGTTTGTCATATCTATGATCTACCATTCTCAAGTTATAAGCAAAAAGGTCAAAGGTCAAATTTTGTGCACCACGTGGGTCAACTTCGAAAAAATGCTCCAATCTCCTTAAAAATGGTCTCAATGTGTTCGTACTTTAACAACACTCCAAAATAAGAATAGTTTGCCGTATCTTGGTTGTTTCGTTACCTAGGTAGCAGGATAAAAGAGGTCATTGACCATTGAACTCTATTGACCCCGACCTAGTTTTCGATGTTACGCATGTAATTAAACAACCTAAACAGTGCAAATATTCTTTAAATGAATTATGTTTGCAAGCCGAACAATTTGAGACCATTTTGGTTAAAATCAGATAATTTTAGTTTTTGACCTCTGTTGAACCCAACATTTGACCTTTGACCTTTTCGGTTATAACTCAAGAACCGTACATCACAGATATGGCAAACTATATTTTTTCTGAATCCTTATGACTAGAGGAATAATGTGGTATAGTTTTTAAAATGATTGGAGCAATTTTGAAATTTGGCCCCTGTATGACCTTTTCCCGCCAAAAACTACCTTTCCACCAAGTATATTTGAGTATGCTGTTCAGGGGACATCTCTGACATTCATAGCAGTGAAAACAATTCTGTTGCAATTAGTGGTGAGTCAAACCCCACTTTGACTGGACTACTTGGCTTGAAGAACCAAACTGACTTGATAAGTTGATAATTGATATCTACCTAAATACGGTACCAGCTCAGGTAAGCCCCAAGAAAAATAGGAACTGATGAGGACATTAGTTCGCAACACAAACTTATCAAATAACGGGCAAAACAGACACATCATTTATCGGTATGACATTTTCGTATTGGTGCTGCCCTATCTACTACGGTATGGGTTCCTCCGTTCCACTTCCTCGTACTATGAGGACATGGGAAACAGAAATTGCAAGCAGGAAATAGCGGGATCAGCGAGTAGCCTACCAGGCCTACGTGAAACTGGGATAATTTGTTTATACATATCAATCCGTGACTTGTGATATATAACCTAGTTCCGAGACTTCGTGCTAGATAAGCATAGATATTCGACGTTCCAATTTGGAGATGATAAACAGTAGGCCTACTGAGGCCTACAGTTACGAGTAGCCTACTACCTGAACTTAGAGGTAGAAAGTACTGTAGTAAAATGGGGTTCTGCTCATTTAATCTAGTGATGTGCGCCTGTAAGCTGTTTTTTTTTGTTAGTGACCTCTGACCTTGGTTGCACGTGAATTGGAGATGGCTGCTTGCACGAGTGTGTTTACAATGTGAAACTTGATCGGAAAACCGTTTGATACTAGGGGAAATCATATGAAATCAATAATAATGAGGTGACATTGTAATTGCAGAGGAATATTGTGATTGCAGAGCATAATTTGGGACGATTGACAGTGATTTTTGTGTGATTTTGTGCAGTAAGCTTACTAATGAAACTACTCAAGTTGAAATGTGCATCAGCATGATCATGGAACATTGAACACTCAAGTCTGACTCGGAGACCTTCTATAAGTTACTGAAATATCAAACTGGAAGTTGTCGTAGCATTATAGACTACCATTTAACAGGTGACAGTTATTGAAGTACTTATATGCAGTGTTGTTGTGATTTTATGAAAAGAAAACGAAAGAATAACTTCTGTTATATTTATGTGTGCAGTCTGAATCACTTTTCATTTGGAACAATTAGATCTCTCGGGGTCTTCCACTGGCCCCAAACGTCCACCCGCCATCGCCGCTCGGCCCCGAACCCCATTTCTTCACACTTGGTGGCAGCGGTGGGATTTTGAGATGAAAAATAGGGGTGGGATCTTGAGATGAAAAAATAGCGGTGGGATTTTGAGATGAAAAATAGCGCTGGGATAGCAGAGATCAGCGATTGGACATGACATGTTATGTACGATGGAACCAGGTGGCAAAGAACACCGGTGCTACGGAGGACTATTGTCACATTTACACAATGTATTGTTGTCAAGAACTTCTTCCAAATGAAGAGACATTTTAAACATCATTAAGAGTACAGTAAAGGAACAGTTCCAAAGATGGTCAAGATTGCAGATTTCATGTTAAGCTGTGGGAAGTCAACTGTCGACAGTTGCATCTAATTCTGAGACTGAGTATGTTTTGACGGCTGGATTTGATCGTGTGATTGTCAAGGATCTGGGAATTCGGCAGTGAGAGGACTTTTGTACTAATCATGTGATGTGGTGGAGGAAGTATTTGATGCTGAGATCAAGTACCGGTGGCTCTCACGTGTAATTAATGTTAACTAATCAGCGAACATGATCTGTCTTCTATGGTGTGTTGTAGTAGATATTTGAGATCTAACTACAAAGTGACATTGTGTCCTGTACTAAAAGTAAATATGATGCACATTATATTTTTAATGGCAACAGATCTTAACTTTTGATATAAACTTGTGAAAAAGTGGTTTTTTTTGCTGAACTGAATCCTGACCAGGTACTTGTTTTTTTTATGTTTTCAAAATAAATATTTTATGTTCAGCTTTTTCACATAATCATTCAAATTATTTCTGGTGCCCAGTCTTGCCTTAACTGGTTGGGCTGGGGACTGGGGAACTTTTTGGTACTGTTATGGCTGTCTTGCTTGGGTAGTTATTCATCACAGAGATGGTTAATTTCATTTTCACAAATGTGTTCTGAAAATATTTGTTTGCTAATTAAAACAGGTTCATGCTGTGTGTAGGCTTTAAATGATTTGCTAAGTTAAATTCATAGTGCAGCGACACATTCCAAATTGGGTTTTGTTTTGTCATTTTGGACGCTGGGACAGCGCTTAGGCGAAGGGGGTTTGTGTAGTAAAATGGGGTTCTGCTCATTTAATCTAGTGATGTGCGCCTGTAAGCTGTTTTTTTGTTAGTGACCTCTGACCTTGGTTGCACGTGAATTGGAGATGGCTGCTTGCACGAGTGTGTTTACAATGTGAAACTTGATCGGAAAACCGTTTGATACTAGGGGAAATCATATGAAATCAATAATAATGAGGTGACATTGTAATTGCAGAGGAATATTGTGATTGCAGAGCATAATTTGGGACGATTGACAGTGATTTTGTGTGATTTTGTGCAGTAAGCTTACTAATGAAACTACTCAAGTTGAAATGTGCATCAGCATGATCATGGAACATTGAACACTCAAGTCTGACTCGGAGACCTTCTATAAGTTACTGAAATATCAAACTGGAAGTTGTCGTAGCATTATAGACTACCATTTAACAGGTGACAGTTATTGAAGTACTTATATGCAGTGTTGTTGTGATTTTATGAAAAGAAAAGCGAAAGAATAACTTCTGTTATATTTATGTGTGCAGTCTGAATCACTTTTCATTTGGAACAATTAGATCTCTCGGGGTCTTCCACTGGCCCCAAACGTCCACCCGCCATCGCCGCTCGGCCCCGAACCCCATTTCTTCACAGTACTATCATCATGTAGGTTTACCCTGTTTACCGGTGGTGTTCAAAAAGTGCTTTTTTGACCGGCCTGAACTGTAATTAATGGAATTATCCCCCAAGGCATTTGGATTTTTCAAAATGTAAATATATTTTGGGGAAAAATTGGGTTCAATGTGTTGACTTTACTACCCCAACCAACTCCTAAATGGAACTTTGGTGGCTGTTTTATCATATCTCCTCAGGGAATGTAGACCTTTGATGATTTACCCAAGTTTGGGTCCTTTGCAGGTAGGCCTATATAATAGACATATCTCGAAATGCCACGATATAGTTCAGAAGTAATGGTTGAGTGTTATGGTTCATGCAATCACAGATATTGTTCCAGTCAGAATGATTTAGTTTTACCGCTATAAAAGTTGAAGCACCTGGCTTGATGCACTCTACTCAGAACATTGCATGTTAAAACAAGAACTGTCTTTAAAAAAGACAATGCCACAATCTCCTCCATAAATTAGATCCAAAAGTGTTACAATTTTATTTCCTTTTTCATAGAGCAATTGTGCAAAAGTAAAGTTTAATGTCAAATATTATAGGTTCTAAAAACTTTATTTGTGAACAGATTTTCATTGTTGACAAAATAAAATGTATGTTTTGTTATATATTAATTATTTCAATGATCATGTTGATAGCATTTTCCTTAGTTTCCATCCATAAATAATCACAGAGTAGTACCTGTTTCAAAATAAATGTTTATGTTCAGATTCAATTAGTCATGTTATCAGTAACTATCAATACCAGCTTGTAGGGTGCCAACATCTGGACCTTGCTCATATTTACATTGTTATAGTCAAAAACAGATACCTTGCCATGGTAGTCCCATGCGGCCCAGTCTGCATGTGGCTCAGTCGCTAATATACATGACAGAAACCGGCTGTGAAGGAGACTATGTGCACCAGACCTGGCACCAGATAACTTTCATATAATAAAATCTGTTTTTGAGTATAATAAAGAAATTCATGCATATGCAAAATGAAGTAAATTCCTATTGCCAACTTAGTAAAATGTATACTCGTAGCCCACCAATCTTGTACTTCATCATAGCACCCAGTTTTGGTTTGTGGTTTCAAAATATTGCAATTAAACATTGGTTTGAACACACCCTTTAAGTTTTAAATGGAGAAAATTTCGGAAAAGTCTGAAAATATGAAATGGATAATGGCTGACACACTTTCACAGTAAGGGGCATTCGGTGAGAGCAAAATGTAAAAAAATATGGGGTGATTGAGTGAGAGCAATGTTTTTGGCATTTATTATGGTGAGAGCAAAATATCGTCATTGGTGAGAGATGGACTATTGGACTTAATTGGGGAGGGGGGCATTGGGTGATTACATGACTTTCAAAAAATGGTGCCTTTTGGTGAGAGCCAAAACAGCCCCCACAGAAGCCTCTTGTAGCCTGGTGTAGCGTGGGTCATCCAATTGGGGGGCACCGACCATGATTGGGGGGCACCGACCGTGATTGGGGAGGGCACCGGGTCTGATTGGGGGGGCACAAGTTGTTTTTTCCTATGGGATTTTCTAAATTTTGCAATCGATTGGAGGGCACGTGCCACTCCCCGATGTGCCCCGATGTGCCCGACTGATCTCTTGTATGGCTTCAAATATTAGTTAGAAATAAGTAACAAAATCAGTGATAAATAAAAATTCCTTTAAAAGGAATAGGGCGAGCAAATGAAAGTGATAAAAAAGTTGAAAACATTTTTGTGTTTTATGGGTATCGTATGCCCTTTCCAGGGTCTTTGGTGTAGCCCATTATCAACAACCTATGGTAGCAGTGCAGCTTTGCCCCTCCCCTCCCCCAACTGGTACCAAACACCCCATCTGATGGGGTCAGACTCATACACTGTAATCCTCAATATCTGTTCAGTACAGTTCAAAATCCATTTTGGCAAAATTGTGGAAGCCATAATATCCCAGACTCTCTGGCTGAATGAGATAATAATGCTAAAAGTCTAATTAATGTGGCAAGCTGGTGTGTTTTGTGTTGTGACAAAAACTGCTACCTATTCCAGAAAAATAAAGCACTAATATTTTTGGATTAAAATTTTAATTCAACATATCTTTTTAATAAAAAGATATGTTGTCCTGTTTTGCCAAATAAAACATAGCTAAATCATTACCTTTTACTTAGTTCTAACTGGCAATAAAATACCAATGTTAAAGGGCCAAAAACAGCATTTTAATGGGTTTTTCATACACTGTGATAATCAAGCCCAAAGACTTGTACAAAGACTAATTTTAAGTTATGCTTTCTAATTTTTGGAAAACACACTTTTTAATCTTTTTCATAACCAATTATTATCAAAAATAACATAAAATATTAAGATTATGATCTAACTTTCAAGCCTATTCTCAAGATTTGGAATGCTTAGACTTGTGTCAAGTCTTAGAATTGTGTGATTAAAATTGTAAGAAAACATGCATAATTGCATGTTTTGAGCATATTTTCCCTCAAATTGTGTATATATTAAAATAGGACTTTTATTGCCAGTTAGAACTAACTAAAGGATCAGAATTTTGCTATGTTTCATCATCAGTGTTGGAGGACTCGGGACTCGGACTGGGACTCGAGTCGGACTCGAGTCCTTTTTCAAGGACTCGGACTCGGACTTGGACTCGGAAGCTAAGGACTTGGACTCGGGACTCGGACTCGGACCCCAAGGACTCGGGGACTCGGCTCCGAGTCCTCCTCGAGTCCGGCAAAATAGGGTCTTTTTAGGTCTTTTATTTTCGTTCATTGTAAACTTCTTTTTATGCTTGATCAATAATAACATCACATGATTAATTTAAGTAATTTTGCATGCAAATAAATTCAGTTTGTAAATAAAAGTACAACCAAAAGCAAGATTTCTTTCAGTTATATCTTTAATTGGTTAAATGGATTTTAATCATAATCGTTTGTTTTGACATGACTGCTTGGTTAGACGGTAGAATGTACATGAATAATAATACCCTGGGGCACTCAAGTTAAATTTTGGTAGGGGTGTGCGGCGCCGAACTTTGGGAACTAAGAACTGATTTGGGGGCAAAATAGGGACATTTTTGTGGAGGTCTGTGAACTAAAATTGGGCCACATTATAGGCTTTAAAGCTAATAAATTCAAAATGTTTCCAAATTTAAGCTAAAGAGCTACAATTTTTCAGAGTGTTAGGCTCAATGAACTGGAGCATGATGCAAATGTGGGTCTCAAGGAACTGCCAGAGAGCATGAAAAAGGGACCCTTGACCGGCGCACATAGCCTACCCGTACCACCTTTACATGTGAGTGACACTCCCGGAATAATACTGCATAGGCCTACAGCCAGATCCAACACCATTTCGTTTGGCACCTGAAGTTTGGTAGTGACGTCATATTTTGATTGTCATATTGCAACTTTTGCCTCTTTAAAACACAAGCCTAATATAAGTTGGGGTGGGGGAGTCTGTGATTATACTCTGTTTCCAAGGTAGGCCCTTTGCTACCTAAGGGGCTTAGCAAAAATTATGAGCATTGGGGGAAGGTAAAATTGTGGGCAAGAACTTTTTGGCCGATCGAAAGTGGGGGTGGAAGCAATTTTTGGCAAGCCGAGAGGGGGGAACAAGCAATTTTGGCACATATGGGGCACCTTTCAAATAAAACGCTCTAAAAATGCTTAGAAAACAGTACGGAAACGCTTACATATTATGCAAATTTGCCTGCTCGCGCGCAACATAATCTAAACCATTTAAGGTTTGTAAATTGGGATCCCAAAAAAATGGCATGTGTAAAGGGGGTGCAAATATTTTGGGCAGGCCGGGAGGGGGTGCAAGCGATTTTTGGCAGGCTGAGAGGGGATAAGTATATCTCTTACAGTTTCACCCCTCCCCAGGCTCATGATAATTATTGCACAGCCCCAAAACAATACTAGGCATGCAAGGTGGGACTAGCAAATTATGTATTTACAAGAAAATAATATAGAACTAAAATTCTGGTTAAGCATGTTAAGTATAGGCCTACATTGATAAAGTATTGGTCAAAACCCCGGGGCTTGAATTTGATACATAAGGACTCGGACTCGGACTCGGACTCGGACATTGAGGACTCGGACTCGGACTCGGACATCAGAAATTGGCAAGGACTCAATCGGACTCGGACTTGGACTCGGACACCAAGGACTCGGACTCGGACTCGGACTCGGATGCGAGGACTCGACTACAACACTGTTCATCATAGACTGTAAAAAGAAATTTTTACAGTCTATGGTTTCATTTGGCAAAACACTTAACAATATTGTTTTAATTCCAAAAAAATGACTGCTGTATTTTTCTGGAATCAGGGGTAGAAAGAAACAACACTATTTTGTGTCAATATTTTGGTCACTTGATCTAGCTTGATCTGTAAGTCGGGTCTGTAAGTTGATGTTAACTCAAATTATTCTTCACATCATTTCAGAGAGACAAATGTATCAAAAGCTTTGACTTTGGACAAGTTTCTACAGAAGGTAAGTGATAACGTAATGGCTTCCTAAGGTGGGAATGTGATGGGTATTAATATCTGTGTGCATGGCTCAAATGTATTTTACTTGTCAGTGTAGTTATGTAAAGTGGAAACTCATTATAAGGAAGTTGTCAGGGACAGAGAAATTAGTTCTTTATATCCAAATTTTGTTATATCAGGGTTGTAAAAACAATAAATAAGAAAAGAATTTTGTAATTTGGTTCTGGAAAAATACTTCTAGGGTTTTTCTTGAATCAGATTTCGTTATAATGAGGTTTTACTGTATAAGTAGTGGGCTTGAATTTATATCCGGCATGATTTAACTGAATGAAAGGGCATAAAATGTTTTGCTTTTGTTATCCAAGCATGCAATATTTATATCTATAGTATTTACTCAATACACCAGTTCCACTTGAGTGAGCGGCATGTTAGGCAGCTTAGGTTTCAGAGACATCAAAACCATATTAAAGGAGCATGGCTAGATTTTATGATAATTATGTTTTGTACCTCACATTGAGGCTTGTACTAAAATAATCTGCTTCCCAAGTTTTAAGTTAAGTTACTGGCAGTTTTGATAAGTAGTATCACCTCCTGGCTCCCCCACCTTTACCCACCATCTGCAAAAGGTGCTGGCTATTTCAGGGCCCCCCCTTTTTGACATGAAAATTATTGGTCAACCCCATAGAAAAGCATATAAACTCAATTTTCCCAGGAAAATTTGTGGTAATTTTTTTCAGGGCCCCCCTTAGGAGGGTCAAAAAATTTTAGGCCCCCCTTTTTGCATCAGGCCCCCCTAACAAGTGTTTGTGAACGGTCCCTAAGTTAATGATTATTAGAAAAATGAGTTTTCTTCAGTTTGATAGGATAAAATGAGGAGATGAGGTTGTTGATCTGGACACACTCCTTTAATCTGTGAAATTCCATGCACTTAGCAAGTAATACAGTGCATGCTGTATGCAATAAAAGCATTTTATTCTACTTTTTCCCCCAGTTTGCAGCAATGGAACCAGTGGACTTATCCAGTGGATCATCAGAAGCGACAATTCAAATAAATCGTCCAGTCTTCACAAATGAACATTTTAACAAGACTTTCCCGCCAAAAGCACCAGAAAATCTGACCAAAACAGACTACATCAAGAGAAAAATTCAACAGAAATGTCAGTGTGGTAGTGACACAGCAAAACGATTGGTGTATTATCTACTACCAGCAGTGGAATGGATACCCAAATATAAGATAAAGGAGTATTTGCTCAATGATTTTGTTGCTGGTTTAACTGTAGGAGTTGTCAATATTCCACAGGGTAAAAGTATATCTAATTATTTATTTAATCTTTGTTACCAAAATGTTTAAAGTGTTGAATGTGGTGGGTCCATGGTGGCTTGGGTTTACATTAATTATAAACCATACCATTCCATCAGAGTTAAAGCCATATTATAACATTTCTGTAAAAATAGATTAGTATTCATTTTCCATAAAATGTTAGCTTTTACTGTCAGATATGTCCAACTTTTAATTTTGAGCCGAACAAGTGAGGTAAAGCATAGAAAATTGGAATTTACTACTATAGCGCCCATGCATATTACTCCCGCGGTTGTAATACGGTACGATCCTCGGGGGTGTGTGTGTGTATGTGTATCCCATGTACGTACTGTGCATACGTGTTCGACTAATATTTCCATCGTATAACGCCGGTTCCATCGTTTTATTCAAAATCTCGGATTTTGACAAAACTACAGCACCTAAAGTCTTGATTTTTGCAGAGTATCTTTATTGACTAAAGTACATTACAATCGTGTAAAACCAGAATTTAAAAAATATTTTGAGGCGTTCTCCTCAGCAAATGTTATAATATGGCTTTAAGTTATTTGAAATATTTTGGTATGTGACCAGCTCTGACAAAACCAGGAACAAGTCGCATTTTTCATGTCTGGCGACTTGTTCCAGGTTTTGTTGGAGCTGGTCACTATGTGATTTATTGAATTAAGTTTATCTTGATTCTTGACAGCAGAAGAAGAAAAGGGATCCCTTAAAATCATTTAATATATATTGCCCAATATCCCTCATCTGTGATATACTTGTATGATGAATACTAGAAAATAAGACAGGTCCAAAATTTCAGCCCAAATCATTCTGCTCTTTGTAATGTTGAACAGTGGCATAGCCAGGGGCAAAGGGAGCAAGCTGCCCCTCCCCCTGTGAGAAGTCTTGCCTTCCTCCTGTTGGATGCTGGCTGCCCTGATATTTAAGATTTTAGGCCTTTTTTGTACTTTTTAGCCCCTCCCCCCCCCCCCCAAGTTGACTTGCACCCCTTTTGCCCACCCTCTAAAATCGTGTTGGCTACGCCACTGGAGAACAAGTTCCATGGAGCTCTGTCTTTTTGCCTTAGAAATGAAACAAAATTGCCAGAAAGGGCCTTGCCATATTTCCTATTTAGTGGTGTGAGATCATGATAATCTGGTAATTCTAAACCAAGTATAATTTTGGATGTTTTGCATTTAATTGATTTATTTTTAGTATAATTGGAGGCAACAAATTGATTTGAAGCCAAATAATTAGAGCACAAATATGTGCTGGTAGCATGGTAGACCTATAATTACCATACCAGAGCACAACAATATATTTTACTAGATTTCGCGGTTCTTGGGTTGGGCGGTTCTCGTGATAGGCCTATCTCTAATTACCCAACACCCGTTACCCATAATACTTGTCCTGACCTTTCAAAATACTACGATATACCTCTCTCAATGATTAAGACACAACTTAATCAACTCTGTTTTGTAGCTGTGACGCTTACTTCGGTACCCATAATCTGAAAACCCATCGTTGGCCTCTTCCTAGCCCTGTCCTGCTACCACATTGGAGGACCCAAAAATACCCCGAAATTCTAGTAGTGTCTGGATGTAGGCCCGGGATGTAGGCCATCAATTCAATCGGGAGAAATGTGAACGCAAACAGGTTATATAGGCCTTACCATAACTGATGATTTTTATGTTAATTGGCCTATTGGTCCGATGAGATGCACCTGTTAGTCACACTGTAATGCTTTCCGATGCGCGATCGCGGTACTCTGCGCACACCCAGTTGATACTCAGCGATAGCATACCGCGAAAGCACGCGATATCGCACCGCTAGCGACGCGATACGCACGCATGTGACGCGATGTCGCACACGCTAACGCTATAAGCTGCAGACGGACATTCTGTAATTAGTATTATGATGTGCTGTCTACTGAAGATAGCATAATAGATCTAATTACTAGAGCACAATAACAATTATGTGCTGTCTACTGGTGATATCATATCTAATCTAAGTACCATGTAGTTGTGTTGTCTACTGAAGATAGCATTGTAGTAGACCTAATTAACATGCAGAGCACAATAATAATTGTGTTGTCTACAGAAGATTGCATAGACCTATAATTACTAGAGCACAATAATAATTATGTGCTGTCTACTGAAGTAAGATAACATAGTAGATCTAAGTACCATGTAGTTGTGTTGTCTACTGAAGATAGCATTGTAGTAGACCTAATTAACATGCAGAGCACAATAATAATTGTGTTGTCTACTGAAGATTGCATAGACCTATAATTACTAGAGCACAATAATAATTATGTACTGTCTTCTGAAGATAGCACATCCGATCTAAGTACCATGTAGTTGTGTTGTCTACTGAAGATAGCATTGTAGTAGACCTAATTAACATGCAGAGCACAATAATAATTGTGTTGTCTACTGAAAATAGCATAGTAGAACTATAATTACTAGAGTACAATAACAATTATGTGCTGTCTACTGAAGATAGCATAGTGGATCTAAGTACTATGTATGTGTGTTGTCTACTGAAGATAGCCTTGTACTAGACCTAAGTATTGTTTACTTAAAGACACAACAAAAAAGCTGCCATATGAAAACGGAATTTCAAAGAATTTAGAGACTTCCGGCCTGGCCTTTGTCAAAAAAATTGATATTCAAATTGCAAGTTAGTGTAAACAGAAAAAAAATAAACATAACTGTTTCTACGAACAGAAACATATTTTCAGTTATGCAGAGCACAATAATAATTGTGTTGTCTACTGAAAATAGCATAGTAGAACTATAATTACTAGAGTACAATAACAATTATGTGCTGTCTACTGAAGATAGCATAGTAGATCTAAGTACCATGTAGTTGTGTTGTCTACTGAAGATAGCATTGTACTAGACCTAATTAACATGCAGAGCACAATAATAATTGTGTTGTCTACAGAAGATTGCATAGTAGACCTATAATTACTAGAGCACAGTAATAATTATGTGCTGTCTACTGAAGATAGCATAATAGATCTAAGTACCATGTAGTTGTGTTGTCTACTGAAGATATATAACATTGTACTAGACCTAATTAACATGCAGAGCACAATAATAATTGTGTTGTCTACTGAAAAAAGCATAGTAGCTCTAATTACCAAGAGCACAATATGCATGATATGTGCTGTCTACTGAAGACAGCATAGACCTAATTACCAGAGCAAAATAATAATGTGCTATCTACTGAAGATAGCAGGGTAGACCTAATTACCAGAGCACAATCAATAAACTATGTGCTGTCTACTGAAAATAGCATGGTAGACCTAATTACCAGAGCACAGTAATAACTATGTGCTGTCTACTGAAGACAGCGTAGACCTAATTACTATGCAGAGCACAATAATAATTATGTATTGTCTACTGAAGATAGCATAGTAGACCTAATTACCATTTAATTGTGTTGTCTATACTAAAGATAGCACGGTAAACCTTATTACCATTGCACAATCATGTGTTGTCTACAGATGATAGCATAAAGTAGCTAGTAGATCTAATTACCAGTACAACAATAATTCTATTCAATTAGTTGCTTGATTTGGTTGAATGTAAAATTACACATGGCCCATTCCATGTCAACTCCAGGGATGTGCACCGCAGCACCTCTTCAATTTTTTTTTTTCTGTGTGGTGGTAGATATTGATGAGAAAGTAAAATCCTGAAAATTTGAGCTTCATACTCCATTTCGTTTTCCCGTGGCATCAATTTGAAATTTAGGGGATCAGCGTAAAAATGTGTGTCATAGCCCGAAAAGACGACGTTGGAGGTCCATAAATGTATAAAGGAACCCTTTAAAACTTTGAAAAGTATGTATCCTGGGGTACTTTTTGGTGTAGAATTCAAATCTGCTATCAGAAAACTTGCCTTCTCCATAGAGTTGTACACATTTTTGATTTTGCATGTATAATGATTTCATGTACAACTCTATGGAGAAGGCAAACCTTACTAATGTGTTGAAGCCATCAAGAACCAAAGCCAATATCTCTCAGAAATGTTGTCCAAGAACATATCTTCAACATACCTGAAGTTGATGGTGGGGCAAATTGTCTGACATTGGTTTTCAGGGGGTCAAAATGTAAAAAAGTGGTTTTCCATGGGTAATATCTCAGCTAAATGTATTCTAATATGCTCAATATTGGATAAGAGTAATGTCCTACCAAAGGGCTCTGACTGGCAAAAAAATTGGCGCTAAAATTATTTTTACTTTTGGAGTTCTGACCCCCCAAAGTTGGTCCTGGTTGGACGAAGTTGCATTTTGAGGGCCCTATATCTTTTAAAGTAAAGGAGTTACAAGTTTTCTGATAGCAGATTTGAATTCTACACCAAAAAGTACCCCAGGATACATACTTTTCACAGTTTTAAAGGGTTCCATTTATACATTTATGGACCTCCAAACATCGTATTTCGCGTTGCGACACATTTTTTACGCTGACCCCCTAAATTTCAAATTGATGCCACGGAAAAGCGAAATGGAGTATGAAGCTCAAATTTTCAGGATTTTACTTTCTCATCAATATCTACCACCACACAGAAAAAAGAAAAAAATTGAAGAGGTGCTGCGGTGCACATCCCTGGAGTTGACATGGAATGGGCCACATATCACTATGAACTTGAAAAGAATATTTGGGGCTGATTAAATTTGCTACAGGTATGAAATCATTAACACATGAGCACCATCACTAGCTATAAGAACTATTTTGATTGATTGATTACAAAGAGAGTTATATCATATTGAGCCACTCGTAGATATGGTAAGAACGCCTGAAGGGGATTAGGCTAAAAATTGGAGATATAAATGCTATATTTGATTGGTTACTCAAATGATTATATCATGTAATGAACCAATCAGGGGCTCTATAAGAAAGACAGTAGTGTCTCTGGGGTTAATGGTTAATTTACTAAATAATTCTGACAAAGAATAATTTTCTAATTTTGTTTTCAGGTATGGCATTTTCCCTGTTGGCATCTCTGGCACCTGTGTATGGTCTATATGTATCCTTCTTTCCAGTGCTTATATATTTCCTAATGGGAACTTCAAGACATATATCTGTTGGTAAGTTTACGTATCACTTTAATTTCCATTGTAAAGAGATGAAAAGGTTAGAAAGAATCCGCTCTATAAATGGATGGAGGGGCAGGGTGCAAATGGCAGCTTTTATGGTGCAATTGTCATCCTGTACCTAGTATGCAACCAGGGCCAGATTTTCCTTTTTTGGGGCCCTGGGCCACACCAAAATTTGGAGGCCCCTAAGCTCACTGTGAGGAAGGTATTATGCACTCAAGTGACCAAGTTTTGGTCTACAAATTGGAGCCTATTACAATTTAGAGGTAGATGAGCATATATTGATTCAAATTTTGCAATTTTACCATATTTTGGTCCAAAACATGGTGTTTTGGTGTTAAAAAGGAACATACCAAAAATTAGGGGGCCCTGGGCCCGGGCCCATCTGACCCAATGGTAAAAAAGGCCCTGTATACAACTGCCTGATCACATTTTGAGGCCCTGACTAATGGGTATCAACAGGTATAGACAAATCCAATTTCACATATTCCTACACCTCACTGTGGCAGCCATAGCTGAGTCCCCATCAGGTCCATCCCACTTGAAATGAGAAATGATGCGGCCTTGGCATGGATTTTAAACAGCATTCCATCACCCATGTTACATGTAGACAAAAGAATGATTAAAGTTTACAACACAATACAATAGAGGTTGTGCATATGACCATTGACCATGATATGACATATCATACTGTAAATCTCATCTACATATAAAGAAATACTGGACAGGACCAATTGAAGGACACTGGTTCAAATCCTTCGTTTGGAGCCAATCTATAAAAGCCTGCAGGGCCTCTATATATAACATCAATTTTTAGGCGGCTTCAAGTTGATCCACCCAATTGGGCAGTCACAACACCAGTTTGGTGTGGTGGGGACCCAATAATGGCCGCATGGATTCTGATCATCACTTGGGTTGTTGGATTCATCTATCGGTTTACTGAATTACAACTACAATTTTACCTGATGACAATTTTTACCACTGCCCTCTACAACACTCCCTTAAAAACATAAGCAAGAAAAATTAAAAAAACAGGTTACAGTTTCTTTAAAATGTTCAAATAACTAAGAATAAATTTGTTGGGAATTTCTATTATTTTGACACCTGTCAAAGTGCAGTATAATTTGACGATTCCTGCATTAAAATGTATGTTTGACTGTGAGCAGTGTGAAGTTATGCCTGCATGTAATTACCTAATTTGCACAGGCTGATTCTCAAAAATGTGAGGAACTTCGATACTAAATGCGGTATTAGAATTCGAATGTCCGGATTCTAAACTATATTTTAGCTAAGTAAGAGCAATTTCAAGGTATATTCAACAAAATTTGATTGTACAACAACAATGCATTGTGCACCAGCTGTTACAAACTAAGCATAATTTGTTTTAATTCACATTGTAGTTTTGATACAGCTCATTAATTTATGCATACTCTTTCATTCAATGCTTAATATAATTTGCATATACTATCTATATAGACCAATTTGAATAGTTAAAATTTATCACTTGCAATAAAAAGATTGATGTTCCTGTTTTCGTTATTATGTATCTAGCTCTCTGTTCATTTAATACACACCTATGACGTCGCGCTATTGTTTTAGCGCTCCATTATTTTCCACGAATGGAGCGATGATCACAATAACACGCCATTAAGTAAATGCCTTTCTCTTTTCTCTGAAAAGCAAATACTTTTCAGGGAAAAAGTACTGGCATTTACTGAATGTAGTGTTAATATCAATTGCACTTTTGAAAAGCAAGTATTTGCGAAAAGTGCGGTATTATTATCATCACTTCATTCATGCAAAACAATGATACGAAAAACAAGAAGAAAATGATTTTCATTAATACAATAAATTGAGGAAGCGGATAGCAACATTTGCACAGTATTGTCATGGGACCTGAGAGCACATCAGACATATCGAATTGCATGCTGAATACGAGCATTGTTTAGATAGGGGGGCCTATCTAATAATAATAATAATTTTGATTTTGTGAAATTAGCGATATAATACAAATTATTAAAATTTCATATTTTTATATTTTTCCAAATGTAACAGTCCTCGAAGTAAACTTTATAAATCTAATGATATGTAATTAAACTATAGGGCTATGTAGCTGGGATGAAAAGCCGACTCAATTGAAAATTTGACCTTTCATATAGAACTTAAACATTTGTTTCCAAAAAGACCTACATTTTTAGTGTTTTGAGGAAAAATCTATATCTTTAATAATGAAGGTCACAATTTACATATGATTGACGGCTGTTCAACCCAACTTCCTACTATTTACTGCATATCGTTAGATTTATACAATTTACTTTGAGGACTGTTAAATTTCAAAAATATCAATTTTAATAATTTGCCTTAAAATGTGTATTGTATCGCGAATTTAATAAAAATCTAAATTATTTGATATCAGAAGGATGTGTCTGATTTGCTCTTAGGTGCCACAAACAAAATACGTAAAAGCGTCGCTATCCGAGCCCTTACAATGCAATCTGTGAAAAGTAAGTCAAGATCAAAACGGGCAGGTTAAATTGTTGGCTAAGTACGTTGTACTTATTATGCAAGATGTGTTTTACCCTCACTTAGGCTTTACTTCGTAGGCCTTTACTTTTATTTATTTGGACCTTTCTTTCACGCTTACTGTTTTTTATAACATTTTTTTTTTTTTTTTTTATTTTTATACGTTTTCAGTGGCTTAGTTCTTACATATAATTTGTCATATTTTGGGCAACATTGCTACATATACATAATACACATTCTGTATCAATGTATTTAGGCCTATGAATCTGTTTATTTTCAAATCGTTCTCTTGGGCATGTTTAATAATGATAAAAGCCACAGTAGGTCTATTTTCTGTATAATTTTTATTTGTCATTAGTATATCTGATGTTTCATCTGATGGTATTTTGGCATGCTTGAATATTTACTTACATCGATCAGTAGGCCTATCCGATACCGTAAAACGGGTAACTTTGGGCACTTTTCAGAGTTTTTAAACCACTGCTTCCAAACAAAACCAAATATATTTCTAATTATCTCTTTTTTATGACGTTAGGGTTCCCTTCTACACCTTGAAGTTGAAAAAGATTTTTGAATAATTTTGAAAGGGTGCCCTAGGGGTTGAAAATAGCCTGACCAAAGTTACCCCGCATTTGGGGCAAATTTGGTCAGAGTATTACATTCCATGAAGAAAAGAAAATGAAAAAAATTGATCTTCGCTGTATATGGGCAAGGTTTTGTTTTTTGTGACATTTATCCCCATGCAAAATTAAGCAAGCACGCATCCTTGCTCACAAATATCGATTTTATTTTGTCTGAAAAAAATGTAAAAAATGCTCATTTTGGTCAAAATGCCAATATTTTCAGTAACTTTCAAAGAAATTGGACATGAGCGACTTCTTCCAAATATATTTCTTAACAAATTGAGACCAAATATGACTAAAAACAATATTGCTGTGCGGAAATATGACCATTTAAAAATATATTTGAACGACCAAAGTTACCCGCTTGCGAAGTTACCCCATTTTACGGTAATTAAATATTACAATGTTAGGGACGCTCCATTTGATTTCGGAAGGGGACTGGAAGTTGAGGTGGCTTTTATTTCAGCGTCGGCGGCGAAGTTTGTTTTGTTTTTTGCCGACAAAGTTCAAGGACAATAATAGGCCTAGGTAAAATGTGTTGTAGAACATTTAAAATTTTCGTACCTTTTCGTACCTGATTTTGGTCCTTCTGCTGCGAATCAACGATATATATCCTCGGAATGATTCCATCACAAAATTATCCAAGATAAACAATAGTGTCCATAATTGCATGGTTGTTCCAAAATCGTAAACTCGATTCACAGAGAAGAGTATCATTGCTCAGGTATAGCGATAGGTGTAGTTTTCTTGAGGTTGACAACTGTAATGACCATTTCATATGAGCCTATACATGCTATATGACCTTTTTGCCAATTTTCCTTATTATGCAAAATAGAGACCTAAACGCATAACATGACGCAACTACTTCAACAGTTAATACATTAGAAGTGGGCATAAAGAACTATTGATGGTCTAATCACTTTAATGATTTTACGAATCTACGTTTATTCAATTTGTGTAACAAACATTTTAAATCTTTATAATTCAAGAAGGTGGTTATACGGATGATTTGAACTAAACACCTGGATCGTGATATGATGGGTATTTCTATAGAAATTTTACATAAAGCTGAGTCGGACTATTTTTGCACTTTCGCACCTAAAATTTAATACGATCATTATATTAGTGTATTGTCGGCATCAATGAGTAATTGATCAATTTGTAAAGAGCAACCTATTTCAATAACACTCCATTCGTGAAAAATAATGGAGCGGTAAAACAATAGCGCGACGTCATAGGTGTGTATTAAGGGGTTGTTTGGAATGACAGGTGAGTCAAAGGGGTCAAAAACAAAATTTTTACCTTTTTGACCTCAGCACATGTGTATGTATGATCTGCCATACAAAAATTAAAAAAACAATACCTCAAAGTATCATTTTTTAATGTTTTTGTCATAATCACGCTTTTCTACAAATTTCATCTGTTTGTACCTGGGGCGCGTCTGTTGCCAGGAAGGCCTACATGACAGCATAGACACACGTTACAACCTTGAATAATAATACAGAATTGTGACGTTATATTCTTCTTAACCTATCTTAGAACTGCCTATTATTTCAATTGTTATACTGTTCTGGTTGGTTTATTGCATATACTGTATAGAAATTATGCAATATGACGTCGAGCATGACAGAGTCATCTTCATTCAAATAAAATTCAGGTACCCGTAAGGTACCACGGAGCAATTCGCCACGATAATACAATAAAACAGATGAAAGGTATGAATGGTTGTGGAATCGAATTGCAGACCTGTCCCTCTGTCACCTTAGAACTGCATCTCGTAGGCAATGGTAGGTAATAAACCAACCGGAACAATTGAAATAACAGCATGTCTTGGTCTCAATTCAAGATGTGCAATTTGGACACACCTACTCGTTGGCTGATTTATACTTCAACAGTTCCTCAAAGCTATATCAGAAAAGCTACTATCTCATTGTTCATTGGCCCGCAGTATCGCCGCCTGGGCACTCAACTTTAGAATTGATGGGTATATGTGCCTACAAGCGTCATAAGAAGTAGGCGCATATCAGTACAAACGTTGGGGGTTTTTTATAAAAAAAAGGGTCATTATGTACAATCAAAATGAAAAAGGGGTCATTGGGTATAATATTTTGAAAACTGAAGGTGCCTGGTCATCGGGTATAGTCGGCTTCAAAAGAGGGGCATATATTGACAGGCACATACCGTCACCTCTAAAGTTGATGCCCCCCGGGTGCTCGCATTATATTTTGTTCATGGCTCGGCTTTTAAAACTCCCACACATCACAATAAGGCTATTGAAACGTGTATAGAATAGCTAATGATAGACCGGTCGCTGCGATTAGTCGCGGAACCGAGCGACATTATAGTAAACACATCGAGTTTATAACACAAGTGACAGTAGTCGTGAATTATGGAGGGTTTCATTGAACTTCTACCAGCAAAATATGGAATAATACTAACACAAGACACCAATCGAGATGATGATACCAGCCATAATGGAAGGCTTGTATTTGACCTTCTTATGAATCCAATTTCGTGGCGAGAAGTTAAAAAGGTAATGTATATTTCAAGAAATTTGGGTTCAAAAATTCCGTATCAGCTCGTATCATCAATTCCGTAAATATGGCGTATAGAGGCACAACTTGACAATAAACTGAACTATTTAGAGCGTAAAGGACGCACTGGATACACATAAATTTGTGTTTCCTTGCTGGCGGAATAGTTGCAAAACTCTTTTTTGTCAAAAAAGTTGGACAATTTATGAATTATGATTGGCAAAATAGCGAAAGGAAATAGACTTTTCCAACCATGTAAAACTACACTGGGTTGTTGACATGGTCGACATACATTAAGGCATACACATGTTCCTAAAGTAGGAGGTAAGTACTATAATTAATTGTTTAAAGTGCTCAACATACCAGCAAAAAGTCATATGGTCATCAGAGTACAGGGACTTTGTGAAATACTGGGTACAAAAAAATAGTGCGTGAGCCGATATGCAACATCAAATATAAAAGCCGATTTACATAATTTCCCATGACCTTACAGAAGTGATCGTGCTCAAATATAAAACTATAGAGTTTGGTCCTTGATATGCACCATCAATTGTGTACTTGTGATCAATATTGCTAGGCAAACAATCACAGCAAACATGCCAAAATCCTCCCATTTCTCCTCCATTTACACACATATAAACCCATCCCTTAAGTCGGTTAATGGCGCGGATTAGAGCGTGAGTGGGTAAGAATGGCCGCCGCTCGCGGCTCAGCCATTCTTACCCACTCACGTTCTAATCCTTGGCCATTATCCTATACATAACAGCTGTTATAGTTTCATTTTAGTAGATTCTGCACCAAGGTGTGGTCTTTCATCAGGAAAGAACTTAACATAATAATAATAATGATAATCTGAGATGTTCTTTGGATGTCTTAAAAGTTTTTACAAAATGATGGGGCTGTAAGTGTGTGTGAGTATGTGTTCGCCGCCATTACTGCCAATTCCGGCTTGAAATGTGGGGGGGGGGGACAACCGGCGAAAATTGTTAAAAAGTTGCTGAAAAGAACAAAAAATTGGTAATTTTGCCGAAATGTGAAGGGGACATGTCCCCTGTCCCCCGATATTGATGCACATGTTCGCCGCCAAACGAGGACATATTTGTGGTAAAACACCTCCAACCATGGACACACACCTAAACATGGTCTGTCCACGGTCTGCCGATAGGTGCAGGTTGACGGAAATGATGTAAAAATGCCTATTTAGAGCATGTCCTCGCTTGGCGGTATAGGAGGTGTACATGTACCCCTTACGATAGTACCATCTCATAGTGTGTATGTGTATGTCCACGGTATGTCGATTCACTGCAGTAATGTGTGTCCTCAATTGGATAGTACAGTGCTTTCTTACTTTGAAAAATCCTCGTTTGGAGGCTAGGCGCTTACAGGCAGCAGTGGGTGGGGTGTGTCATGGGGTGGGATGTGTGGGTGGTGTGGGGTATGCACGGGTGTTTGTGGCACCTGTACAGTACTGATCTTTTCTAATTGATTAAATTTTGCGAGCATGACATTGGGGTCCATATTTTGTGACACTTTTTCCAGGCACCTTTGCTGTTGTAAGCATCATGTGTAGCAACGCAGTCCAAGAGATATTAAAAACAATCAAATTGCCAACAGATCAACCAATGACAACGGAGATATCAAGTACATTAGAATGGAATGATTCTAATGTAGATGTAGTACCTACCAGCCAATATCTAGAAGCTGAGAAAATCAAAATTCACACTGCGTTATGTCTTCTAGTTGGCATTTTTCAGGTGAGATAGTTAAAGCCATAATGTGTGATTTGCTCCACAGCGAGGCCAACGCCCTCAATTTGTCTTGAATTTCTACTTTTTGCATGTTATAATGTCCAGAGGTGTACTAAAATACCACGGGTAAGATAAGCCTGAAGTACTTTAATTGCACTACTAAATTTAAGTTTTTATATTAAATGGCTAAACATGTCCTGTGAATGTCAGCTCATGTGTACACACGTTGACACGTTCATATATTTTTTTAGATGCTGATGGGTGCTTTTCATCTAGGGTTTGTGACAATTTACTTGTCTGACTGTTTGATTCGTGCTTTCACCTGTGGTGCAGCCTGCCATGTCATCACAAGTCAAGTGAAATACTTCTTTGGGCTTGATATACCAGCACATCATGGCTACTTTGCTATCATATATGTAAGTATCATAAGCAGAGTCTTATTAGTACCCATCATTTTCACCAAAACCATGAAAACTGCCTGTCCAAAATTTGCCACCCTGAAAACATAAACCAGACCTCTGCCCCTTGTTTTCAAGTTAACAGAATTTAGCATTATGTCACATTAATTTTGCCTGTCCCAGGAGCAAACTGCCTGTCCAAAATGATGGGTGGACATGTTGCTAGCTAATATACTAGCAAGTAGTAATATGTTGTAGATTGTTGTCACTAGGTCATTGTCTTATTATTTATGTCCAAATATGATAAATTAAGTCAAAGTAAACATTTAGATATGCCAACTTACCGATTGATTGGGCTATTAACCAAACAATCCATATAAGGTCAATCACTCAATGTTGCATGTTGGCTCGAAATACTGGGACAAAATTAACCAGAAACATTACAATTTGAGTTGCTAAATTGCTCAGTACCTACACTTACTGATGTTGAATCCCCAGCTCTCTTGAATACTTGGTTGTAAAGTTATTAACCTTTTATATGTCAATTTTCTTATCTGATTTATTGTTTTTCTCCTCAATTTTTGTCTATATCACAGTTTCATTATTGCTAACTATAACCTGATTGTACCAGATCTAGTCACATTTTAGACCAAAATAACCCATTCTGGGAGCAGGTCAGTGAAACAACATTGCAATTTTGCAGGCCCAGTATCATTTTTGACCATATTCAGGGCCGTTCCGACCATTAGGCCAGGCAAGGCGGTCGCCTAGGGTGGCAAACGTGAGGGCGCAAAAATGGCGGAAAAAAAAGCGGGAATGGAGAAAGATAAGGGACGAAAAAATGAGGGCGGATAAAAAAAAAAAAATGGGAGGAAAAATAAAAAGGGGCGAAAAGAGAAACAGAAAACAGTGCGG
Source organism: Amphiura filiformis (assembly GCF_039555335.1). Lineage (NCBI taxonomy): Eukaryota > Metazoa > Echinodermata > Ophiuroidea > Amphilepidida > Amphiuridae > Amphiura > Amphiura filiformis. The sequence continues at coordinate 41,876,215 of NC_092630.1, forward strand.
AAAAACGTGCACCACCCTTAGGGGGCGCCGAATTGACCAATTCAGTATCAATTCTGCAGTGCCCCTCCAGGTGATGAAAGTCCACATGAAAGTCCACATTTCGCACAAATTTGAAATATCAATTTTAGACCGAGATTCAATTTCATTATAACCAAAATTAATTAGTGGTAAGCCCTATTTGTGCACACATTTGCTTGCTCCGCGTGCAATTATTTCAAGAATTGGGGTGGGGGCATCATTATGTATCCTTAGCCCTGGGAGTTTTCAAGGGGGTAACCCCCCTTAACACTTTTTTGGTATGCTTTGGTGGGGCGGCAGGGAGAGGTTTTGCCTGGGGCGTCAAAATCCCTAGGAACGGCCCTGACCATATTCGTCCAAGTTTGCCCCCCTTGGAAGTTGCCTTGGCCCCCCTTGCCCATCCTCTGAACTTAGTGCTGGCTTCACCACTGATTGGCATGTGAGCCAATTTGGAACATTTGAAGTATACGGCATATATTAACTGAGTTTAGCAGTGTATATACCAATTTTATGTTCATTTTACTTTTTTGTTAACATAGACTTGGATAGACATCTTCAAGCATTTACCTGACACCAATGCAGCAGAGTTTATCATTGCTATAATTGCAATGGCAGCTCTCGTAACTTGTAAGATCATTTCTACGAAATGGAAAGATAAAATCAAGTTCCCTATACCAACAGAGCTGATAGTAGTAAGTATTTAGTTGATGTATGAAATTACAACTCAAAATTAAAGAATTAGCTAATTCAAGTGTTGGTCATGATGTTGTAATTAGTTAAAACTAGAAGATACTCATGGCGCTATGACCAGGCCCTTACGCAGGGGGGGGGGTGAGTGGTTGCACCCCCCAAATTTGCAAAAGTATACAAAAAGTCCGAAAATTTTAAGAATTTGCAAGCGTAGAAAGAAAAAAAAAAAGGTTCAAATTTTGGGAAGAAAGTCCACTTTTCACAAAATCACCCCCCTTGAAAAAAAGTCCAATTTTTCAAAATCAGCACCAAAAAAAAAAAAAATCCTGCGTACAGGCCTGGCTATGACACAAAATTTACAATGCAAAACAACCCAAAACATATTACATTGCATGGATGAAGCATAAATAGATTGAAAAATGGGAGAAGTAATTTCTATCATAATATCTGCCAAAACATCAGGAGGAGCAACTAGCAAGAACATGAAAAGAATGTTTGTCAAAGCATACTGGAGGAGAAAGATAAAGAGACAGGCTAAAAATGCCAGTCAGTAGAAAATTGATCTCTAGACTAGGCATAAATGGTAAAAAAATAAAAACCTTTAGACACATTAAAAAGTGATAACAATAGTTGGTACAAAGTTTAATATGTTAAGGCAATCTATTCCAAAGATAGATTTAGGGCTGCAGATGAAAAGGATCTTTGACCCATTTATGTTTACAAATGTGCAAATGTACACCAAATTAGAATTAGCCAAATTGTTGTGTGTGTAGGAAACAGAGTATTGTGTATTATTATTGGAATTGTAACACAAGTCTCGGCCATAGAGCTCCATGATTAAAGGTTAACATTCAGATTGTTAGTGTTTTTTCTTTCTTTCATTTTAATTTTACCTCATTATTTCAGGTTACAATGGAATGAAAACCTGATGGCAAATCTACATGTAACTAACATTTCATTTTTTGTGAAAGAAATTAAATTTGAACAATAATAAATCTACCTGTGACGTTTGCTATCTTCTATTATTTTTCACCTTTTTATTCTAAAATAACTTATTACACATTCCCTTCTTGTAGGTTGTCATAGCAACCCTGTCGTCATATTATGGCAAACTTCCAGACAAATATGGCATAGATCCAGTAGGCCATATTCCACATGGGTAGGTATAGGAAATAGGCATACATATGATGCAAAACCAGAAATGTACAAAGGCTATGCCATCATGCTTAAATGTGACACATTAATCTGATGATATTTTAGACAGTGATTGGTGGCATGTATTTACATGATCTGGTAACAAATATTATAAAAAAAATATCATAAAAAACTGCCTTAGTACTAAGGAAATATGCCAAGCGGCCTAAGCAGGGAACTATTAAAAAATCCTCACAGAACTGATTTTTCATGATAAAGATACGGTCATATTTTGAGCTTATTGTAAATCTGTGTAATATTATGTGTATTTTTGAGAGAGAAACAATTTTTTCACAATTATGCCTGTTCACATATTTATTTTTCAGTTTTCCCAGACCAGAAGTCCCTGCTATGAAATACTTTGGTAGTTTGATAGGAGATGCGTTTGCCATCAGTATAGTTGGATTTGCTGTCTCGGTGTCTTTAGCCAAAATATTTGCTTCCAAAAATAACTATGAAATCCACTCAAATCAGGTAAGAAAGAAAGTAAGACAGATAGACAGACATACACACCCACACACACCCTGACACACATACAAAAAGAAAGAAAGAAGACAGGCAGACAGACATCCACCCAGACACCTGACAGACAGAAAGAAAGAAAGAAGAAAGAGAAAAAAAGACAGACAGAAAGAAAGAAAGAAAGAAAGAAAGAAAGAAAGAAAGAAAGAAAGAAAGAAGAAAAGAAAAGAAACAAATGAATGAATGAACGAAAGAAAGAAAAGAGAGAGAAAAGAAAAAGAAAGTAGGAAGGAAAGACAGACAAACACACAGAGAGACAGACAGACATACATACAAAAACAAAGAAGACAGACAGATAGACAGAAAGAAAGAAGAAAGAGAAAGAAAGACAGAGAGAGAGAGAGAGAGACATTACTGGTCGAACACGATAGGATTTCGGTTAATAATAAATAGACGGTTTTCTGATAGCGCTCTCATAGGTCTTTGAACCTGTCTGCAGCCCTCTAGCTTTTGATTCAACAAGTTACTTTTTTTTGGGGGGGCGGTGTACAACCTTCAAGTAATTATTTTGTGTAAGCTAACCATAAGCCTATTCATAACCCTAATCCTAACCCTAACTCTAACCCTCATCCTAACCCTAAACTAAGCCTAACCAATCAATGACAGTGGCTGTTTCAAGTCTATAAGTCTCCTTGCATGATCGCCTGTCAAATTCAACTACCTGCCTCGACCGGAGACTAAGTTCAAACCCCGGGCCTATTGGGTAGCAGTGTTAAGGCGCCTAAGACTGAAATCGTATCGTATTCGACCAGTAATGCGGCGGCGACAGGAATGGAAGAAGATGGCTATGCCGGTCAGCATGATCTTGTTTGCATTTTGGCAACCAGTGTTTATCTGTTATCGATGATGGATCGATTGATAATCGATAATCAATATTCAGTCAATATAATCAATATCAATCAAGATTATGTCTACTATTCAAATAGCATTAAAAATGATGTGGAGGAGGTGGGGGGTGATTTTCAAATCAGGCTTTTTCCTTACGTACTGTCTATTTGTATGGAGGTGTCAATCAACAATCGATAATCGATAATCAATAATCGATAATCAATAATCGATTATCAATAATCAGTTATCAATATCAATCATGATTGGTCCCGCTATTCAAATAGCATTAAAAATGATTGGGGTGATTTTCAAATCATGCCTTTTCCTTACGTAGGCCTACTGGCTATTTGTATGGAGGTGTCAATCAATAATTGATTATCGAAAATCAATAATCGATTATCGATTATCAATAATCGATTATCAGTAATCGATTATCAATCAAGATAATCTCAATTTTCAGAATGCTAAAGAAATAATTTTAAAAAAATATTGAAAAAATTTGAACTTTTTAAAAATTTCTAAAATTCCCATTTTCACCTTCATGCGTATAAAATGAACATTTTGTGCAAAATTTTGTTCAAATATTTTTTCTGAACTCGAAAATTGCAGGGCTTGTATGGAGCACATTCCAGTGTTGAAAAAGGGTCAATGCCAGTTTCAATTATATCAATCTCCATGACAACACCCACGTGATCGCAGATTTTCAAGGGTGAAATACATTCGGTTTAGGAGAAACATCAAATTGAAGTTTGCATATAATACAGCATTGAATAGGGATTTCTTTCATAAAATTGCGATTATCTCCAAAACTGTGTCAACAACAAGCAATGAATTTTTGTTAAATTTATTTTTTTTTTGCTTTATATGTGGTTTAACTTAAAAAAAAAAAAAAAAGAAGGAAAGAAAATAGAGCTTTGACAAGCGGATAATTTGTTACATTAGAATCCTATGAACACATGATTGGTAATTAAAACGATCAAAATGAAACAAAAGAGGAGAGAAAGGGCCCGCTATGTGGGCCTAGCATGATCTTCTCTGTATATCATTACTGGTCGAACACGATAGGATTTCGGTTAATAATAAATAGACGGTTTTCTGATAGCGCTCTCATAGGTCTTTGAACCTGTCTGCAGCCCTCTAGCTTTTGATTCAACAAGTTACTTTTGGGGGGGTGTACAACCTTCAAGTAATTATTTTGTGTAAGCTAACCATAAGCCTATTCATAACCCTAATCCTAACCCTAACTCTAACCCTCATCCTAACCCTAAACTAAGCCTAACCAATCAATGACAGTGGCTGTTTCAAGTCTATAAGTCTCCTTGCATGATCGCCTGTCGAATTCAACTACCTGCCTCGACCGGAGACTATGTTCAAACCCCGGGCCTATTGGGTAGCCGTGTTAAGGCGCCTAAGACTGAAATCCTATCGTATTCGACCAGTAATGAGAGAGAGAGAGAGAGAGAGAGAGAGAGAGAAAAGAGGGAAGGTAGGGAGCAAGGAAGGAGGAATGGATGTATAAACAAATAAGAGAGTGAAATGAAGAGTTGATGGTGAAAGAGGCACCTTTAAACATGTTGAAAAACTGTTTCTATCATTCTATCCATCCATTTTTTCTTACTATCTATAACCCAGGAATTGCTAGCTTATGGTGCAGCCAATATATTCTCCTCATTCTTCTCATGTTTTGTGTCTGCTGCTTCCCTAGCCAGGAGTGTGTTACAAGATGGAGTAGGTGGTCGAACACAGGTCTGTAGTCTGCAAATTAACACAATTTTGTAGATTAATTTAGTATAACATACTTAGCTAGGCAATCAGATACATCCTAGGTACTATAGGTTGTAGATGGAAAATCTAAAATCACTAAATTTGACTGGAATTGGACCTAATTTCTAAAAGGACTATAAACAGTAGCGTACTGTCAAGGCCTGGGGATAAGGAATGCAGAAGTTCCCTATCTGGCATGACCTATTGGGACAAACGTGTCCAAAAGAAGCCACGGTTATCTTCCCTTTAGCATGTTTTTGAAATTAACTTCCTCTACTTTTTGCCCATAACAGGCATGAAAACTGGTCTTAAAAAACCTACTGAAATCCATATTTTTTGCATTTTCTGTGAATTTGATTCAGAAATAGGCTGAAAAACACTGAAAACAATAACAAAAAAATGCTGAAATCCAGCTTAAACACTGAAAATTTTAATGCATGCATTGTGGCCAAATGAATTCAAACATTTTGCTATTTATTCACTACATTACATTTTATCAGTTCTTTAGCCTTTGAAGAATTGTCTCAATCACATCACCAATGTTTATTTTGACTTTATTTCTCCCCAGATGGCTAGTGTTGTTTCATGTACTATGGTATTGATAGTGGTCTTATGGTTGGGAATGTTACTGGAACCATTACCAAAGGTGAATATTGAAAAATGATTATCACCAACATTCAATTACTTATTACAACTATATAAATTAAAACTATTTTGGCACTTTTTCTATATAATACTTTGTTTTCTAGCTTCCTCAGTCAGCAAAACCAGTTCATTTAGTTATCTACTGAAAACTGAGAAATTCGAAAAAAAGATGCTATTATTTCTGTTGTTTATGGAAAATCAATTGTAGTCACCAAAATCACATGATGTTATCCACTGAAGATAGCAAGGGCATTATGTTATATAATGTAGACAGCAAGGTCATTTATTGCCATCTACTGTAGACAGTAAAGGCATTTATTGGTATCTACTGTAGACATTATGGCATTCTGCTATCTACTATCTACCCTAACTAAAGACAGCAAGATCATTCTGTTATGTGATGTAGATAGCAAATGCATTTATTGCTATCTACTGCAGACAGCAATGGCATTCTCCTATTTACTGTTAACAACAATGACATTCTGCTATCTACTGTAGATAGCAAATCCATTTATTACTATCTACTGCAGACAGCAAGAGTAGTTTTTCTATCAGCTGTAGACAGCAGAAGTGTTTTCTATTTTTCTTTTTATGGGCATTGTGCTATCTGCTATATGTAGCAAAAGTATTCCTGTTATGGCAATCTTATTACATAGGCAGGAAACCAATCTCTATCATGTCGTACACAAACTCATGCATCATTTTATGTTTGTTTGATTAATCTAACTAGCTGGTATCTGTTTATGCTTCTGGTTATGAACTAATTATTGCATGTTTCCAATTTATTTTCTTTCAAGGTGATTTTAGCTGTTATAATTGTCTTCGCATTAATGGACATGATTATGCAAATAAGGGAACTGAAAACACTCTGGGGTCAATCAAAGTATGACTGGGTAAGACTATTACTATACTCATCATGTAAAGTGATGTATGATATGAGGATTATGCAAAGTGTGCCCCCTCTTAGAGTAACAGGTTTATGCATAGGGGGAAATTTAAATATTAAACTAGTATTATGTTCATAATATTACATAAACATTAGTAGCCATTAGTGATTCTTTGATTACAAGAAGTTTCATTCCATTAGTGATTGTTAAGCAAGTATTTTAGGTTTATTCTGATAATCTGATCTGATATCTTGGGAAATGTATTTATTTTATTCATTTGCAGTGGAATATGCATGAATAAAGGCAATATATAGCAATGCAACCACCCTGAAGCCAGGAGGGTGTGGATTCAATTAAAAAGACATGAAAAAGGAAAACAAAGACAATTTGCTTGTAAGGGTAGCAGGTACACAACTAAGCTGGTTCCAAGGAAGCAAAAGCTCAATTATTGACAAGTTTATCCTGTTTGGAGGGGTAATACAATAAAAAAGGGGCTGATTTGACGTTCCTGATTTCACATCCCCCACACACAAATTCCTGGGGGCAGCCTGGCCCCTCAGCCAACCTCTGCATGGTTATAAATTTTATAATATGCCCTGAATACTTCAAATAGAACCTGTACTAAACTAAATAACTAATCCACACTACATCATGTGATTTATTTTCTAGATGATATGGCTAGTAACATTACTTGCAGTGGTTCTTCTTGGTGTTGATATTGGTCTTTTTGTGGGGATTGGGTTTGCATTTCTCACTGTGGTATTAAGAACACAATTATCTGAGTATGTTATAAATGGCAATATGGCAGGGACTGAAATCTACAAGAATCAGGATGTTTACCCTAATGTAAGTACTGTAAAATAATAAATCGTAGCAAAGGAAAAATGTTTTTCATGATGATGGCAACAGACAAGTGCATTAGTAATCCATGATGGTCATGACACATCCATGGGACCAATCTCAGTGCACAATCAACAGAGTGACAAATCATAGGCGAAATTGGTGATGGAATTTTATTTGCTTTACCTCAGTTGCATGTTCAGCTCAAAATTAAGGGGACATATCTAGTAAAAACTCATATTTTGTGGAAAAGAAATACAAATCTATTTTTATGAAAGTGATACAATATGGCTTTAACTTACCCATACTTGAGTGTTCCCCTGTAAAATTCAACTCACATTGATTTTACATTTTGGCTAATAGAATAGAAGGCTAAATAGGAGCAAAATCTTATTAATTTCTTGCAACTTTTAATTGAATGAGCAAATTCAATGGTTCACATACTGTACTGGCTAAGATTAGCCCCAAAATGTCCCCAAATAGGCTGATTTTACATGTTTTTAGGCATAGACCTGTCCCCAAGGTGCACACACCCTTTCCCCCTAGCTGGATATGCTACTGGCTACAGAATCCCAATGTTGTCTGCTACAGCTTTTTGTACCATCATGATATCTAATTGTTTCATTTTGCAGACGGAATGTCCTTGTGGCATCAAGATCTTTCAGATGCAATCACCTCTTTACTTTGCTAATGTACAACAGTTTTGTAATCAACTTTACAAGATGGTAGGAGTTAACCCACATACCGTGCTACAAGATGTGAGTGAAGAACACCAGATTGGACTGAGAAAGAGAAAAAGAAGAAAAGAAGATAATAAAGAAGATGGAATACAAGACAATACTACAAGCTATCAGGTAGGATAATCGACCATAACTGAAATATTCAACTTTATCTAGCTGTTTAAATTGTGCTGATTGCTGAAATAAATAACGTTTGTTTCCTTTTATTTAGGAAAAATTAACACATTTTGCTTTGATGCAATAAACTAGGCTTGCATATCTGAACCTTTATATCTATGACCTGTTTCCACAAAATGAGTCAGTGGTATGTCCTCTGTGAATGGGGACATAATATGCTGTATAATATGCTGTACTATGTATTCAATTATGTCCCCATTCACAAAGGACATACCACCAACACAGGTCTTCAAGCAAAGAACATCAACTCAACAGTTGGAACATCTCGAAACTCCCAACTTGCGACTTTAAGCTAATTTTGTGAGAGCAGGTCATAATTATGCACAACCAGTCGGAATTCTCCAAAACAATATCAAGAAATCAGCCCGACTATAAATACTGGGTATAAACAGCGCAATATGCCTGTGTGGATTTAATTACAAGCGAGATGTAGCTGCTGCTAGTGCAGGATGCGAACACACAGATGTATAGTGTAATCTTTGAGGATTTGTTTAGACTACTTTATTTTTGAAACCACTCTACCCCCTTGGAACTTCATTGGGCAAAAGGAAGTAACAACTTGTTGAGAACTGTTTAAACATTCAGTTTACCATGAAGTAACAAGTAACAACTTATCTTTATTATAATAATGTCCTCGCTTTTCAAGTAATGATTAAACTATTTACCAAACAGGTGGAGTTTCCTGATGACCAGTATATCTTAGATGACAACTTCACAGTAAGACTATGGATTTCTGTCTCAAATTAATGTACTAACCATCAGTCAACATTAATAGGTAAATTTTCACGGGAAAATTTTCTGGACACGTGACCAATGCGTATCAATGTGAGTGTAACCTCGAGCCTGATCTCTGACCCCCGGCGGTGACCTCGCTATTCAAGTCTTAGTAATTTTGAATTGGAATAGTATTTTTGACCGCAATTTTGATAGAAATTTGTGCATTGCAAATTTATTGAATATTATGTTATCTTAATTTTTTCACAATATCATCAAAACGTAATTTCAAAAATATCTATCTGCAGAAAAAAATATTTATCTACGGAAACTCTTACCATAACATTATTAATTTGCGACAAGTTACTTATTTTGCCTCAAAGGAAGAATTCTTCCTATTCAAATACATTGGAAGAACACCCGCTGTTCTCGGGTCACATTCCATAATGCTAATATGTCTCGCCCATGGGTGTCACGTGTCCAGAACATTTTCCCGTGAAAATTTACCTATTAATTCTGACTGACCATGCTAACCACCAGTGGCTTAGCCAGATAGCACTAACTTTGCTTTTTAATACTTCTTTGTTGTGCAATATGCGTAGGTCATTTTTTAAAAAGTTATAGCCCCTCCCAAAAATAAATTCTGATCATACCCTTACTATAACCACTAAACTTTGTTTGGTCTGAAGTAGGAAGTTAATCAAGATGTGTATATTGCACCACATGACAAATATGTAGATTTTAAACATCGAAGAAATATCACATTTATGTGATCAAAATATTGACACCTAAATGTATACAGCTAGAATAATTACTTTGAGCTAAACAAAGCATGCTAGCATGTGCCACACCACTAACTAATAACAGGTCCTCATTGGCTTGAGTAAAAAAATGCATTAGTAAAACAGCGTCAGTTCTTATAGATAGTTACAGTGTCTGCTTTAATTGCTAGATCTCAAAGACAATGGGCTAACATAGTAGTTGTGAAGAAGCTGGGGTCCATTTCACTCAACTTTACAAGTTTCCCAAGTCTTAAAATCAATCGTAACTTACGACTTACGACGTAGCGTAAGTTCCATTTCACTAAACTTACTTTTGAATGGTACCCTTCATAAGCAATAGGGATTTACTACAGGGACCCTTCATTTATGTTATGTTTTGTAAAAGGGTATTCATAACTTATGAACGGTATAAGGCTTGACTTACGAAATGTTAAAAATTTAGTGAAATGGCACATGGTATGATAAAAGATACAAAATAATGAGTAACAAATAGAGAACCATAGATAATGTAATGAAATAATGTGCATGTACTAATCAATAACATGTTTTTGTGAAATAAACAGTGTATTTTTCATTGCATGCAGTGTTCAAATGTTAATTGTCACTTTTCTCCCACTTCTCTATCTCCCCTTTATCTCTCTCTATCTCCCTCCCCCCTCTTTCTCTCTCTCTGAAACTAATTTCCTTCAGCTTTTTTACTAATCAATTAAAGTCAGGCGACTATTTAAGAAATAAAGGGTAATGCATTATCCTTTACACGCAAATAATATGGCCGAGGCAGTAAAAACATAAATAATGGGTGAGGCGCAGCCGAACCCATTATTTAAACGCTTTTACTGCCGAGGACACATTATTTGCGTAAAGGATAATGCTGCACCCTTTATTTCTATTCTACTACCACAAAATAGTGCGATTTAAAGAGAAAATATCACATTTTTGCCCAAATATTTCCAGTTGTTTACCTCAAGGTGGAGCGCCTACGCGTAGCCAAAGCGTAAGTGATTGCGAGTATTGCAGAACGCGTAACCAAGCGTAATGCTTTGTGTAGAATGCGTAACAATGCTAATATACTGCATCGCGCTTTGCTGTGCGCTGTGATGCGAGAAGAACATAAAGTTTGTTGCCCTGGCCACTCTATTGCTAACTAATGGTCTTTCACGTGACACGTTTCAACAAATCACAGTGCGCGATTTTGAATAATGGGTCGTGGGGGTAATAGAATGTGAAATAACACTCTACAAGCTGCAGCAAATCCTAGAAATGTGTGTTTATTTTAGCAAGCAGGGAGACAATAAAGTAAACCAATAGTATACAAATATTAACTGTCTATGAGTGTGATGGTCGAAATATAATCACGAGGTGAAAGATGGATTGTTCCATTCCACGAGCCGGAACGGCGAGTGGAATGGAACAATACATCTTTCACCGAGGGATTATATTTCGACCAATACACAAATTTAAGACAGTTAATATTTGTTTTATATCACTCATGGATAAATTCTATTACTAAAGTACTATTTAAGGCAGGAAATACATTTATTCATCAACATAACACCATGTTTTGCGGTGATATACTTCACATTTTGGGGTCCACCCCATAACTCAATCGGCGAGTCCAAGAGTCAGAGTACGTCTCGGCGCAGGCGCACTACTGCAAAGCACATGATGGTAAAGACTATCACACGGAGTGGGTGATGGTAAAAATGGCAAATGGTAATCAACCAATGAACTGTCTAGAATTTATGTATGAGTGATATAATAATTAATGTTATCTTCTGCAGACAACAATAATACCAGGTGTTGTTGATATCTACTGCTTGCTGTTTTGGTGTGTTATGACTAATTGCATAATACATGTATCAATGATCAGCAGGGTGGTGGCAGGAAGCCCCCGACTGGAACTATTGGAAGATAGCGACTCAATAATGGCTAATAATTTTGCTATCTACTAAGGAGAGTTACTTCCTACCTTCTGTAGACAGCAACAACTCAGTTAATTTCTTATCTTCTGAAGACAGCAACTCATTTTCCCATCTTCTGAAGACAGCAACTCATTTTGCTATCTACTGAAGACAGCAACTCAGTTATTTTCCTACCTTCTGACATGTCTGAAGACAGCAACTCATTTTGCTATCTACTGAAGACAGCCACTCAGTCATTTTGGTACTTAGGAGAGCATATTCAATGTTTCATATTACCTGTAAGCATAGCAAAGCTAACATAGATTTTCATTGTGAGCATATGTTTTGCTTGTTATAAACTGTAGATTGTAAAATCAGTTGTTATCTTCTGTAGAAAACAAAGAATGATGTTATCTACTGTAGACAGCAAAGTTCGTTCATAATTATTACTGATTTCCAAAATAAGTCATCTGTTGCTATGATGCCAGTTGTTGCCCAAGGAGTTGTTGGTATCTTTAACTGGGGTCAGAGGTCACATATTGCTATCTTCATCAGTCATTGCTATCTAATGAAGATAGCAAACTTATTATCTTTTTACAAACAGAGCTGTCAGCCATTGCTGCTCATCAACATTGTCAAAATCTACTTTTTGTTGTAGATAACATAGGACCCCGGACATTTACAAGTAAAGTGATGCTATTTGAATCTACAATAATTGCTTTCTCATTCTATTCCACATTACAGTCAATTACCAATGGTGAGCAACCATCATCTACCATAGCAGTGTCATCAGATCAGCAACTTGAAGCTATTGTCATAGATTGCAGTGCATTCAATTTCATAGACTTAATGGCAGTGAAAACACTACTCAGTGTGGTGAATGATTATGACAAAATTGGTGTAAGAGTTGTTCTGGCACAGTGTAAAGGTATATCATGCAATTCTTATTAAATACTAAACCAAACTTTGGCTTCTAAAGACACATATTTTGTGACAGGTTTCCACAAAGACCTATTCTATGAGAATTTTTAAAAATTAGGTTTCAAAATGTTTGCAAAAATTGTTCAGATATTTTTCCAGATTTTTCATGCTTTCTGTGATATATAGGGTCATTAGCCTTTCAGAAAAAAGAACAACCAATCCTGCAAGTTTTTTGTTTCCTGTCAGACATCAATTTCCTAAAACATACTAATTCGACAGAGCCTAAAACATATTAATTTGACAGAATCGATTGCATCCCCACCTTTTTCTGTTGAATCTCTATAATGCAGATGTTCAAGACTAACAGCTTCATGTATTACAGAACAAGCCTCAACAGCTTCATGTATAATTAATAGTCGGGTCTTGTGGTTTTTTTTTACAGATTCTGTGCAAGGAGTGCTGAGGAATGGTGGATTCTTTACTCAAATCAGCCAAGACATTCTATATCTCACTGTACATGATGCAGTCGTAGGCCTTTCAACTAATTCCAACTACAACGTAAGTAAAGGAAACCAATGAAGCTCTATAATTTGATTCCAAAGCTGACTTCTTCCCTCCCTATCTGAAACAGAAGTGGGTTAAAAAATAACATCAATACAATAAACATTTTAAACTCTGGGATAGGGTAGACTTTGATATGAAATTGATGCATGTGTAAGGCTGAGAGTTTGAAAGTGGCCCTCTGTGAGAGAAAAATGTATACCAATAGTGGCTTTGGGTGAGAGGTGGACTTTGGGACCCAAGTTTATGGGTGTATCGGGCAAGAACAGAACATTTAGTCAAAAACAGCCCTGCAGAAGCTAAGTAAGAGTATTGAATTAGGTGAGTGATGCCTGAAAGGGGACCTTAACAGTGTCCCCTCAAATATTGAAGTCTATCCACTTTGATTTTAACAAAGTTTCTCCCTAATGAAGATAGGAATACAATTTAATCTTTTGGTTTGTTTTAACAATGACATGATCTACATTGTACATACCTGCAACCTGCAGTACAAATTAAATTATTACACATGCAACAAAATAATGACTGATGATAAAAGTACATCACTCTTCTGCTGGGGGCCTTGTGTTTGTTAACTCTCTGCACGTTTGTAATGTTTATCAACTGTAGGTCAACAACAAGTTTCAAAATTCAAAAGACCATTTCTGGAATCAGCAAGGAACATGCATTAAAATGAGTACAAACAAGCATATTATTGGTTCAGTGGTTCTTGAGATAGCTCTTGATAATTTAGAAAATGTCTTAAAACCTATGGGTAGCACGCAGAGCATTAAATGTCCTCATTTTGTTTGATTGCATCTGATATTGGGAGAAAACTTGATTTCCTATATTGTCTTTTCCTACAGGTGTACTCCAATGGGGAGACAACAGTCCATGTGGACAATTCACAGAATATACAAAACACAGCAGCAGCAGAATCCAAAATGTGAGATGAATGACTATTCATCCAACCATGTACCATCATCATGACAACCAACTCTACATGTAAAATACATGTAATTTTGTATTTAAAGGAGTATTTTGTGATTCTAACATCTTTTTACATCAAATTTTCAGTACTGGGATATCCACAAAAAAAAGCTTATTCCCAAGATTTCAGTTGATTCCAATTTTGCATTTGCGAGCTATGTATGATTATGTGTATTACACTGCTCCATAGGCCACTGTATTGCAATTTTGTTCGGTTAAGGGGTGGGGTATGAACCTTTGGACAGTATTTATTGTGGGACATTAGAGCACATCAGACATATCGAATTGCATTCTGAATCTGAAGAATGTCCTTCTGATATCAAATAATTTTGATTTTTTGAAATTCGCAATGTAATACACATTTTATGGCAAATGATTAAAAATTGATATTTTTGATATTTAACAGTACCAAGTAAACTTTATAAATCTGATAATATGTACTTAAAGTGTTTGTAGGTGGGATGAAAAGCCGATGATCAATTGAAAATTTTGACCATTACGTATTGAAGATATGGATTTTTTTCCCCAAAACACACAAAAAAATTATGTCTTTTTGGGAAAAAATCCATATCTTCAATATGAAAGGTCAAAATTTTCAATTGATCGTCGGCTTTTCCTCCCAGCTACATACACTTTAAGAATATATCATTACATTTATAAAATTTACTTGAGGACTGTTATATATCAAAATGTGAAAAATATCAAATTTTAATAATTTGTCATAAAATTTGTATTATATCGTGAATTTAAAAAATAAAAATTATTTGATATCAGAAAGACATTCTTCGTATTCAGAATGCAATTTGATATGTCTGATATGCTCTCATGTCCCACAAAAAATACTGTCGAAACGCTCAAAACGCTAATTCCAGATCCCTTAACTAGAACATAATTCAAGTTTGATGATATTTTTGCTTAATCTGCAAGAATATTTTTGTACCATAAACATTATGTAGCCAGAGGTTTCCAGTCCAGTAGTGTAAACATCTGAGAAAAAGTTGGGGGGGGGGGGTAATGCCCCTTTAAGAGCATTTTTGTAACTCTAAGAATAAGAGCTGGCTGATTTGTATGTATTTATCAACTCTTTATTACATGTACATCTCCTCAGTTTGATGCTGGACATATTGAAATCTGAAAATTGTAATGTTTTACAGAATTTTTTTTAATGTCAGTTTAGATCATGTATATAGAGGGTATAAAATATTTAAAAAAATATTTTTTAAATATTTTAAAATATTTTTAAGCTTGGTTATTTTAAAAAATAACATTCAAAAACATTTTTGAAAAATTGCTGCAAAACATTTTAACAAGATGTTATTTAAGTGTTGACAAAATATTTTGTTTGCCAAAAATATTTTACAATAACATTTTGACATTTTTTTACAGTATTGTGGAATTTTCATATGAAATAAGTTCAAAATATTTTATTTCCATGACCTTTGTATAACCTAAAGTCTTATTCAGATTTTATTTGACAGCTTAACCATCGCATATACGTGCGCGACGTCAAGCGTGTGCATTGGACCTTGTGCAAATAATACTGGCGCTGGACGGCTAGCAACGCTTAATTTGTAAAGGGAATCTGAATAAGACTTTAATATTCACATTATTATTAAAACCAAAACATGTTTATCACACATTTTGTGTGTTGGGTTGTACATACATTTTTGCATACATATATTTCCTTGTAATATATTATTTATAATTAAGTACATTAGTCAAGAATCAAGCGAAGGAGAGGCTTCTGAAATCCACAAAACAAAGTATAGATTTCAGTGATTTGAACAAAAGATTCAATCAGACATTGAAAACATATTTTGATTGACAAATCCAAAATTACTCAATGTTTTAAGATTTTGGCCATCTTGGCTCAGCTGATGGCTTCTAAAATGACTACTGGGATCCACTTTTCCGCAAGGATAACTGATATTTTCAGTGTATTCTGCATCCTCGGTTGATTGGTTCTTATTAGTGGATCGTATACAAGGTTTAGATAATTATTACTGATGTTCGAGTTGACTGTTTTCAGTGGCGTACCGTGGCCACCCCAACCCCGGGGGGCTGAAGAAAATTCAATTTTGCCGCCCCTTCCTCAAGAGCCCGAAAAGGTTGACCAAATTTTTTTGTCGTAGGTATAAAAAAATAAAAAAAAAAAAAAAAAAAAGAAAAAAAAAGGGTTTCAGGCGCTAGCGCCCTAAAAGAAACTCATTTTGATGTATAGTACCATTTTTTCAATTTTTTTATGCTTTATCAAATTTTTCCGCCCTTTTTTATTTACCAATTCTTTTTGCCGCCCTTCTTTTTTGACGCCCCTGTTTTTACCACCCCTTCATTTTGGCCGCCCCCTGCTTTTACCCCGGGGGGCTGGCGCCCCCAAAGCCCCTCCCAAAATACGCGCATGGTTTTGCCCCCAAGCAACCGAGGGATTTGAAAAGCACCAGGAAAAGTGGATCTTTTGAAGAAGCTAACAACCAAGAAGGTAAAACAGCGAGTTATTAAGGATTTGTCAATCAAAAAATCTTTCAATTTTAATCTTCAACAACTACATCAATTTCACAATTTCAACATGTTTCACACAAAACAGTTTTCAACTTACCAGTTTCCTAATTGCTGATTTCGCTTGATTCTTGAATTGTTTTAAAGATTTTTTTTCTTCTTCTTTTCTTTTTATTATCTTGACAGTTCTTCATGGGCTGTTTGAAATGCACTTGCAGGCCGGGTTTGGCCTGTGGGCTGACTATAAGCACTGCTGTATTGGGAAATTTAAATAGTACCTTGAATGTCACAAAAGTATTATATTAAATATACCATATCAGCATATAATCAGTCTCAGGATTTGCCACCATGAGCTACCATGCATAATATAATATGTGTGCTGTATTTATATACATATGTGATGTGATCAAGCAAAATCAGTCGGAACTCGGGAATATTGATTTTGAGATAGTCATACAAAGGAAATATTTCCTTTTGTTTCCTGTTGTTTTTTAATTGCTCATATCCTTAGCACTGGTTGTTCAATTTCAATGGGCTTTTCTGCAAAATACAGCTTTGTAAATGCCTTTTACTAACCTATGCTATAAGAAACTGAAACTGTAATATTTCTGAGTTCCGACTGATTTTGCTTGATCGCATCCAAATATAATACATGTTACTCACATAGGCGTAGATCGGGGGGATGGTAGGGATAAATCCCCCTATATTTTGCCAGGGGATGGTCCATACAATCATCTCCCAATGATGTTGACACCTGTATGTGGGTTTCTGACCAAATTAACCTCATATTTGGCCATTTTAACCCCCAAAGTGCAAATATTTTAGCTCTACGCGCGAATTTATTCAATTTTTGCACAATATTTCACCAGTTTAGCTTTAAATTGGCAACATTTTTCATGCGCATTTGTACCATAAACTTATTATGTGGCCAAAAGGTGCTGGGTTCACAATTTTTCAAGAACGTTTTTTTCCACCCCCGGGGTGACAAAATTTTATGGATATTATTAAAAATGGGCTAAAAAGTAGAAAAATGCCTAAAATCTTAAATATCAGGACAGTCAGCATCCTGAGAGAAGTGAAGGCAAGACTCTTCACAGAAGGGAGGGCGGCTTCACCCTTGGCCTACACCACTGCTAATCAGTTAAGTTTAGCCAAAGTACAAATCCAGTATTGTACACATACAACTTGAATACATTTGTTCCTCAGGGCTTGAATTTGACATTAGCAATTCAAGGGACATTCAGATATCTGTCAAACACAAACTATAGTCTATCTACCTTGAGTCACTAGCTTTGAAGTTCAGCATGTGCTGCGTTGGCCTAGCGTGGTTTCTTGCGTGTACATATGCGACACGTTGATTACGCGCATAAAAGTATGTACATGCACCAAGTAACGCTAAGCTAACACAAAACACGCTAAACTTCAAAGCTAGTGCTGGTGACTCAAGGTATATATACAGACTATACATATTCCAAACACATGTATGCCTTTTTATGCACTTTTGATGGAGCTGTCAACTTTTCGGACCTGTTGGATATTAACCAATATACAGGCATACTGGGATGGAAATATTGTTTGCCTACTAAAATTGTTTGTTGTTTACCACTGATTTTTCATTTTTGTCACCAGGGCACTTGAGAATCATATTATAGTAAATTGCTGTAAACCTTTGACGAGAGCTTACTTCCTTGATGTTGACATAGTGCAACTCCCAACATGTACAACATGTATGGTGGCGAAATTAACAATGTGTACGACACGGAAAGCACAGATAGCAAGCTTTGGAGGCACCTTGTTAGCACCGTGGAAGTACCCTCTCATCAGAGTTTTACAGCAAAATACCATGGTGATGTACATATTTGAGAGCACTGTGGCGCAGTGGTAAATCGTGGGATAGCTCAAGGCTTTCAAGGCCAATGTGTTGTGAATTTGGGCAATGCCTTTAACATCACTTGCCTTACACCACCCAGGTGAAATGGGGAGCTGTAAGGGGATCATTACAATCTACAGTGCAGAACGAATCTGCATTTTGATTGTGCCCTTGAAGCGAAATTATTCTAATGTATCTCGGTGGCAGCGTGATAAATTGTTGCAAGTGGTCTGATACATATCCCTGGTGAAGCACATGTTAAGTCACAAATATTTATTTTATAAATATCGTTAATTTATCACTGCCATTTGTCTTAATTTTGTACAGGTGAGCCATAGTGAGAAGTTCCCTGGTGATGTGCAAAGCTGACAAATAAAACTTTAAAAAATCTGCCACAATAATATATGCAATTTCAGATTGAACACACAGATGGGAAAGAATTGTGTAGATATTTCACTCTTTGTATCAAATGTTTATTTACGTCACAAATATACAAACATGTGCAATTATTAACAATATAATACTTAATTGATTTTAAAATGTTACAAATAACATTAATAATATTCGTGCATTGATTTTAAATCATATAAGAATTGTACAAATTTGGACTTTTAGATTATCCTAAAATGTCCTAAACTCTAGAGCATTGCACATATTGTCATGATTTTCTATTTTTGCTATTCTGTGAAAAGCAGCTGTCAGGTTTTAATCCTTCCATTTGTGTACCACCTTATACAAATATCAGGTCATTTGTCTTGGATATAGTTTGTTTGGCTTACAAGTGGCTTAGGGTCCCTTTGACCCCATAATCTGCAAAAGTTGAAAACTATGGGGTCCCACAGGGTCTTGGATATAGTTTGTTTGGCTTACAAGTGGCTTAGGGTCCGGTTGGACCCCATAATCTGCAAAAGTTGAAAACTATGGGGTCCCAAATATTTTCAGAGTGGTCTTTGGACACAAATTCTGACATGGTTATCACATTTTAGTCTCGGTGGGCCATATAATTGCCAAAGTTTGACAAATATATAGAGTCCCACATGATTTTAATGTGCTAAAAGACCCCAAACTCAGTGTAGCGGGAACCCTGGTGTGCAAGCAGTTCAGTGAAGGACTTGTGCTAGTTGCATGTGTGACTGGTGCATGCTTATGATGTGAATTTATGCAAGTGCAAGTTAGGACTTTATTGCCACGTGCAGTAACAGACCCTTCCATTTGTGTACCACCTTATACAAATATCAGGTCATTTGTCTTGGATATAGTTTGTTTGGCTTACAAGTGGCTTAGGGTCCCTTTGACCCCATAATCTGCAAAAGTTGAAAACTATGGGGTCCCACAGGGTCCTTACACAGGGTCTTGGAATCTGCAAAAGTTGAAAACTATGGGGTCCCAAATATTTTCAGAGTGGTCTTTGGACACAAATTCTGACATGGTTATCACATTTTAGTCTCGGTGGGCCATATAATTGCCAAAGTTTGACAAATATATAGAGTCCCACATGATTTTAATGTGCTAAAAGACCCCAAACTCAGTGTAGCGGGAACCCTGGTGTGCAAGCAGTTCAGTGAAGGACTTGTGCTAGTTGCATGTGTGACTGGTGCATGCTTATGATGTGAATTTATGCAAGTGCAAGTTAGGACTTTATTGCCACGTGCAGTAACAGAACCCGAACAATTTTCGCCAATTATAAGCTGAACAAATTATACCATTAGAATACTCTACTTACAAAAGTCTGTCTGTAGAAGAATACATAGTCTCAATAATTTAGATATATTGTTTTTTATTGTATCTCTAAATGTAATGATGAGACGTATATTAAAGTAAACATTTTTAGAAAGCAACTGATGCAAGGAATCCAATTAGCATAACAGATTCCTGCAAAAATTTAGTACTTATTGAGATAATCCTCAACATTTGATTTACTTTTCTGGCTTGAAGAAGGTAGACAGACTATAATAGAAGACAGAGATAAAAAAAAAAGAAGACTAGTTTGCGTCTAATGCCACTGTCAGTCAAATTCCCTATGATCCTTGATTGGCTAATAGCACGTAAAAAGGAAGGTCGATTTATCTGGTGCCGATCGGAAAAAAGGAATAGCAGAAAATGGCAAAAAATTACGCAACTTTTCTAGGCATTGCTGACATGGTGCCTTCGGGAAAAAAATTCCTACTAGTATAAAGACCTAACTTTTGAGATGGTTTGTATGTTTCAAGGTGCAAAATTAACAATAAGGCGCCCCTTTTTACCGCCAAATTCAGCAACTCATCATCACAACACTTGTAAACAAACCGTGCTCGAGTTTGATTGACGGATAACGTCAGACGCAAACTAGTCTTTTCACCTCTGTCTTCAATTATATAGTATATACTGTACATCAATTTATTAGTAGCTTATCCCTGAGGTTAAGTAGTATGGAGAAATGAGGCTGACAATTGAACAGGAACGTAATTACAAACACTGAAGTTTTACATTTGATATAACTGCAGTTTCATATATTTCAATTGCGGTAAAATAGCAGACATTGAGTTTTAAGGCGCGCGAGTGTGATGGCACACCATCGCACACCTTAAATTACCTGTCTGAGTTTACAGTTTCTTATAACTTAAAAAAGTGAGGCATCAGTTGCATCTGATTTCATAGATCACAACATACATTTTATTAGAATTGGTGGTTGGTTGAGCCAGGGCCCGGACACCACTTCTGTTTATAAATTACAAAATAATTGCCAATGTCCAAGTGATTATTGGAGAGAAATAGTTATGAAGTGCTTTCACAGTTTTATAGAATACTGATCAATTATTCAATGTACAAAAAAAAATTATCTTTGCACTCAAGATTTACTTTTTAAGAGATGTTAATTTTTGCTGGTAAATTTATCTTATTTTATAAAAACAATGTTATATAGAGATACTAACTCACAAACAGTAGGCCTACAATGTACAGCGAAACTTTGTTAACACAAAATTGTCAGGGCCATGGGTTTACTTTTTAGGTTATATCAGGTCATAAAAAAACTACCTAAAAAGGTATGCTTGAGACTGTAAAACTGTTATCAGAAATTTTTTATTAATCATAATAATACAAAATTCCTGTCATTAACAGATTTTGTGTTAACAAGTTTCCACTGTGCTATGTGTAAGTTATAGACAAATAAAACTTTCAACTTTATAAAATTGTAAAGAGTTGTCTTTAATCTCTTCTTTCAAACTTGGTATTCAACTCGCCTGCAGCAATGGAGTAGTCCGACGAGTAGGACCTGGTTTTTTTCTTAGTTACCAATTATACTCTGACTCTGATCGCTCAAGAAAGATTAACCACAAAAATCCACTAACCGCCCCTCTCAGGCGGCACAGTCACTGGACTTTCGCGATTTGTCTTTCTTGCACCATAGTCTAAGCTGAGTATAGTCTGGTAACTTACAAAAAAGGTCCTACTTGTCATACTACTGTGGAGTGGAAATTGATATTGGGCAATTCCAGTTGATATCCATACACCCCTATGACCTTAATCATCCACACCAGGAATGTAAATTTCAAATGGGGTTACCTGAATGGGCGAGTCCATTTGAAACCTGTACCCTGTTTGTAGATTAAGATCATGTCATCCATACATTTTGTAGGTGTATGGATTTCAACTGGACTAGCCCACTGCCACTGGGACAATCTACACAGGAGAGTATGTATGTGACATGATCAAGGGAAATGAGTCGGATGTCGCTAATATTGATTTTGAGATATTGGTAAAGAAAGTGTTCAAATTCTTTTGTTTTTTATTGTTTTCAGCGACTGATCAATTGATACGCAAAGAAAAGTCGTATCAAGACAGGGTTTTCAGTTTCTGAAAGCACTAAATGTCCTCTTTAGAAAAATATGTAAAACTCATTTTCTACCAGGGTCGACATGCGATTCATTCCCCTTGATCATGTCACATATATCCACATCAATGTGTACTTAATTTGTACAACCCTTTTGAAACCTTCTGTACTGCAATATTTGCATTTGCACGCTACCCAGGCCCCAAAATTCACATTTTCAAGTGCACTTATTTTCAAGGCCAATGTCCAAACTACAGATTCACACTCTGAAGTAAAGGTTGGTGCTGATTTAGCGCCCCGTCTGTGTAGATAGCTCCATTGGACAACAACAAAAGACAAATTTGAGTAACACATAATACTTTGAACAACATAAATACATTGCAAGAGGTAAACATCACAATATATCAAGAATTGAGAACTGTCAGAAAGTCTTAACTCACAAGCTTTCCTTTATGAGTTACGGCTTTCTGGTTATCAATCCTAAATATGTGATGAATGATTGCTTTACACTTATTAGTTCACATTTATCTACATTCTCACCAACACATAGCTGCAGCCTGCAGGTGTAAATTTTATATTACAATTGACATATTATATGAGAAATGTTGACAAAACATTGTTTTTCCAAAATGTTTGCAAAATAAATTGCAATTCATTAAAACACATTATTTGATTTTGATAAAAATTGGTTTTAACCATTTAAAACATAAATTTGTGTTTCCTGGAAAATGTATTTAATGGAGGTCCAACCATATTTGTGGAATTACTTGAGAAGTGAAGCTTTGAATTTGTTTACCGATAGCTAATCATAAGTTTAGAAGTACACACAGACGATCACGGCGGGTTATCTTATTAAAATATTGATCAAATTGCACTTCAAATTTTAGACTGTTCAAAATATTCAACCTTTTTACTCAAAAGATTTGCACAGTTGACTTATCAAAATAACTTTCATCCAAATTTAAACATCAACTGAAAATTTATGTGTAACTGTTGCAAAAAATGTCAATGCTGATCAGCCGAAAAATGATTGCTTTTGACTCTAGTCTAGCCTCGAATGCGTAACTATCATGTGCAAATTCAAAGCTACATTTCTACCTCAATATATCAATAAAATCTTGAATGGTTCAGTTGCAAAGATATTATTTGATCACTGATCATTTATACCGGTAAGCAATCAATCAAAATGTATCAAACACATTATAATATATCAAGGGGTCAGTGACACAAAGAGGTAACTCCATTTTTTTCAAAAATGAGATTTTAAAATCAAAATGTTCAGAAACATGAGCAGTTTCCAATAAACACATTTAGCACCCCATAGAAATCAAGGGCCAATAAAACATAGACTTAACTACATTTAAGTCAATGTGGACCATTAACTTTAAACTTATTTATCTCAGAATGGCCAAAATGGAGTTACATCTTTGTGTCACTGACCCCTTGATACTTTCTTCACCAAACATTAATTACTTAATTTTCAGTTTCTTACTTCCTTTACTTGATTTATTTGGTTTACTTGTTAATTTTGTTACAGCTGCACTCTCTTCTAGTAATTTCTTTGCCTCACTAATATTGAAAAGAAGTCTACACGCAAAGTGAATCATCAGAAAGTCCCCAACTTTGGACCAAAAATGGCCGCTAAATTCTGTGAAAAATGGATGGAACTTTCCGAGTTCTAAATCGTACAATTTAACCACAGTGAAGTCTAGGAAGCACACGACCAAACATATCAAGTTAAAAAGGTTATCCTTTGCAGGGTATCTATTGAAAGCAGTCCATAATGGCATCAAGCCATTGATTGCATGTAAAAGAAGAGCAATCTCAAAACCTTGTTCATGAAGGAAGATCATATTATAACTCAATGAAGACGATATCATAAGAGCCATTGCCCACTGCATGCTCCATCCAACTAGCAACGTTTTAGCCCACACAGCTACCCAAGCAAAAAATGGTAGTGTGACCCACTGATCGAGCACCGCACTCCTAGGCGCCTGTGTGATGATTCTCGTAAACTGTACCGGTCCATAAAATATTGCCATCCATGCAAATACATAGTACATATATGCCTCCTGCGATGACACGCTACCTTGCTGCTCCCTCATGAAGATTTTTAGCATCCAGTACATACCAACTAAGCAATAGCCGGCATTCACTATGGTGTTGGCAGGCATTTTTATCCAATCGGGAAAAACAAA
Organism: Amphiura filiformis; assembly: GCF_039555335.1. Classification (NCBI taxonomy): domain Eukaryota; kingdom Metazoa; phylum Echinodermata; class Ophiuroidea; order Amphilepidida; family Amphiuridae; genus Amphiura; species Amphiura filiformis. The sequence goes on from NC_092630.1 coordinate 41,900,743, forward strand.
CCCACCCAGTTTGGAATCAGGCTCTTCTGCGTAGTATTTGTATCCGACTTCTACCTTGGCTCCATCAAAGAATCCTTGTCTGATTACCAACATGATGATGGCCAGACCAAAGGACACTTGAAGAAAAGCCCACAAAATATTCAACTTCATGATTGGAACGGTTTACGGCTTGATGGAAGACCACTTACATGTATAAGAATTGTTGTTGTCGATAGGTGATGGGCTCACTATGGAAGCTACCGTCTGCATTAGTGCATTCACTCAGAGTTTATGTAGGCAATTTTTTCCTGCAAGATACAAATAACACACTTTTAAGGTACGGTACAAATGTAATTTAATAGAATGATAAAGGGATAATATGATCCTCCCTGCAAACACAGTTTTGGGGAAAATGAAAAGATTGAATAAAAGATAAGCAAAAAACATACTAATATTATTGGAAAATGAAAGTTGGTAAAGAGTTCTCACAAAATGAACCAATAAGCATTTCAAAAGTTCAAGGGTCATTCAAGATTTGACCACAGATTGATCATCAAAACTGAAGGAATTGAGTACTAGTAGTAGTACATAAGTACTTTTCTTGGCTGAAATTTTGTGTAGAAGAATAAGAAGTCAAAAATGCAAAATGTCTTACTTGATATGCTCATGCAGCAAATGCTGGCCAAAAAATAGTAAATGAAATGATCGAGTGCCAAGTGGTGAACTTTTTTGTAGCCCATTGAAAGGTTATGACCTCAAGAATTGTTTTTGAGAAAATGCTAACTATGTTATTTATATCATTGTTTTATCACAGGCACATCAAGCAATCATGAACTTTCACAGAACATCACAATTGACATAACAAGAAATGAATGCATAAATATTCAAACAGAGATTGTCTTCAACGTTGAAAGAGTATGTATCATATTCAAACTGCAAAATATTGTCACATCAAAATGGTCATTTTTGCCAAAAAATGGCCATATTCAAAACTGAAGAAGATACAATGATTTCGGTCATGAATCAGGAAATTAGACTACATTTAGAAATTATCTTTTGAATTAAGTTAATTCATTTTCATATTTGTTCACACTTTTGGCTTCTAAACAATAGACTGTTGATTTAATTGTCAAAAGTTTGGAATTCTAAGGGTTCTGATCGTTGTTACCAAACCTCACAGAATTCCAAGAGGCTGACTTATAAGCAGGGATATGCTGTAAGTGAAATGGAAGAAATGCACGCACTGACAATTTTGCCTGTTTTTGTCAAAATGAATGGGTGAGTCATTTAAAACAGGAATTTATATAAAATTCAGGTGGTTACAATAGGAGTCAATGGTGGTAAGTGCCTCTAAGTGGTATATATATTATATGATATTTTTGTAGTACCGGTAGTAACTTGCTGTACATTTTAATATAATCTGTGCATTAAGGGGGTACTACACCCCTCAATAAATTTGTGACTATTTTTGCATTTTTCTCAAAAACTAATAACACCCTGGTAACAAAAGTTATGTATATTATAGGGGCAATAAATCCGATTACTACACTGGAATTTCAGTGACCCAAGACAAGCAGTTCGACACTTGTGATAGAAAATGAGGTACCGCTAGGATGTACCTCATTTCCTATCATATTTACTAAACCGCTTGTCTTGATTCACTGAAATTTCAGTGTAGTAATTGGATTCCTTGCCCCAATAATATACATAACTTTTGTTACCAGTGTAGTATTAGTTTTTGAGAAAAATGCAAAAATAGTCACAAATTTACCACAGGGGTGTAGTACCCCCTTAAATGGAACCATGCACCAACAGTTCAATGACATCCAATATGTAAACAAATTCAAAAGTTCTTTCATGGGGAGGGAAGGGGGTCAAAAAGTTTGATTACGTTTGTACAAAACTAGTTAAAATATTGGTCAAAGTTGATCCTTTGAGATGGAATTTTCAACATTTCATACAGGGAGGGCAAGCGGAGATTAGCCTCCAAACTAAAGCACTTTTGTACTTTTGTTTATAGCATGTCATCAAACTTAAATTGGTTTTTGTTTCTCTACGGACACCTATGTGAGATATTTATCAAATTATTTCGCACAAAAGAGTGGCTTCCGAGCAATTTTACAAACCAGATTAATAAAAATTCTGAATGACACTCATACCAACACATGCAATGTCTATCCTTGTTTAGAAGCAAATTTCAAACCAATTCTTTGCTCAGGGTGCTTTTATAATGTCTAGCCGGTATTCCTCGCTTAGGCCTAGGGTGTTTTTATTTGAGTAAAATCCTCGTTAGGGTTAGTTTGACAAATTTTTGACATCCTTGCGTAGGGTCACTTTTAAGTCAATTCACACGGATGCTTAAAGGCCCTTTCAGTGATTTCACAGGAACATTAAAAAAAAATGGAAATTTGTCAGAGTTGCTTAGAAATAAAGAATAAGTCTACAGAATTTCATTAAACCACTTTTCCCTGAATACATCGACAAATTAGTCAAAAACAGAAGTTTTAGAAAGGTTTTCTACTTCAACTCAGATCGACTCGAGAAAATCGAGATTTTTTAGTACAGTCGCCACCAATCGACTGGAAAAACTTCCTAGTCCAGTGTTTCTAACACGGGGAAGTAGAGTCTAAATTGATTTAAAACAGGCGCTTAATTTTTGTAGTAGAAAACAAAATAAGCAATTAAAGATCACCGAGGCAAACTAACGGTCAATTCAAATATGAAAAACAGTTGAAATTGTGTATTTTGTTTAAAATAGTAGCTACTGATGTAATAAGTAGTAGAAACAATACGCATAGCGCGTGTTAGTGCAGTGGAGAGTGAGCTTCTTTCGATCTCGAGTCGGACTTTTGTACTGTCAGTATCAAAAGTCCAGAATCATGCAAATGCTTTATTTTGTCTAAAATACACGGCTTTCGACCGAACCACTAGCAGGCTATGTTAGCACATCTATGCCAATTACAAAGGTACCAAAATCTGAATTTTGATGATTTTTACGATCGTCCGGATGAGCAAATCACTGAATGGGCCTTTAAAATTTAAATACAATACATGAGTGCCTCTTTCAGGACCTCTTAGGAGGGTCAAAACTTTTAAGGGCCCCCTTTTGCATCAGGCCCCCTAACAAGTATTTGTGAACAGCCCCTTTTTTTTTTAGCCCGAAACATCATGGCCCTAGTTGTTCCTTCCTCGCCATATAGGGCCATGAATGCCGTACGTACGTAGAAACGGGGCACCCTGAACTCATGTCGTGGTGTAGCACTACTTTCGGGCTCTGTTGCTATCAGTATACTATCCACAGAGGTTGCGTCAGAGAGGCCGACGCGCTCGATTGAACGCCTCGCGCAACACGCTCGGTTCCGCGCGCTACGCCCTCGTTAAGTCTGTGAGGGCCACAGACTGCGGCTAGTCACGGTGATGACGTCACACTGACGGCATCTATTTATAGGAAGAATTCAAAACACGGCGACAATAACAGTCACAAGTCTGGTCTTTTTATTTACATCCTCAAATGTGCTCAAAATTTACGAACATGCACCAAATATGTTTTGTTTAAGTCTCATCCGGGGGGCACTCAGCTATATTGGTGTACACATGCGTGAACAACGGTTTAAAAACACCCCCTACATGTATACAGGTTCTACCCTGTTTTTCAAAATCACCCCCTTAACAGGTTTTTAGCGCGCTTTCCCCCCAAAAAGTACCCCCTAAACAGGTTCTGGTCAATGCAAAATTGACCCGAACCTGGTTTTTTATTAATATCAACAAAACACTTTAATGGAGAGGGTCACAATGGCTAAAAAAGGATTTACAATGTACACATTCTTTTAAAATTCATCAGGTAAGAATTTATTTCAAATAAAAAGCAATATCAAACTATGAACTTCCAAATGGCTTTCATACACAGTAATCATCAATCCTCCTTTTGAAAAAAAATTATACCCTGGAATTTGTATCATAGATAAAAAAGCTAGTAGTAGTACAATAACTTTAAGTACCGTACCATGGGAGAACTAGATGAAAGGATATTCATAAAGATAAAAAAAAGTTCTTACTTCGTCGACTGAGTAAAAACGATCGAGAAAGACCGAGCATGTGGTGGAGGCAATGGGTGGAAAATTCACCAGGAAAATTCATCTTGTTTCATGCAGAAATGAACGCTATAGCTAGTATGGGGGACGGTCATCAATACATGCTATTGGGTATAGCATGTACATGGAGGGCCGGGATGGGCGCTGTATTATCATAATTGGGAAAATTTGCGAGGGGATCGACAAGTGTTCAAATCTGGTACTACTTATTTCCTAGAATTTCCCCCCTTAACACGTTTTGCTGGTTACAAAAAAACACCCCTTTTTGTTGAAAAACAGCGTTTTTAGACCCCTAAACACGGAACGTTAGTCGAAAAAAACCCCCCTTTTTACACGTTTTTTTGTTCACGCATGTGTACACCAATGTAGCTGAGTGGCCCCGGGGTCTCATCTTCACATGAGGAATGGTAGGAAGTGGTATTTATGAGAAAAAGTGGTATTTTGTACCCTGGAAAGGTTTAATGTAGACATCTCAGACCTTCATACGGAGAAGGACAGTGGAAATCGTAGTGACGGAGGAGGTGAGAGTACCTCTGGCTATTTTTTTCTAGACTATGACAGAATTTTAAAAAAATTTTTTTTTTTAAAGTTACCATTTAATTTTGTTTTCTGAAGATTAATTTGAGATTAAATTGAAAATATATATCATAACAGAAATCCCAACAAACCAACTTGGGGCTTGAAGTCAGAAGGTTAAGCAGATAATCTAGACTATATAGACAATATCATTCATACTACTACTAGACAAAGGCAAAGAGCCTCATGATCCAGCAGTACCGCAGTGCCAGTTCAGTGTCCTCACCTCACCTGTGGCTGCTGTGTTGTAAAATTTTACCCATCTGCAAACTGTGTCCAAGCCTAGGAGCTGTAAATTAAAAATTAGTTTGTTACACCACCTGTATACCTCCCAGGCCACACACTCATCCAGAGCTCTAAAAACGGCTTATTTACACCCTAAACAGGCATGCAGGTACACTTGAAGCTCAGACAAAAACATCAACAAACCTGACAGGATCACGTGTTCCTCCCTAGTCGTGACCCCGGCTGTTTTATATGACACGTTATATCAGCGATGTGTCTAAATTGGAAACCAGCTAATTTGTTTACATTGGTGGCGCTCTATTTACCATGTAAACATAAATTAATTAGCAGTTTCAGAGTACTTTATTTTGAAGAAATAAATGTATTAGAAAAACTTCAATCACTTTTTAACAATTAAAAAAATTGTTGTTGTTACTTTATTCAATATGAATAACATTTAGTACATCATTGCTAAACCAAACATTACTTGATCCAGCTTTTAAAAGTAAATTTATAATAGGCTTGGTCATGAAAGAACATATTCACAGGAATTCTTAGAATTATTTATTCTTCTTTAACTTAAAATTATTATGTTTATTAATTTAATAACGTATGTAATTTATTTTTATATTATTCTAGTACTTAAACATCAAATATACTTCCAATAAAATTAATGAAAAGTAGCTCAAATTGAGAAGGTAAAAATAAGTTGTTTACAACATACGGGTCCTTCAGTGAAAACTAGGGCATTGTGGGTAAGAGGCAAGATGGCGGCACCCATACTGAAATGGAAGCGTGTGACAAACACGACTGGTCCTTGTCCTAGACCAAGGCATGGGCACCGAGCTGTTGCAATTAAAGACCTTATGGTAGTGTTCGGCGGTGGGAACGAGGGGATCGTCGATGAACTTCACGTTTACAACACAGGTGAGTTTAAAGTTTTTGACGGGCACTGGCCAATCCAAGATGGCGCCCTATTGTTGTCATTTTACAGGGGTCTGACGCTTTGCTGTTTTTCCTGTTCCATAGACCTAAAACAGGCCTGAAAACTCCTCCACATGTGCAGATTAATGATGTTGATAGTTTTAGTTGGTCAATTTTTGCAGATCTTTTGATATTGCTCAAATTTTTGTCAATTTACAGAAATCCAAGATGGCGGCGCCCGTTGTTTATCCATACAAACTTCTAATATCGCGCCGTTCGTAATGTCAAGAACATTGTTTTTACGCTCATCGTATGGATCGCTACATTCCCCAACTGTATCTTTAAGCTCAGTAAACATCTAAGCTTTGTCTTTATGGGTTGTAAAGTTGAATCTGATCACAAAAAAGTATTTTAAACGTATTTTTAAAAGCCCATCCCCTTACTAAAATTCCAATTTTGACCAAATCCAAGATGGCGCCGATCAGGTGAAAGTTTGGTACCGGTACCACGGTTGTGATCGGCGCGGCGAAAATCCATAGTTGAATGTATTTTTTTGAGTGATGTACCTAATATTGCACTTCTTTTTCTTTAAGTACCATTTGTCGAATCTAACGTGTATTTGGTTAAGTATTTTAGTTGGATAAAATTTAGAAATAAAGTCGAAATTGACAAGAATTTAGAATGAAGAATACTTGTACTTTTTGAATGATCATGTTCGACTTGATTAGGTCGTCCAAAGGAAAAGACCTTAGCTTATGTTATGTTATGGCATCATGAGTAGTGTGTCTGTTTTGTCCATGTAACTGTATGGCTTATATTTTTGGTTAAAATTTGGTTTAAAATTTCAAAAAGTTAAATCTTATTGAAACCAATCTGGTGGCCGGTGGGTCATCATCAGGGGTGTAAATTAGCGGTTATTTTAACCATTTAAGCGGACCACAATCCGTCGGTTAACCGTATAGCGTATGTAAAAAAATCTTAGAAATTTTTTTTTAATTGATTTTTTTTTTCAAAGTTTTCGGCGACTTTGGAGAACCACTGGACCTACTGTACTGTCTGTAATAAACACTCCCCCATAAGCGCCCCTCCAATTTTTCAATGAAAAATTGACAAAAATAAAAATGCAAACATTTCCAAATTCCGACCATGCCATATCGTTTGACTTTTGAGTAAGCTTAAAACTGGCATCAGTCATGTCATTGACGATCGCTAAATTCAATTGCATGGACAAAACCTACTACGACTCAAACTTCCATCCATTTCATTACCTAATTATTGCTTGATGATGCATTTGCAGCTGCAGGTGTAAATTTGTTGTATTTACCACAAAAATATCATTTACCACGCTACTCTGTGGGCGCTGCCATTAATCCCATTATTAGGTACTTGTAAATCCCTCCTTTCTACAGGAGCACCATCGGGAAATTTAACCCGATTTTAAAGTTTTTTACACTTTTTTTTGGAAAAATGCAATGCCTCCGGCGAGTTTATTACAGATAATACGGTAGGTCCAGTGGTTCTCTTAAGGGGGTACTACACCCCTGCCAAATTAATGCCTATTTTTGCATTTTTCTCAAAAATTATAGCGCATTGGGGACAAGTAAGATATGTATATTATAGGGGCAAGGACTACAACTACTGCACTGGAAATTTTATTTCAGCACAGACAATAGTTGTGGAGTTACAGTCAAAAATGAGGGAAAACCAATATTTGATCAATAAATCAATAACTACTTGCTTTGAGTTGCTGAATTTTTAGTACAGTAGTTGTAGTCCTTGCCCTATAATATACATATCTTACTTGTTACCAATGTGCTATAATTTAAAAAAAAAATGCAAAAATAGGCATAAATTGGCCAGGGTGTAGTACCCCTAAGTCGCCGAAAACTTTGAAAAAAAAAAAATTATGTTTAAACGGTTAGTGATTTTCCTAAACGGATAGTGCATTTTACGGTCGGTTAAACGTGTAAACGTAGACACCCTTAGTCATCATCACTCACTCGGTACTATTGCATTTTAGTTTTATGTGTGAATATGGATGGGCATTATAAGGCTTAAAAGCCTACCTTTTGCAGTGCCCAACTCTACAGGTATCATGTATCTGCATTATCATGGGTGCCTTCATGTATTTGGTGGTATACTATCCATCCAAGATCACATACTGATAGGTCAAAGGTCATTTGAGGTCAACTTGCAAATAGGCTGAAAATTAAAAATCTTGACCCACATGAACAGTTCAAATCCAATTGCAACCATTATTATATTTTGATGAATCCAAGTGTGTAAAAATATTGGATCCAAAACATAATAATGATAAAATTGGATGCTTTGCATGGCTCGAAAAAGTGGGGAATTTGGGAAGCTCATTCCCAGGAAATGTTGGTGTTTGGAGGGAAATTGTGTCTTTTTTGTACCGTATATAAAAACATGCTATAACTTGTTGGAAATTTAGCTTACTTCCCGGGAAATTAACATTTTTTCAAGCCCTGATGCTTTGCGCCCAATATTTATTGCCCGGGATTTATTGGTCTCGCTAAGAGTTTTAAAATATTGGACTCATTTGGTACACAAAATGTTTGTGTGGAGGGAATGTAACCAAACTGCAAACTGGCTGCTAACTCATTTACTGATTGGTCTGTTGCTAATTTAATATGCATGATAGATATGTGAAATTTATGGGAAGTAAGCTTAAACTAGCTTGATTATTTTTTGAAATTCACTTGCGTTCACATGGATGCCGGGCATTGATGCAGCTTGTTGAACAGTGCGTCCAACAATAGAATATCACGTCCTGGACGCGCCTTAGCGGGAGCCTTGATTTGAAGTTTGTGTTCCTCTATAACTCTAGAGGCTTAGAGAAAAAACACATTTTTTGACCAAAAATGCGATATGGCAACTTCAAAATGCGAGAAAAAGCAAGATTTATAATGCCCCAAAATTGGTAAAAATAAAAAAAACTCCCCCCCCCCCCCGCTATTTAATTCTTTTTTTGACTCCATAACCAAAACAAATAGCCTCCCCGACCAGAGTTGGTATGATTTAAAATCACGATTCAAATAAATCTCAGATTTAAATTAACTTTTTCAGTTTTTACCATTTTTGATTAATTTTTAGTTATTAATTTCTATCTTAAATTGACTGTTTTTGTCTCGCCTGAACTATGTTCAGAGGGAGGCTTAATAATCACTATGGTGTGGTGTGTGTGTGGGGGGGGGTGTCCGTGTGGCGTGTGTGTGTGTGTGTTCGGAATTTAAGCTTGTGAACGCATTATCTTGAGAACTGTAAGTGCTGAGATGATGAAACTTTAAGTGGGGGTAGCATGACCAGAGGGTCTCGACCTGATTAGATTTTGGACGCAAAAATGGTAATTAAGTACGGTACCTAATTTGCATAAGTTATGCGTAATAAGCAAAATACCTTGTGAACAGATTATCTGGAGAATGGAGATTCATATGGGGTACAGTGACGTAACTTGGTGGGGAGTAGCGTGGCCAGATGTTCTCGACCTGATTAGATTTTCAGCTCAAAATATGCTAATTAAGTACCTCATTTGCATAAGTTATGCATATTTTATGCGTATCAAGCAAAAAACCTTGTGAACAGATTATCTGCAGATCCGTATGGGGTACAGTGACATAACTTGGTGGGGAGTAGCGCAGCCAACGGTTCTCAACCTGATTAGCTTTTCAGCGCAAAATATGGTAATTAAGTACCTAATTTGCATAATTTATGCGTTTCAAGCACGTTCCTCAAACTTGGTGGGTGGGTGCATCTTGACCCCAGACAGAACAAGTTTGTATTGGTTAGTGGGTCAAGGTCAACTTTGCGCAGAATGAGCAGCGTCAGCTGAATTCGAGAATGCTTAGAGGGCACATACATGAAAAATTCCAATCTGTGTGTTTAAGTACACACATGTGTGTATTGGTGGTATCAAAGGTCAAAGGTTTATATCTGAGGTCAACTTGTAAAATAAGCTGAAAATATATACTGAATAATTTCAGGGTTGCTTGATTTAAATTACATTTTCAAAAAAAATCACTAATTTAAATCAACCCCCAGATTGGTGTCATATGAAAGAGAAAAAAAAAAGAATATAATAAAAATATCCCCACCCGGGGGTGACACTCATCATGAAACCTGGGTCAATATTCATATGGGTCCTTGACTCCTTCTCATATCTCAAATTGCCAAAATGTGCTAATTAAGTACCGTACCTCATTTGCATAAGTTATGCGTATTTTATGCGTATCAAGCAAAAAACCTTGTGAACAGATTATCTGCAGATCCGTATGGGGTGCAGTGACGTAACTTGGTGGGGAGTAGCGCAGCCAAAGGTTCTCAACCTGATTTGATTTTCAGTGCAAAATATGGTAATTAAGTACCCAATTTGCATAATTTATGCATTTCAAGCAAAATACCATTTTCTCGGAGACTAGGGTCGCACATTCCTCAACTTGCTGGGTGGGTGCATCTTGACCCCAGACAGAACAAGTTTGTATTGGTTAGTGGGTCAAGGTCATCTGAGGGCATGAAACTGGGTGGGTACAGTCAAAATTTAGAAGCAAATTTTTGGAATGTCATTTTGGGGTCATCCGGGGTCACCTGGGGTCAAATTACTAAAAAAATGTTGTATGGGCATGAAACTTGGTGGGTACAGACAACATTTAAAGCCAAAATTTTGGAAGGTCATTTTGGGGTCACCCAGGGGTCATCTGAGGTCAATTTACTAAAAACTGTCATATGGACATGAAACATAGTGGGAAACAGTCAACATTTCAGGGTCATCCAAGGTCAAATTGCTAAAAACTGTCATGGGCATTTATAGGTCATTTCATTTCATTTGGGTACAGTCAACATTTAAAGTCAAATTTTTGGACGGTCATTCAGGGTCATCCGATGTCACTCAGGGGTCACCTGAGGTCAAGTTACTAGAAACTGTCATATGGGCATGAAACTTGGTATGTACAGTCAACATTTAGAGCCAAATTTTTGGAAGGTCATTTTGTGGTCATCTAAGGTCACACAGGGGTCACCTGGATCACATTTCTAAAAACTATCATATGGGCATGTAACTTGGTGGTTACAGTCAACATTTAGAGCCAAATTTTTGGAAGGTCATTTCAGGGTCACCAGGGGTCATCTGAGGTCAAATTAGTAACAACTGCCGGATGGGCATGACATTTGGTGGGTAGTCACCATCAGCCAGGTAATTATGCCCTGCAGCCCAGCTGAGAAACGCCAAATCAATTTATTTCTACCAAAAGTAGATCGCGAAAGCAGGTGGTCGCAAAAGCAGGCGAGACTTGTGGTTCGAGAACCACCTTGTACCTCATTTGTAATGCTTCCACACCCTTTGGATACAATTAAATACTTCTATGATGTCATTTTATCTATTGCTAAAAAATCATTTTCAAGGTGTAGAATTCAACAAGTTTTTTCCCATGATTTTACCAAATTTTTTCTTTGAAATGTTCATGTAGCCATGTGTCTTGAACTCGCCCCATTTTGCATTGTGCAGCCTTTTTGAGCTTATTTACACCTTTGGAGGTTGAAACTGACATAACATTTTAAATATGCACTCCACCCTGTACTAAGTATACATTTCCTGAAAGGAAATTGCATTCAACCAAATATGCCATTTAAAAAGTAGGGGGTGGTTAGTGTTAAGTTGTTATTGGATTCCTTGCCCCTATAATATAGTCAAACGATATGGCATGGAAATGCTTGCATTTTTGTCAATTTTTCATTGAAAAATTGGAGGGGGCATTTATCAGAGGGGGAGTGTTTATTACAGACAATACGGTAGGTCCAGTGGTTCTCCAAAGTCGCCAAAAACTTTGAAAAATAAATTTAAATTGTTTTTTTTTGGGTTTTTTTTTACATACGTTTACACGGTTAACCGACCGGATTGTGGTCCGTTTAAACAGTTAGACAAATAACCTTTAATTTACATCCCTAGTGTGTTTATTAATCTAAGTACACACATGTGTATTGGTGGTATCAAAGGTTATCCGAGGTCAACTTGTAAAATAGGCTGAAAAAATGTTTACTGAATATTTCAGGGTTGCTTGATTTAAATCACATTTAAAAAAAACAACACTTATTTAAATCAACCCCCATCCCCCAGGCCCCCAGAGTGGTGTCATATGAAAGAGAAAAAAGTAAAGAATATAATAAAAATATATCCCTACCCGGAGGTGACACTCATCATAAAACCTGGATCCAGGCCTCGAAATAAGCCAGAATTTTTGAGGGCCATTTGGGCCCTAGATCTTAAATGTTTGAGGGCCCTCACACAATTTTGTGGGCTGAATGTGGGCCATTGGTTTTAACCTATGAACCCCACAAAAATAGTGAGAAAAATTATCACAAATTTTGCGGGCCATTTGGGCCCGCCGTATGTGTCTTTTGCGGGGCCCTCACTGATTTTCGAGGGCTCATGGGCCCTCCTTATTTCAAGCCCTGTCTGGGTCAATATTTTTTGTGATTGCTTTGTAAATCTTTTTTGTGTGATATCTTGTAAAAATAAAAAACAGAGAAACAAAAAAAATATTCATATAGGTCCTTCTCATATCTCGAATTGCCAAGAAGCTATGACCCCCGAAATAAACAACTTTAGGATACATTAAAAGTATTTTCCACTGGGGGTCACACTCCTGTGTCAATATTCCTAATTTGGGTCCTTTCATATCTCGAAATCCCAAGAAGGTATTATGATTTCAAATGAAAGATAAGAAGTAAAGGTATGAGCCGCCCAGTGACAGTGATATTCCACAGTATACTGCCGAAGCATCATGGTTCATGTTTTTATGCCTCCACCGCGAGGCATACTGTTTTTGCAATGTCCGTCCTTCCGTGCCTCCGTCCTTCCGTCCGGATGCGATATCTCAGGCATGGATGGGTGGATTGACTTCAGATTTTCAGGATAGGTGGGTCATGGTCAAAAACTCTGGCTACTTTTTTTTGGGTGAGATTCAAGGTCATGTACTGAGGTAAAAGGTCATTTGAGGTCAGAGGGCCCATTTTCCTTATTTACCTCTTTTCTCGGAGACTGGGGGTCGCACGTTCCTCAAACTTGGTGGGTGGGTGCATCTTGACCCCAGACAGAACACGTTTATATTGGTTAGTGGGTCAAGGTCTCCTGAGGTCATGCAGGGGTCATCTGAGGTCAAATTAGCAAAAATAGTCATATGGCCATGAAACTTGGTAGGTACAGTCAACATTGAGAGCCAAATTTTTGGAAGGTCATTTTGGGGTCACCCAGGGGTCATCTGAGGTCAAATTAGTAAAAACTGTCGTATGGGCATGAAACTTGGTAGGTACAGTCAACATTCAGAGCCTAATTTTTTGAAGGTCATTTTGGATCATCCAGGGTCACCCAGGGGTCATATGAGGTCAAATTAGTAAAAACTGTCATATGGGCATGAAATTTGGTGGGTACAGTCAATATTCAGAGCCAAATTTTTGGAAGGTCATTTTGGGGTCATCTGAGGTCATCCAGGGGTCATCTGAGGTCAAATTAGTAAAAACTGTCGTATGGGCATGAAACTTGGTGGGTACAGTCAACATTTAGAACCAATTTTTGGAAGGTCATTTTGGGGTCACCAGGGGTCATCTGAGGTCAAATTAGTAAAAACTATTGTATGGGCATGAAACTTGGTGGGTACAGTTAACATTTAGAGCCAAATTTTTGGAAGGTCATTTTGGGGTCACCAGGGGTCATCTGAGGTCAAATTAGTATAATTACTATATGGGCATGAAACTTAGTGGGTACAGCCAACATTTAGAACCAAATTTTTGGGCGGTCATTTTGGGGTCACCAGGAGTCATTGAAAGGTTGTTTTGGGGTCATCCAGGTGTGATCTAAGGTCAAATTCAGTCTCCTCTTTTAGGCTTGAAGCTTTGTGTATCAACTTGTGAATTCCACATCACTCCCTTTGGTGGAGGCATCACGGTCGACGCTGTGCGTCGAAAACCGCGACATCCGAAAACCGCGGTCCATCTAGTTACATGTGAAAATGTCAATGAAAAAATTTGGTAAAATCATGGGAAAAAACCTGTTGAATTCTGCACCTTGAAGATGAATTTTTAGCAATAGATAAAGTAACATCATAGAGGTATTTTAATTGTATCCAAAAGTTGTAGAAACATTGGGAATGAAGTAAAACAGTCAATTTAAGAAAGAAATCAACTTACAATTGATCAAAAATGGTAAAAAGTGAAAAAGGTGATTTAAATCAGTGATTAAAAAAAATCAAGTGATTTAAATTGCGATTTAATAATCAAACAACCCTGTCAGCACCAGTATATATATATTTACCTCTAATCGAAATGTGTTTTACTTTGATGAGTTAGTAATGAGTGTTTCTAAAATGGTCAGTGATCTTTTTTACACGTATGCTTCTGATATGTTATGGTATAGACTTGAATGGTAAGAAGTATATGGTAAAAGTATATAATATTCTGAAAACTTAAATGGAAAGGCTTCTTATCATACTAATCATTACAAATTGCATCCCCAAGGTCAAATGTTGCTAAAGCAGGTGAAACTTGTGGAAACATGAACACAAAATATGGTATTTTAGCATAATACCAATGCATATTTATCTTTGATTACAGCCACCAATCAATGGTTTGTACCAGCAGTAAGAGGGGACATTCCACCAGGATGCGCTGCCTATGGATTTGTGTGCGATGGCACCAGACTATTCATATTCGGAGGGATGGTGGAGTATGGTAAATACTCCAATGAGCTGTATGAGCTTCAGGCGAGCAGATGGGAATGGAAGAGATTGAAACCCAAAGCGCCCAGGAATGGACCCAACCCATGTCCAAGGCTTGGCCATACTTTCACAATGGTGGGAAGCAAGGCCTATCTCTTTGGAGGCTTGGCTAATGATAGCGATGATCCCAAAAATAATATTCCGAGGTAAGCTGCATAAGTATCATGGTTATAATTAATGTTGACCAAATATTGACCATTTCCAATGTTATTTTCAAAAACTTGCAGTGCCAACTCTTAATTACCATGTACTTCACCAACTTTTCTTGTTATTTGCCTTCATGGTCATATGTGGCAGTATCTTGCCTTGTTACTCCTGTGCAGTTGTCGATCGCACTGAAGACGGCCATCTTGAATCATGAATTTTATCGATGGTGTTTTTATATAAGTTTTTTTTTTTAGATCTGGATCTGAGGTCTGGTTTTGGCTAAATTCATGTGAACCAGAACTCACTTTTTCAAAACTGAGTCCTGGTAGCAAAGCAGGACTCAAGCTCAAGCCTTGAACCTTGATGTTAACTAACATTTTGATCCATTTAATGGGTGTTAAGAATAGGATATCCTTTGAAGTTAGAATCAGGAGAACATTGTTATTAAAACACAAGTTACAGCAGCAACAATGAGCAATCTCCTTATAAATTTGAATATAGGTTTGTCCTAAACCAATTGTTGAACAGAAGTTTTGTTCATACAGTATTATTTAACTTGTTAGTTAGTTCATTATTTTTAAAACAAACTGTTGATTTTGTCCACAGATATCTTAATGATTTGTATACACTTGAGTTGCGTTCCGGATATCAGAACATGCAGTGGGACATTCCTTCGACAAATGGATTACCACCCCCAGCCAGAGAATCACACACATGTATTTCCTACAAAACCAGGGATAACAGACATCCAAGGCTCATCATATACGGAGGCATGAGCGGATGTAGGTTAGGGGACTTATACCAACTCAATATTGGTAAGTATGATTATACTAAAATGCAGCAAACCTTTTACGAGCGCGACTACCGTGATGTTGCAAATTGGCGCTAACAACGCGACTGGCGCACAGTTCATTCATAAATTTCCACTCAGCAACAATATATCGCCTTAGCAGCCAATCAGAGACAAGTGCGTTCAACGCAGTATATACGCGATGTATCCTTACAATACGCGCTCGTCTAAGGTTTTCTGCATTTTAGTATAGTTCAGACTCTCAAAATTAGATAACAACATCTGACTCCCAACTTGTATGACTCAACCAACAAAGTAATGTATTATGCTCCAAAGACTTAACTCATATTATGTATTCAGAAATTAGAGATTGTCCTTAACTGATTTGCATAATCTAAAGATATTCTCATACAAATTTGAGCATGTAGACACTCTAAGTAAATGGGGAGAATCTAAAAGTTTATGTAAAGTGCTGTTACCAGAATCAAAGTAGATTCTTACAAGGTGAAAAGAAATTCTAACTTCTATGCTTGGTGCGTTGCCAACAACAAGTGTCTGATTCTGGTTTCGCTCAGAATAACTTTGTATCATGACTATTGACCCACCATAGTCCCACCATGATAGGACGTAATTCTTGCCTGATTCACAGTTGACCCACCACAGTATAATGTGGCTGTCTGCTTCTCAATCTCTCTGTCATTCCAGTCAAAGGCCCTGTTAGTTGGACTAACGATTGTAACTTCTTTTTATCCTTTGCAGACACAATGAGCTGGATCAAACCAGATATCAATGGACTGAGCCCTCTACCTCGTAGTTTACATTCAGCTACTATTATTGGTCACAGGTAAGATTGAGGGAACAAATTGTAACAAAAGAAAACAAAAAATGTGTATGTAAAATTGTTATCAGAATTTCACAGACTATAATGTATAACAACTTTTTGATTAAATTTCCTTAATTGATGTGATCCTGTGAACAATTTCAGTCCATGCTCATTCTCAGGAGGAAGATTTAAATTGTTCTGATATTAATAAATGGAAATTTATATATTGGAGTTTGATTAATAAAATGATACCATATTAGCTAAACGTTAAATATATTGATTTATCAGTAATTAATCAATTAAGTCATATTTAAGAAGAAGGTATTATTCCAGTAATCAATAACTCAATTAGCATTAGGCCATTATCACTTCTTATTAACAACCATCAATTTCAGTGTTTAAATTTTAAGATAATATATGTGAAAAAAAGTAATGGTTTAAAAATATGTCTGAACTTGATACAATTCAAATTGTATTGTTTGTTGATAGAATGTTTGTATTTGGAGGCTGGGTGCCATTAGTTATGGATGATGTGAAGACAGCTACCCATGAGAAAGAGTGGAAATGTACCAATACATTGGCCTCCCTCAATCTGGGTAAGTGTTCCTCCCTCTCAACTTTAGATTGTTATATTATGTAGACAGTAATCAGATACCAACCTACCTGTCATCTGTGTAATTCCTGTCTGTTATTTATGACCTTTTGACAGTAAAAAACAGTTTACAGAAAGACAAAAAGATTTATTAAGTTTCTCCCGGTTTGACAATTTATAGTTCATTTTTTAAGCAATTGAACCAAAAAATGGCAAATTATGGTATAATTTACTTCAATCATTAATAATTTGTACAATAATACTGATTTGAAATTGAAAGGGCATTTTAACAGCAAAAACAGCCATCGTTTATGTGTCGATCTTTCGTTCTCCAAAGCTACTATCTTGGATGACTAAATCAGAGTGATAGAGGGCAGTATTTTTTCAATAATTGTGGAGCGGGAGGTCGAATTGTCAAATCAAGGATTCTCGTAAAATTCTTTTGCAAGAATCCAAATGGATTCGCCCGCACTGCCACAGATTTCTAGACCTGCTATGATGGTATTGTTAATTGGTGGAGGTTGTCAATTATTCAAGTGTATCAGTCAACTCAAAGCTGTTTTCTTATGTTTCTAATAATATCATTATAAACATTGTGTAATGTATTACCAGCTTCATGGCTAAATTCAAACTGAAATTGGTTGAGTTGGCATTTGTGACCATTCCATACAAATAGTAGAAATTATGTGAACTTGTAATTTTGTGGGTCTCAATGAATCTATGTTTTATCATAACTTTTGTCAACATTGTGCTTGTCTGTCTGTCTGTCTGTCTCAACCTACAAATGGAAAACATATTTGTGGGTGGGGGGTGCGGAGTACATTTGTGGATGTGTGTGTGTTAGGATAGTTTGCATTAATTATTACAATGTCCTCCAAACTGCATATATGCAAGTGCAAGAATATACGCTATAAACAGTTTTCTGTCAATGCATACGAAGGAGAAAATGTGAACAGAAATTCAATCTTCCAGAAAAGATTATAAATCATCTGCAAGTTGAAAGTAACATAAGTGCCAAGTCACTGCAAACCAACACACACAAAAACATTGCAAGTCATAATGGAAAGGACATGCAGCATTATTCAACATTGCTTAGTGTGCAAGTGCTTCTTTTTCAATTTCCTACTTTACATGGCAGATTCCGTCACATGGCTTTCACTAGGCAGGAGGGATCCATTCTTGCCACATCACAAGTTTGTTGACCTAGATCTCAACCCATGAAACCCTGCATGCTTCCATAAGATTCATCTGGGAGTTAGTTCACTAGTTATATTGCCAAGGAGCTATAATCATATTATTAGTTTTGGTACCGTAATGTAAGAGTTTGAGATTTTCAAAAGCTCATAGCAACAATTAAATCTTCCTTCCTGTGTTACTTTAAGCCACCATCGGGCTATTCCAGTTGAAATCCATACACCCCCTATGGAAGACATGAACTTAATCTCTCACGCAGTGAGTTTGAATTTCAAGTGGGGTTACCTGAATGGGTGACTCCATTTGAAATCTACACTCCCTGTGTGGAAGATTAAGGTCATGTCTTGCATAGGGGGTGTATGGATTTCAACTGGAATAGCCCATTTAAAGTCAATTGTGTAATTGAAGGTTGGTGAAGTTGTAATAAATGTGTAGGCGAGATGTTAAATGGGATGGGAAGTTGGCGGGTCTGTCATTGTGGATGAATATATTCTCAGGATTTCCTGTTTCTGCTAGGATTTTGAGCGAGCTCTTGTTATGTTGTCTTTGAAAGTGTTAAATTCTACTGGACAACCTGTTGACTACGCAGTTTCCCAATTCATAAAAATGAAAAGCAATGGCGTTTTAGTCGAACTACTGATTTTATTATGAAATGTGTGTGTTTGAATGTGAAAGGAGTTTAAACTTCATATCTAACTTGCCAAGATAATAGTATAATGTTCAAGCAATGTGAAAACATGTTACTGCGGTTTGTTAACACACAGCATGTTAATCAAGGATGTTTAAATTAACAAGAAGCTGCAGGAAATAAATAAATATCAGATATTGTCCTGTTTAGAGTCTTTATAACAGTCATTGTTTCAACTACTTTTTTTTAATTCTTGTCTGTTGCCCACAATTCAGGATATTGTTGCTAGTATGTCTCATACAATGAAGCATATAACTACTGTGTATTAGGCTTGTGTTATTGGTTGACTCATGTCCCTAGGGCAAGGGAGAAAATTAGGGTTTTTTTTTTATCTTTTGATCCTTTAAAAGGAATTGGTAAACAACATTTTTGTTTGTTCATTTGTGTGTTTTTTTTGTTTGTTTGTTTGTTTGTTTGTTTATTTATTTATTTATTTATTTATTTATTTATTTATTTATTTATTTATTTATTTATTTATTTATTTATTTATTTATTTATTTATTTATTATTTATTTATTTATTTATTTATTTATTTATTTATTTATTTATTTATTTATTTATTTATTTATTTATTTATTTATTTATTTATTTATTTATTTATTTATTTATTTATTTATTTATTTATTTATTTTATTTATTTTATGTGTTTATTTGCTTTTAAGGAAATAAGCATGGAGACATGTCAGTGTTAACATTTGAGATTTCTGATACGGTGTAGCTATAGTATGAAAATATGCCCAAGTCAAGAAATAAATAATTATTGGTAATAGCACTTGTAATGCAATAAAAAGAGATGGAAGCTATGCTAAATGATGGTTACTATGTAAAATTAATTTGTTAAAATGTTTATAAAAATGTAGCTGAACTTTATTAATATTTGGTCAAATGTAGCTGTATCTTTGAATATAAACTTTGCATTCAGGTGAGATTGTGAGAAAACCTCACTTTTGATTTTATTTGTATGATTATAACCAGTGTCCGAAATAAGGAAAATATGGAGGTTGTCCTGAGGACAACTAAAGCATAAATTCTGCTTGTCCTCAAAACATTTTGGTTGACCCCAAAATGTGTCATATTTTTGGAGGTAAAATATAGTGGTTGTCCAGGGGATAAGTACATAGCTCAATTTGGTTGTCCCCAGTGATTTTTGGACAAGAGGATAAACTTGTGCTTATTTCGAACACTGATTATATAACCTGTTTTAGACATTGCCTTACTCGTGAAATGTTATTTAATTTGTGCAGAAACCATGACATGGGAGCCATTAGCGATGGAGGTATTTGAAGATGCCGTGCCAAGAGCCAGAGCAGGTCACTGTGCTGTAGCTATCCATTCAAGACTGTACTGCTGGAGTGGTAGGGATGGATATCGCAAAGCATGGAATAATCAGGTATGTCAAAATTACATGATAGCTGCCTGCTAAAAAAAATCTGGTTTGATCTCGTCTGTACTAACTAATCAATGAAAATGGCTGTGAAGTTGTATACTAACCTCTGACGAAATCTGAAACTGAATGCCCTTCTATATTACTTGGAGCATTAGTATGCAACTTCTCGGTCAAAATAGGTCGTCAATGGTCTCTATCCTTGACTATAAACCCATAATTTAGAAATGAGATTGCACTAGTTTTGATTCAATCAAATGTACATGTTTGCATACATAGCAGCATTGTGTCTTTTTTACTTTCAGTTTTAGATCAATGACTTTGGTCACCTTTTTATAGAATTCAAGAGACCAAGTAGTTTCAAGTAGTTTTCAGTTAAAATACAACTTCCTGTGTCCGTAGAAAAGGGGATCATGAATCATATTCAATGAGAAATATGATATATCTTGCCACTTACAGCAAAACAAGTATTTGCTTCTATGTGTGTATATATGTCAGTGTATGAAGGGTGCATTTATATATAATACACATGCTTGTAATACTGCCAGAAAATGCACATCTGGATACTATACTGTATTGACTGTATTGTTAGGGTGTCAGTTCTATTAAAAAATCAGCATCCAGCTGTTTGCAAAATTACATTGGTATAAATGCAGTCTTCATTCTGCATGTGAATGAATATGATTTTGCGAAATTTTTGATGATGAAAAATAACAATAAAAAAATTAGAATATTAAATGCAATTCATTAAATTTCAGGGATGAGCTTGTGTATGAAGCATAACAATATACAGGATGCTTTGAAATAATCTTCAGTGTTGTCATACGGGCTGTTGCTAGAATACTTAAAATCATTCAACTTTTAGAGAGATCATTGGCTGAATGCAATGAGGGGGAAGTGTCAAAAATTACTATTAGTGGATTCTAAAACAGCAAGTACAAGTCTAGCACTCTTATTGTTTGAAAAAGGTTGTGTATAATTATGCAGATTCTTTCAAAATTTGCAACAAAATGTGACATATGTTTCCACAGTAATTACTGCTTTCTGAAACATCTTTTGCAAATGTACATTTATGTTGTTATGTCATTCAACCATCCAAATGTGGCATGCCGCCCTCTTTCCAAGACTTGATCTCCATTAGCTAAAAATAAGGCTATTCTGGTTGAAATCCATACACCCCCTATGGAAGACATGACCTCAATCTCTCACACAGAGAGTGTGAATTTCAAATCGGACTACCTGAAAGGGTGACTCCATTTAAAATCTACACCCCCTGTGTGGGAGATTAAGGTCATGTCTTACATAGGGGGTGTATGGATTTCTACTGGAATAGCCAATTAAGTGGTTCTGTAAATGATTGTGTGACTTTTAAGAGTTGAATTTGAACTCAATGAAAATATGTAACTTGTTTGATTTGCAGGTGTGCTGCAAAGATCTGTGGTTCTTAGAGACAGAGAAGCCACCGTCACCAAGCAGGGTGCAGCTAGTCAGGGCTAGTACCAACACACTTGAGGTATCATGGGGAGCGGTACCAACAGGTAAACTTCATTCTGTAGCTCATCATGGCTCCTGCTAGGAAGAAATCAAATCAAACAAACAGGGTTATAGCCATGCCGGTTGGGGGTAACCGGCGCCAACCGGCACTAAAAAAAAAAATTTAAATTTTTTTTCCCACAAATGTTTAATCATCATAAAAAGAGTGAAAAACCAAAAACAATTTTTGGGGTATACCCCCTAGCCTATTCCCCGATCCCTTGTGTTCGCTAAAAAGATTGTGCCCCGAGCCAGCCCTCTAATTGGATAGTAAAATTAGCCGGCACTCAACTTGGGCTAGCTATAACCCTGCAAACAAAATATCTTCATCTGTATTTTTATATTTGAATGGTTTGGTCATTTGCAGTATTGCCAGAGTTCAGCATTTAAATGACAATGTTTAATTTATGGAAGTGTCTAATGTTGCGAGCAATACTGGCAAAGCACTGTACAAAGAAATACCAGTAAAAACAGAGAAAAGCAGATGAGATTTTTGAATGATTCCTAGGACCATTTATGCACTTGTAGTAATTTTAACTTTTGATTTTTATATAAATGAATGAAAATGACCAAAAATTGATGGAACCTTTTGCCTATTTGGTATTTTCTAAATTATGAGGTGTTGGAGTGCACCATGTGTAGCTAATAGTAATATATATAAATGATGGTAATGTAAGATGACAGCACATTATCTTGTTCATGTTAAATGGATGGACCACCTGTCACCAGCAATTAGCCTTAATTAGATGCTTGCTGACACTGGTAATTAATTGTCCATCTAACGAGGCATCCTAGTAGAAGTAATGAATGTCAAGTTACATTATTAATAAGATAATTCAATATGGACTAAAGGAAATATTTGCGCACAGGTACATTGATCATATTGGTACCTCATGATTTGTCCGGTTTTATTTTCAGCTGATGCATATTTGCTGCAACTTCAAAAGTATGACATGCCTCCGACACCTACTACACCAACTGCTGGGGTATCAAGTGTGTCGCCACTGAAGGCTGCTGCCACTGCTGCAGGTTAGTTGATAAAGCGCCCTCTATTCTGTTGTTAAGGTTTTTTTTATTATTAGTTGCCGACTTGAAAAAGTCTAATGGTTGGGTGTCTATTTGTTGCATTCTCACACACTAGCACATACAGGGACTGGATTTTCAAAAACCTGTGAGAAATGTTTGAATCAAAACTGGAGAATGAACTGAATGACTTTTAAAAAAACTCAGTCCATAAATATATTATAAACATATATCTTTGTATTCAATAGATGAGTGTCTATTGTTTTTTAACTCATGTTTTTTCATGTGTAACTGATGTGTAAGATTATCAGATTTAGTGACTATGTAATAATGAGTTCAGACTAAACATCCTTGTCAAGTGACTACTACTCCCTATTCCAGAAAATTCAGAACTAATTTTTTGGAATTAGGCCTAAAATATATTATCTTGTTTTGCCAAATGAAATATAGCTCAATCCTAATCATATATTTAGTACTAACTGGAGATAAAAGAAAAAGTACACTATTTTACCAATATCTTGAAAAGAGAACCAAAAATATGCATATTTGCATGTTTTCTGACAATCGAGTCAAGCATTAAAATATTTGAATATATGCCGAAATTTTGATCAAATTTTCACTTTTTTGTGTTACTTAAAATGATTGGTTATAAGAATGAAATACTTATTTTCTAAAAATTAAAATGCATAAATTGGAATTAAGCTGCGTACAAGTCTTTAGGCTTGATTATCGCAGCGTATGAAAAACACCCTAAAAATATTTTTGGCCCTTAATTCATAAATTTGGCCAAATAGTGAAATTTAACTTTCATTGTCAGTTAGTGCTAAATGAATAATAAGGATTGAGCTGTGTTTCATTTGGCAGAAGTTGATAATATTTTTTTTTAATCTCAAAAAATTAGTGCTGTATTTTTCTGGAATGGGGAGCAGTACAGTTTGTGTTATTAGCTCTTAAGATTTTCTAGTGTTTAGATCTATGTAAAAATGTATGTTTGAGATCTTCAGCTTTTTCAAATACAACTTTAAAAGCAAGTTTTAATAATTTAGCAGCTTCTTTATAACTTGATATAACATGAAGAATTTTTCTCAAGCCTTTCAATAACTGTCGGTAAACTTGAAACTTTACTTTTCGCAAAAGAACTGTATTGTGCATTTTGTTGTTATTAGTTCAAGTTAGAACCTGTCCAACATGTGTATCTGTGTTGTAGGTCTCAAGATCCAGGGTGTCCCAACAGTAGGCACTTCTGCCTCTCTCACTTTCACCCCTGGGGGCGCCATCACAATCACAAAAGGTATAAGGTGCATGCAATATATTTGTATGTAATGTAGTTGTCTGTGGCCAGCCCTTGATGTTCTGCCAGAGATTGAGAATAGATTACTGTATTGTGTTAATCGTATTGTACTCTGCATGCTAGCTGCTTTTACATCATGCGATAAGAACTAGCAAAACATTCACATAGAATGTATCCCCTCCTCAGTGTAACCTAACCAGTCTTTGTGTATCAGATTAGCCTGCTTAAAACAAATCCAGCATTCATGAGTTAGCTTTTGTAGTTTCTTACTGTCTGCTACTATTTTAGGGCTGCCAACCATGGCTTATTGCTCAGAAGTGAAAATTGTATTTGTAATTTACTAATTGGGTTATTCCAGTTGAAATCCTTACACCCCCTATGGAAGACACAGGGGGTGTAGATTTCAAACTGAGTCACACATTCAGGTAACTCCATTTGAAATGCACAATCTTGTGGAAGATTATGGACATAGATTATGGACATGTTGTCCATAAGGAGTATGGATTTAAACTGGAATAGCCCATTTCTAATTCTGTCTCAAGTGTTTTGTGTCATTGTAGTAATTCAAATAGCACAGGCAATTTTCTGTAATGACCAGAAAACTACCTGTTTTAAATGTCAAGCTTTTCCATCTACTGATTGATTTTATTTTTTTTCATTGGTTTATTTTCAACAAACAAGGAAAGGAAAAATAATTGTTTTGCATACAAAGCAAATTAAAAATTAATTTATTACATTTTGGAAATGTTTGTTTTAAACAGACTAAAATGAGTCAAATTTCATTGCAACAGATATTCTCCCAATTCATATCCCTAAACATAATTAAATGGATTGAATTAGAGAAAAAAAACTTGCCATTTATAAATAGCAAAGCATAATGGCATCTCATTGTATCTAATCAAGTCACATGTTGCATGATAATTGATATAATGAAGTAAAATGCATTGAAATTAACATCCATATAGCATGCAGAGAACAGTGTATATATTTTGAGATATATTAACTCAAATGATATGGCATTAACATTTGTGTGTGCTTTGTGTTCCATGTTAGGTATTTCACCCTTGAAGACAACACCTGGCTCACCGGGCATGGTCAAATTGGCAATGCCATCAGCAGCAGCTGCCAAATTACTTGCTGCACAGGTAAGGGAAAGCTTTTCTGCCAATGTGTTTGAATGTTTGAAATCTTCATTTGTGTACAAACAGTTGAGGGCCTTCCAAGAAATCCAGGGTCCTTGCATATTTTTAAGGATGATTGCAGGGTCAGAATTTCATTTCACAGTGGAAGAATCAATCTTGATTCTTGCAGAATAAATTTGTGGGAATCATTTGATTCTTGCAAATCAACTTCTGTGTAAACTACAAAAGTTTGCAAGAATCATCATTGATTCACACAACTCTGTTTACCAGAATCTTTGTGAGAATCGATTCTCGTATTCTTGCCGAAATCCTGACCCTGGATTGGTTTGAGGGCCTGTCATACTTTTAGGCCTGGTATAAATAAGAATGTTCCCACAAAATGATATAATGAGGTCATGGAATATTAAGTTTTTCTTGCTGATTGTATTGGGTCTGTCTTTGTACATCCTCATTGCATTATACTTGCTGACTCTTAACTAATGTACAATGAAAATTAGTTCTTCTAGTGATGACTATGTTTTGAGCCAAGAATATTGAAGTTTGATACATGAACAGATTAGAAGTTTGCTTCATGTGAAATCTAAACCTTTCCATAATGAAATATGGAAATTGTCTCGCAGGATGAATTTCAGTTTGGATATAAAATAGGAAGTTTGCAAGAGAATTAGTTTTAGGAAAGTAGTCAATTTGACAAGATGTATTTTAAGATCATTATTTATAGCATAAGATTTAATGAACTATTATCTGTGTTTTTCCCCCTAATATTTTAAACACAGGGAGTAACAAGCACAGGTCAACCAGCCTTAAGTGGTATGGTAGCATTAGCGGAAGCAGCTGCTCAGAAGATGCAGGCCACACAAGGTTCCATCCCAACCACACCAACCAAAACATTTTTATCACCGCTTGCCGGATCCGGTCTCTCCATTGTCTCGCGTGCTCTCACAACCACAACGGGTGGTGTGACCACCATCACTTTACCGCAGGGAGTCAGGTTAGCAACGACACCTGCCAAACAGACCCAAGCAATGAGTTTACCATCAGGGGCTATGTTGAAGCCAGCTACAACTACACTGTCAGCGTTGAAGCCTATTATAACAGTACAGAAACCCGGGACCATCACATCACAAGCTTTACTTGGAGGCACAACAAAAACAGTCACGTTGGTAAAGAGTGCAGTAAGTTTAAGTTTAAGGTGTTTCACCCTTCTATGTGAAATGTTGAAAAGAAATGGTAAAACTATCATGGACTTTGTGGTGCCAAGAATTTAGAATGAATATACCAAGAGAATGCCTGTTTTTAAGAATTAAGAAATGCCGCTAAGTTACTGGTAGTGGTTACTGCCTGCCTGTGTTCTTGCATAGTATTTTTTGGCGATATTTTTGAAGATCTTTAACAAAATAACAAAGGTAGTGACAGCTAGACTGGACAAGGACTGATGTCAATTTATGCCATAGAAAAGTGTTATGATATTTAACATTGAATGACCATATTACATGCACACTGTAAAAAATCATTAAAGTAAGGAGCTCAACCTCCAGATCAGAAAAGTGAGTTTAGAATCAGTTCAAAATGCCAAAAGATTATATGTAAATTAATTAAAATCTTGAGTATCATATTGTTTTATTGTTATAACAGTTTTTAATGAAACAGTCCCATCCCATGTGATTCATAGAATTTCTTTTCTCACTCTTGCAGATGGGAGGTAAACCAGTGTTCACCACTCAGACAGCAGGTGGTACAGTATACACACTGAACCCAGGACAAGTAGGAGGCAAACCTGGTGCAGGCACCACCATAGTCAAGCTTGTCTCCACAGCAGGTGGTGTAGGACCCAGAGGAGCTACAACAGTTGTGTCTCCATCCACAAAGACCGGACAGCCAACCATACTTGGTATCAGCAGCATCACACAGCAAGGCAAGACCTTCATGAAAACCATTCCAGTCAGTTCAACCATGGCGAAAACGCTCACCACACAACAAGTAGTAGGATCCCCGGGGAGTACCAGCAAGCAGCCGACTATGATCACGGTAACCACCAAAATGGTGACCTCAACTACGGGTACACCAACAAAAATCATCACAGCATCTATGCCTAAGCCACAGATTGTGATCACAACACAACCTGGTTCACAAGGGACAATTGTATCGGGTGCTGTGAGAGGGTCGGTCGCAACAGCAGCTAAAACAGGAGCACCAATCACTATAATTAGAGCGGTCACTCCAGGATCGGGTCAGCTTGGTCAGGGTACCACTAAAACCATTCAAATTATCACTAAAGGTGACGGTAAACAGCAGACAAGTGCTAACATCCTTAAAGCACTGCAAAATACACCGGGCCTTAGTGGGGCCACTTCATTCACCATTACCACAACAACCAACACAGCTGGAGTCACAACAAAGTTAGTGACCATCCCTATATCGGCGACAAGGCCTGGTGGTTTGTTTTCACTCGCACACCGACAACAGCAGCAGCGACAACGGTAGCCCAAATCGTGGCCAACACAGCAGCATTGAATAAGCCTGTAGTAGCTTCGATGCAGGGTATGGCATCAACGTCGCTGGTTTCAAGTGCAGCAGCAACACCTGTATCAAGCACACATATAACCAAGCCTGGGCAGATACTTACTCATGGTACAATAGCACCAGCTGCTGCTGGAGTTACACGGGTTGCACAAGGTAAGTCAGCTCAATCAGTAAGGTGCTAAAGTTTGTTTAACTTATAATTAGCAAAAAAATGAAACTCGTATTGATATATAATGGCGTACATGGTTGCCATGCGTGACTGGTGTGCGCTTTTAGTGAATTTACGCGAGCGTGAGTTGGAACTTTATTGACGCGCGAAGTAACAAAAACCGAATAATTTCCGCCAATTATAAGCCAAACAAACTTTGGATTCTGGTGTGTGAGTGCTAGACTGGATAAGATCGATCCCCCACAGTGTATATTTATGTTCTTGTAGACAATTGTGCTGTCTTGAAAATAAGGCAAGGTACCTACTATTAACTGTGTTGATCTACCCTGGCTTCCCTGAATGATGCTAAATGATTTATAAGGTGTCTTAGGCCATAGTGATCAGTGATTTTCTTATAATCTTATGTATTCAGTTGATATAAATCTGGCCTTTGTTTTCAAAAGTTTTCTAAAGAAAGGAAATCTTACACTGATTGAAAGCTCGATATGCATGTTCTAAGCCTCTCCACACTGGTGTCGACTGCAGACGACAAGTTTCAAATTCTTGTGATAAATTTTAAAATGTCAGAATTGTACATATTCATGACTATTTAAAAAAAAATCAGAATGAAAGATGCATTAAATTGAGTACAAACAAGCCTAGTATTGGTTCAGTGGTTCTTGAGTTAGCTCTTGGTATTTTGAGAAAATATCTTAAAATTTGAACTTTCTTTTTGTGAAAAAAGGGGAAAACATTAGATTTGTATTTAAAATTATCTTGGAGCCCTCTATAGTTAAAATAAAACTCTTGATATTGAAACCTTTGGCCTGCACGCAAAGCATTAAATCAGAGAAGCAATTTGGATTAGAAGGTGGTCGGGGGGGGGGGCAAAACAGTCAAATGGGACATCGGTAGCTACTCTTGATCATGTATATGATCCACTTTGCATTAAGCAACCAAGGGATGCAAAAATCGCCTGAAGTAGCAACCAATGCCGCGGGAAAGGTGGATCCCAGTGGTCATTCTGAAGAAGCCATCAGCCAAGATGGCGAAAGTCAAAAATAGTGAGTAATTTTGGATTTGTCAGTCAAATAATTGTAACCAAAATTAAACAAGTTGTTCTCCATTTATTTATTACAGTTGCAGTAACAAAACCAGCAGCACCAGTAACTACACTGGCAGCAACTACACTGGCAGCGGCAACAACAGCAACAGACGGCAAATGTACAGATGGACATAACTGTCCCGGGGACGAGGAGGACAAGACAAAAACAGTGTGCACGGATGGACATAATTGTCCTGGGGATGAGGAAGACAAGACAAAAACTGTGTGCACGGATGGACATATTTGTCCTGGGGATGACGAAGACAAGACAAAAACTGTGTGCACAGATGGACATAATTGTCCAGGAGATGAAAATGAGGCTACTACTACATCTACACAGGGTGAGTATTCTGAGTTGTAATAAATGTCCAGATTTTTTCGTGAATGTTACTTTGGCTGAGGTAGGGCATGTAGTGCATATATAATTTTCTATAAATTGAAGCATTCAAAACTAATGTACGCTTGGTTTCACCTCCAGTTTGGTAGTAATGTCAGTGCTTTTAATACAGTTGTGCAGCAGTGTGCTAAGAAACTGCCGTTGTACACATCTGTACGCTCTGCCGGATTAGGTAAGCATGTAGGACTTGATACTGCGACAAGCAACTACCACTACTAAACTGGATGTAAAGCAAAATAGCTGTGTTGCCAAT
The DNA here is from genome assembly GCF_039555335.1 of Amphiura filiformis. Lineage (NCBI taxonomy): Eukaryota > Metazoa > Echinodermata > Ophiuroidea > Amphilepidida > Amphiuridae > Amphiura > Amphiura filiformis. The sequence continues at coordinate 41,930,354 of NC_092630.1, forward strand.
CTTGTCCCAAATGTACATAACAAATTCCATGATACTGTGACTAGTGCAGCAAGGTTAACTACAGGTTAAATTTGGTACATAATCACCTAATGGTAAATCACTACTGATAAATGAATGTATATTCTATTTTATGTTCTGAAATAGGAAAATGCACAGATGGTCATAACTGTCCAGGCGATGAAGACGAAACGACAGCAACCTCGTCAGGCCAAGGCAAATGTACAGACGGACACAACTGTCCCGGAGATGAGGAAGAGACACCCAAGACGACATGCACAGATGGGCACAACTGTCCGGGAGATGAAGAAGAAAAACCCAAGACGACGTGCACAGATGGGCACAACTGTCCGGGAGATGAAGAAGAAACACCCAAGGCGACATGCACAGACGGGCACAATTGTCCGGGAGATGAAGAAGAGAAATCATCCGGTGAAGGGAAATGCACGGACGGACACAACTGTCCGGGAGATGAGGACGAGGTGAAGACAAGTCAAGAAACGGGTAAATGTACGGACGGACACAACTGTCCAGGCGATGAAGATGAGCCAGCAACAACAAGTACCGCTACAACGGGAACAACGTCCACGTCCGGAGTTTGCACAGATGGACATAATTGTCCAGGAGATGAGAATGACCCAGCAGCAGCAACAACAACAACAGCAGGGCCTACTGACACCACAGCAACACCAAGCACAACAACAGCAACGGGTATAGAAACTGCTGCTACCACATCAACAGGTTAGTAATAGAGATCTTCAACTGCTGGAACACCTGATTTATTGAAATCTGGAAGGGGAAAAAAAACAAAGAAGAAAGAAGCAGGTGGTTGGTCAAGGAGAAGAGTGGTGGAGGTTAGCAGTTTGGATTTTGATGGTCATATATATAAAAATGATTGTTTGCAATGATTGTTTGAAATAGCGGCATCACTATAATCCATTTGGGGGTTCTCAATTATTTTTGCTCGAAGACCATAACCATATTAAAGATTTTGTGTTTGAGGGCCAAATACACCTTGTTTTGCAATGCTTATTGTACATTAAAAAATTAATTTATGGACTGGATCTGGCTGCCTATTGAGAACTGATCTGTGATATGCCAATCTATAAGGACTTGCATCTTACACATCTTTTAGACTTGCTCATGTGATGGCCAATAGGTACAGAAGCTCATTACACCACACAAGGTCAGTTTTTGAAATGTGATAATCTGGTAATAAACTATACAACTCTTGGCTTGTAGGCTATTGTCTATCAATCAACACATTTTAACAATGCTTAAATTAAATATTTGTTATATATTTTGTATTTCAGCTGCAGCAAGTGAAGGAAGTGAAAGTACAGAGGTGAAAAAGGAAGAAGCCACCACTGAGGTTAAAAAGGAAGAAGATGCCACGCCAATGGAAACAGAAAAACCAAGCGGTGGAGAACAAGCCACGCCCATGGATACAACGGAAGGAGCAGGTAAATCAGATGCAGTGCCTAATGGAGCAGAGTTAGCAGCAGCAGCAGCAGCAGCAGCCAGGTTAGAAACACCCATGGACACAAGCGATGTAAAACCACCCACTACCTCAACTGGTAAGATAAGTCATTCAATTGTTTTTAACCATCCCAAAAATTGAACTGTTTCAGATGAACCATTTAGTGTATTACTTAAACTATAGGACTTACGAGTGCTTACTGAAAACCCAAAGCTTGTGTACATATTGGGATATGTATGATGCATCTCTGTAATGGCCCGTGTGCATCAATGATATTGAGATCAAATTATACTCTTTGACAGTGAGTCAGCATGTTATGATTTTCATGCAGAGAACATGAGATTTGGTGCCAATTTCAATGAAAAGAAATTAATTTTTTGGGGTCAAAATTAGACTATTTTTGACAAAAATTACTTGAAATATTCCAAAGAGAGTGAACACTATTATAAGCTCATCTCTGAGTAGGTAATCACTGGGTTCAGATGTTGTAGGCAGGTTAGCTTGTAGTCGTAGAGGTTCAGATGCTGAACAAGTGAGTCATGGAATGAAACAAACAAGAGAAGTTCACTTGAAGCAGCTAACAAGAAATCTTGCTTTGTATGTTTTGTAGAAATTTGTCTTTCCTGACATAAATTATTGATATTATTTTATTCTGTAGGCGAGGTGGATAATAAGTCAATAGCCATGACTATAGCCTCATTAGCAAATTCAGGTATAGCAGCTAAGACTAACACAGTGGCTAATGGTTTAGGCCCACAAAATGTCATCAGGACGGCGGTCAAACCCAAGGAACAAGTAAGTGTATTGGGGTATTCCAGTTGAAATACATACACCCCCTTTTGAAGATGTTTCCTTAATCTCCCACACGGGGAGTGTGAATTTCAAATGGGGTTATCCAAATGGGTGACTCCAATTGAAATTCACACTCCCTGTGTGTAAGATTAAGATCATGTCTTCTAAAGGGGGTGTATGGATTTCAACAGGAATAGACCATTGTATTCAAAGTTATTGTAGTACTTGTTTGAGTCACACATGTCTCCTTGTAAACCACTCCCACGTTGCATGCTGGCAAGATATGGAAGCCAAATCTATATATGGCCAGTTGGACTTGGGCTAATGGTATGGATTATATTTTATATTTATAGGCAATATCAAGTGAGAATCCTGTAACATTATGCTGCTAACAAGATGCGATGATCCAGCAATATCTAATATGTCAAAAATGTCTATATGCTTGGTGTCTATACATAGACCGACTGCTATCAACAGATATTCTGATCTTTTGTGATTGATATTTGAACAGATGAATATGAAGTGTACCTTGTTTTGGTCAGCTGTTTGTTATTCAGTGATAAGAATATTTCCTGTTTTGAATTCTTGTAGAACCAAGGATCAGTCAGTCATACATGATGCAATGTTATTTCTTCATATGTATACTCGACCATTTGAGGGGTGCATTTTATGGAAGGAACAGGAATTTGCTAAATCTGTGAATGTAATCTATTACCTATAATAATCAAACTTGAGTGTAATTGTAACGTCTTACATTGTAATTATTTGCAGGAGAACAAAGCTGGTAAAGTAGTGATCAAAAAGGAAGTGAATCAGTGGTACGACGTAGGCATCATCAAGCAGACACAGACAGTGGTTGGATTCTATCATTTACCATCAGAAGCTGCACAAAGGAATGAAGATGTGAGTCATGGGTTGAAAACAGGGTGTTACCTAGCCACCTGCCCACCTGTCATTTGGGAAGGGCAGTTTGCTCCTGGGTCCGGCAAAATTAATGCCGGTGACAAAGGCTGAATTGTAAAATTAATGCTTGCATAAGTTAACTCATAATAAGACTAGACTAATAAATCAAGCTATAGCAAGTAGCTATTTAAACTGACTGATCCTTCAGAAGATACAGAGGTTAATGTTTTCAGGGTCAAATCTTAGACAGGCAGGCAGTTTGGTGAAAATGACAGGCACTTGTCAAATCCTAGCCAAGACCTGGTTAAAAATGACTAGGGAATTTGATAAGTAATTTAGGATGATATTTTGTTTGGAGGCAAGATTTTAGGAGTGGAGAACTAACATAGCAATAATAAAAGAATACATCGGTGCACCATGCTAATGTGTGCCATCTTTTGTTTTACAATAGTTTTAAATATGTGAGCCATTGTCACTACAGTAAAATCAATCATCATCAAATATGACAATATGCATTATTAAGCATAAAAACTAGTGAACAGGTAAAATTAATGTAAATATTTAAAATATTTCATAAGGACTTGCTATTTATGATGACTACAGTATCACATCTCATCCGAGATGCATCATTAGGCCGGCCCAATGATTTGGTGCCGAACTGATAACCTGTGACACAGTTGGAGTGTTTTTCATATCAATAATTATATGCCGATGTATGTGCTTTTTGCAGGACATTGACGTTGTAAGTGTTCCAGATCACAGTATCCTTAAGAAGCAGGATCTACAGCCAGGCACAGCGTACAAGTTCCGTGTTGCTGGTATTAATGCTTGCGGCAGGGGGCCATGGAGTGAGATTTCAGCTTTCAAGACGTGTTTACCTGGGTTCCCTGGTGCACCCTCCGCAATCAGGATAAGCAAGGTGGGTCAGGATGTCGCAAATATTGTATTTGATTTGAGATTTGCCATCAATGTTGCCAGTGTAGATGCTTTCTAAACAGTGCAGGTGTACATGGATCAACAGATAACATAAGGAAAAACTGATTTAGGATTGTATTATTATGTAGCATTGAATACTCTAAAAACTGGGCACATCTATATAATATTTTGAGCATACTTATATAGGTAGGTCTCATAAACTTCGCTTAATTTGTTACTGGCACAGTAATTTTGCATTCAGAAAACTAAAAGCCATTAACACTTGATCCACATGTATTTAAAATCAGGTTTGCTTTTTTTTTATACCAAAATTGGAACAAAATAGATGTGTTACAAAAAGAGCATCTGTTCTTACACTGGGTAATTCCAGTTGAAATCCATATTATTACACCCCCAATGGAAGACATGTCCTTATTCTTCCAAACAGGGATTGGGAATTTCAAATGGGGTTACCTAAATGGGGGACCCCATTTGAAATCTACACCCCCTGTGAGGGAGATTTAAGTTCATGTCTTCCATAGGGGGTGTATGGATTTCAACTGGAATAGCCCAATATCCTCTCATGTGGTGCAAAGTAGCTTCTATCATGAAATGTAAGGACAGATGTAATTTTGTTCTCAATTCCTGTTTTGCAGAGCACTGAAGGTGCACATCTGTCATGGGAACCTCCAACCAACACTGCCGGTGACATCCTGGAGTATTCCGTCTACTTAGCGGTGCGCAGCACACAAAGTGCCGCCACTGATCAGAAACCAGCAACCCCAGCACAACTGGCATTTGTCAGGGTGTACTGTGGACCAAATCCCTCCTGTGTTGTCAGCACCACTAGCTTAACCACAGCGCATATTGACTATAGCAGCAAACCTGCCATTATCTTCCGTATTGCTGCTCGCAACGATAAGGGGTAAGGAATAAACTATTGAATTTTCTTTCTTATGAGATGAAATTATGTTAATAATGAAATTCAACTACATTGAAAAAGCATGAGAGCCTTGTAAGTGGGCAGGTTGTACTGTAATATATTCAAGGGTAGAATTTTTCATTTTACAAGAATCTTTGATTCTCCTCCACTTAAAGATGGGTGACCTGATCAACAGCCTCATCCCCCCCCCCCACTTTTTCCTATCAAATGGAGATTTTGGCATAAGAAGAAAGCTCATATTTTTTTCGTAATCCCAGTGAAATTTCACGATTTAAATATATTCTGTTTAGACGTTATGAATGAAAAAGGCTGGCCTCGCCCTTATCCCCAAATGTGGTATACCACACATACCGTTCTATGGGTCATTGTGAAACACGTTTTTAATTCTAATATAGAAATGGCTAGTGCAATTTACCTCAAAATTTGGCAAGTGGATTATTTTGGTACATGCCTCAATGTGAGGTACAAAACACAATTCAAAAAAAATTTGACCACCTACCTTTAAGGAGTGTGTTGGTTCAAAATATCACGCAAATCATTTAGGAGAATCACTGAGAATGGATTCCCAGATTTTCGCCAAATTTCTAGGCCTGTATGTTTATTTTGTATTTTTTAAAACAAATGTCATTCTTAATGGCTATGATTTCTAATGATGTGTTCAATTGTTTGTAGGTATGGGCCAGCCACACAGGTGAGATGGCTTCAAGACAACCAAGCCTCATCCAAACTTGCTGCAGCTAAGAGAGCGGCAACAGGAGATAGGTAAGGAGGGAACATTGGTCTTAATTGAGAGATTGGGATTCTGTATGCCTCTAACTATCCCAAATCATAACACAGGAGAATGATTTTGAATAGTTGAGAAATCCCAACACCTCAAGTATAGCTCTAATTCTTTAATACTTGATACACATGCCCTATTTGAACCGGGACTGATTGATTCTAAGCCCTAGGTAATTTCTTGTAAAATGTAGGATTTAATGTAGGTATTTTTAGACAATAAATGTATTGTTTTTAGCCCCTGTCGTGCATCTATCGTCTCTTATAACACAGATGGATATCGTTATTTTTGGCGTAAAACAACTCGGCTTTGCCTCTTTGTTCTACTTAATATAATGATGTCGTCTGTGCTATATGATACAATAGATGCACGACAGCAGCTAAAAACAATACATTCATTCTGTAAACAATACCTTGTTGTACAATCCTCTAAATACTTTTTTATATATCTGACCTAAAGTTTGCTTCTATTCACCTGAAGATTAAACAAGATTAAGCAGACATTCAAAACTTTTAAACATTATTAATTCACAAAAAATGCTACCTGCCCAGAAATTTGTATGATATGAAAAATGTGTTTTATTACAATTGAGTTTATTCCAACAAAGGGTGCCAAAGTTGTGTTACTCCTTCATGTAATTATGTGCAAAATTTGGGTTAGGGTTAAGGTTAGTGTTAGTTTAGGGCTAGGATTAGGGTTATGATTAGGATTAGGGTTAAGATTAGCTTACACGAAATAATTACATGAAGGATCTACCCAAAGTTGATAGTCATAATTGTTCAGATCATGTGATTTACTTATAATAATAATACTAGTTTTGCTGGAATAATAAGTACCAAGTATAATCCTATTTTTTGTATTTCTGTTTCTTTTGCAGTCAACCGGGTGCAGCTGTGAAGAAGTTCAAACAAGAAATGACACCACCAAAGACAAACTGAAATTGACCCTTGACCTTCTGTGATAGTTTCCTGGGGACAAGACGACCTCGTCATCTCCTGACAACATTTGACACCTGTTGCTTTATTTTCCTATAGCTTTACACATTCACTGATGTACATAGAAAATTTGCCAAATGTGAAAGCTTGTTTTCAGCGGTTGTTATGTTATTGAACTTGCAGACTATGGGCAGAGTATAATGATATTTATTTGCTTCTTCTTCCTCTGGCTGATTTAACCTTTCTTCGTTTCTGTTTGTGTATGCTTGCTTGTGTGACTTTTGTTATGCTTGTATGTTTTAAACTGTTAGATTCAGTCAAAACTTTCTGGAAATATGATAGAATATGTCTTATTTTTTATTGTAAGATTTAAATGTGAATATAGTTAGATGAAAAATTATCTGATATTTTGAATATTTTTCTTTTGGGGAAGGGGAGGGTTATTTTTAAGTATATCCCAACACACGTAACATTTGTATTTTGGAAATATGGGCTATATATTATCAATTCAAACTTTGTTTCAAACAACATTGCTTTTGTCTTCATGATAGAAGTGGCATTTTATAATTACCGTACATGAATGCCCTATACCACTTGCTTTTAAGCACAAAACTTTTGCTGTTGTCATAGGATAGTTTCTTATAAACTAAGAAAGGTGTAGACTGCTGCCCTCAACTGTCTGGATTGATGACTAAGAAAACTATGGAAAAAAAGTGCTGGACTTTGCAACAGGATTCTTGTGGCATAGAGCATGCGCAGTTGCCTAATGACCAAGTTTGTTGTTTTTGGAACTTCAGAGCACGATCTTGTCCCAATGGCACTGTTTACAACGGCACGTTACATGAGTGGCGCTAGTCAGTTGCGCTTTGGGGCACAACCAAAGTTGCGAGAGAATATGTACAAAAGTCTGACACGCTATGAACTGTAAGTTATTCAGTTGTCACTCTGAAGTATAACACAAGTACATGCCCAGTGTAGACGAGTGGTGAATTTAGTCTAAGAAAGGTGTATCCAACTGATGGGACCTAGGCTAATTGGGTAATTGCACCTGTACACAGACAGTTGTCAACATTTAGGTAGCATGTGGATGTGGTCATGTAGATGCACTCTACAGGTGGTTATATGAAATAAGTGCTCCTTGAATGACAAGTACATTTACATGCACATTCACCTGCTACCTAAAATGTCTTAATTGTCTTTACATGATTATGAATAGGCTGCAAGACATGATATATGTGATGCGATCAAACAAAATCAGTCGGAACTCAGAAATATTCGATTTTCAGTTTCTTATAGGATAGTAAAGAGCATTTACAAAGCTGGAGTTTGCAGAAAACCATATTGAAATTGAACAACCAGTTCCAAAGATATGAGCATTAAAGAGTTTCCAAAACAGGAGGAAACAAAAGAAAATATGTTCTTTGTTTGGTTATATCTCAAAATCAATATTTCCAAGTTCCGACTGATTTTGCTTGATCGCATCACATATGCTTATTTATCATTGTGGGTGTACTTCTTCACTGTTATCTGTGGTCCATACCAGGCAGAAACCTACAGCCCATAATTCCCATGCAGATTGTGAAGTACCAATATAAGCAATTTTGTACAATTGTATGGTCACTTGGTGGGATGATGTTCACTGCAATGGTACAACCTCGATACAAATGCAGTAGTACACATACCATAGTGTAATATCAGATTCGAGTTCATGCTAGAAACCTCATAAAGGAACAGTGGTGTCATACATGCCATTGTTTTATGATCAATTAGCGGCAACTTTATCCGAAACCGGTTGAAGTCAAGTCAAATTGACTGCAATGGCTAGTAACAGTTGATATGGGAGGCAATCGTTTGATGCCCTTTTTTAAGTGCAAGCATGATACAACCATTAGCGATATACTTGTGCTAAGTAGGATTATGTATAGCAACAACTTTTTCCTTATTGTCTATTATACAAATATTGTTTGTTCATGAGGGAAATTGTGCAAACTATAGACTCATGTAGTAGGCCCATGGTCTCCAGTCACCAGGGGAAATAATGTGCACCATTTCCTGAATAGAGAACAGTCAATATTTGTTTTATATAATTGAGGAACATAAAGTAAGAATGATGAACTGATCCGCTGAGTATCAGGGTAGGATGGATTAACTGTCGTGTTGTCCAGTGGGCAAAAAGTTACTATTGACAGGTTTTGAAGTCATCACCAATCAATGGTAATTTTTTTATGGGAATTATTTTCCTTGTCCTGAAATTTCAGGGAAATAATCACAATATTTTATGTCATGAAATTCAGTAACCACCAAAGAAACGACAGAGATATTTTCATGCATTATATTATGTAATATCTCTGAAGTCTGCGCAGTCCACAAATTATTTTTGCTATCTTTACATTTTTATTTCTTTATGGAATCATTTGGTGGAGACAGGGTGACAATGGCAACATGTTTGTTAGTTTTCTCTTTTTTTTATCGTGCATGTCTTTCTGTTGTTATTTGAGTCATCTGTGTAGCTACTTTTAAGTCAAGTCAATCAGCCATCATGTGCAAACTAAAAAGGGTGAATTACCATTTCGCTCTGTAATGGGATATTTAGGTTAAAATCCACACACCCCCTATGGAAGACATAACAACTGATCAGTGCCAGAAGTGTGTAAGTGCAATAGCTGCCATGTGTAGATGAGTACAGGATACTGTGTGTAAATTGCAAAATATTCACAGGGGAGCTATTGCACTTACCCACTAATGGCACTGTGCAGTCGAAAAGCTTAATCTCCCACACAAGGAGTGTAGTTTCAAATGGAGTCACTCATTCAGGTAATGCCCATTTGAAATTCATACTCTCTGCATGGAAGATTAGGGTCATGTATTCCATAGGGGTTATGGACTTAAAATGGAATAGCCTAATGCCTCTTGATTCTCTGATGTCAATGATAAACTAGACTATACTCTGATCAGCTCGTGACTCATACATTGTGGATTGATATAGAATGGTGTACACTCAACTGGGCGCAGCACCTACGCAAGATGCGCTTTGCGTGAATTTACGTGGGTGCAAGTTGGAACTTTATTGACTTGCACAGTAACAACAACCGAAAATTTCTTGCCCATTACGAGCTGATAATAGTATAGCAAATTAATTGTTATGCCTTATTGAAAGTCTTCATGGCATATGCTGGAAATATGCTGGAATCAGACTCACAAAGTGGAAAGAGACACTGGTGACCAACAACAAACAAGTTATCACCACCATCATCATGAGCAAACTGTCATACACATCAGCTAACATATTGGATACCCAATAAGCGCATATTATAATTAAAGACAGGGATAAAAAGAATTTATCGCGTCTGATGTCACTGTCAATTACGATCCTTGATTGGTTAACACAGGTTAATAGCGCATAAAAGGAAAACAGATCTATCTGGTGCTGATCGAAGAAAAGGAACAGCAGCAAATGGCGAAAAATTAAGTACTTTTACAAGGCAAAAAGCAGCTTTTCTAGGCATTGTTGACATGGTGCCTTCGCCAAAGAAAGTTTCCTACTATAAAGACCTAACTTTTGAGATGGTTTGCACGTTGAAAGTGCAAAATTAACAATAAGGCGACTGGTTATACCGCGCGTTCAGCAAGTCATCATCACGACACTTGTAAACAAACCGTGCTCGAGTTTGATTGACAGATGACGTCAGGCGATACATTCTTTTTATCTCTGTCTTTAATTATAACATAATTCCACATGGCTGCTGCTGGTCTTTTACTGATTTGATTTGTATCTGTCAAATCAAGATGCTTGCCCAAATGTTTCACATATTTTCGTTTATTATTTGTATGTGGAAGTTTTCAGGGTAGGCGGGTAAACAGAAGTGGTAGATGGAGGTCTTGATTTGATAATTGCTATAAAAGTGCTGGTTACTGTTAATGAATATAACCAAGACATGCATGCAAGACGTATCAAAACTGAAAACTGATATGTTTCATTTTGTGGGAGACTGAAGAATGATGCCGTAGACAAAACAATTTTTGTAACATATTGTGTATATTTTCCAAAACATTTTTTTAGATACTCTGTATAATGGGTGCATGTGTGCAAAGCGAGGCATAACTCTGGAATACCCTTCACACCTATGTGTTATAGTGCGCTTTATTCCATAAAATGTACAGTGTGATGGGTATTCCAAATTTATTCCAAAAGCAAATATATAGTAGGCAAAGAACATAGGGCTTTGTAGTAATCACTGCAAAACTTGCACAAAGTCAAGTTAAGGATCTCATGTTTATTTGTTTGTTTGTTAATTTGTCACTTGGCCTTAAATATATATGACATTGTGCAAGTTCTGTAGTGTTTATGTAACCTTAGTGCATGTACTGTAGGGACTCAATGCCCGGCAAGTCAATCAAGAAAAAATAATAACCCTGACTTCAAAAGTTGGGTTGATATGTGAATCTGAAATGAATAATATGAACAAACCGTGTACAGGAATGGACTATTCCAGTTGAAATCCATACCACCCCCTATGGAAGATATGACCATAATCTCCCACACAGGGAGTGTGAATTTTGAATGGGGTTACCTAAATGGATGACTCCATTAAAATCTACACACCCTGCCTGTGTGGGAGATTAAGATCATGTCTTCCAAAAGGGGGTGTAAGGATTTCAATTCGAATAGCCCAATTAGAGTACAAGTTATTATTTATCTTGTGTATATGAAAGTGGACAGAAGGTGAAAGTTGTATTTTTTATTTAAAATGTTTGATTTATATCATGGAATTGGTTGTATATCCAGTATTAATGTAGTCTGTGCATTGACCTTTGATCTATTTTTTTTAGAATGAATCTTACCTCAAAATTGGTCAAAGGTCAATTCAATATGATGTGACCAATATTGGGGTCACAACAGTTTGGTAACATCACTAATTGCCATGATTACTGCTTAAAACTTAACCCTAATGCCCCAAGGGCATTTTGGCAACTGAAAGGGCAAGGAGGAAGGAATGAAGAGAGAAAACTAACAAAGTTGTTTGCTCTCATCTGTATTCGTACCCAAGACCCCTTCCTTGTATGCCGACTCGTAGCCACAGGGCTTTTGCTTGCCTGGCCAAGGAAAGCAGGCCGATGTATCACTTGGGGTGACTGCGTCATCTCATCACGTGGGATTATGCACGCGTAGTGCATATACCATGGAGTAGTCCGTAGTACCTGGGCGTGTTAGGGTTAAGAATTTAATAGCTTTGGTCAAGTCAAACTTTCATTCCTGTCTGAGAGTGCATTTCTGTATAGAATATCAACTTTCTTTGTTTTGTAATAATGTATAAATATTTAAAATTCACTTTTCAAATAATTTTGATTCAAGTTTGTCTTTTTGGAGGCAAGTGTGTAAAATATTGAGACATTTTTTGTTATTTGTTGCCGAGAACATTTCTGAAAGCACAAACGTTTATTTAGTTATGACTGTCTTTGTTGCTATGGTTATGATACACTGTGAATGTGGTCCACTTTTGTATAAACCATAGGATGAGCTATCCACAAACTTTGAATTTAGTAGTAGTCAGAAAACGAGGCCTAAAACTGTACATGATAGTCAGTGTAATCGTTTATAAGGCTGTAACTATTCATGGGGGAGAGAGATATCGTGCTTATGTTGCATTAGAGAAACCGTGCTTGTATCGCATTTGTCTTTTTTGCTAAGTGGAAAACTGATTTGAGGGAGATGATTATTGTACATACACTACTCTTCTGTTTGTGTTGTTGTTGTTGTGTGGTTCAGCTCAGGTTTATTGAGTTGTTTAATTTTGTTGACTCTTCCGGTTGGGTCATTTGGGTTGAAGTTCATCTGTCGGTGAAATTGTGTTTGAACACTAATAAATTTTGGTTGAAAATGGGTATTATCTTTAAACGACTTCATTTCAAAAGTAGTTTGTTTGTCTGTGATCCAAGAATTTATGATGTGCACACTACATTTGAATAAGAAAATTTCATTTTGCAGTGGGCATAATACTAGCATTATGAAATATGTTTAGAAAATACCTGTTTTCAACACGAGGTCGAATTCCATTGTATTACCATTCAGTTTTCAAACTGATAACTAAATCTTTCGAAATATTTTTCAAGTGTTTAATTAATTTGAGATGAATATTTGGATATAAATATAATGTATTATATAAAATTGGACAAAATGAAAAGAATACACATCAACCCAGCCCACTTTTTTTCATCTATTTTGTTGTTAATAGAAAAAGAAATGAAATTTGGTGGAGTAAAACAAAATTGATCATATATGGATGTTGTTCCTTTTTTTAAACAAATGAACTTGTGATTTCTGCGCAAGGTTGAAGGTATAACTGTAATATATAATACCATGCGAGGTCTTTACAGTTGGTTGGTAGGCCTAGGTCAGTAGACGTCGCCAGACTAGATTATGTATTGACGGTGTCCAATTGTATTAAAATAAAAAGGCCTCTTTTTAAACCATAAATGATTTGTGTGACTTGCTTTATTTATTTTTAAGTGTCATAGTTTTAACATGGTGTTTCAATATGCGGATTTAGGGTTTCTATTCTGGAAGTCAATTTGTGCCGAAAGTCGTTCGCACAATGCGATAGGTGTATTGCATTATAACAGATAATCTGCTATGAAATAAGCATATTGCATTGTGGGAAGATATTTCAGCACAAATTGACTTCCAGTAGAGAAATTAGCTTATTGAAATTGATCCCATTATAAATGTGAAGTGATTCCCTTAACTAGTTTCCCCTTAAGTTTAAGGGCCCTCATCAAATTATGCGCATTCTAGTATCAATATCTGTGTATTTTCGGTTAAAAAGCCCAATTTAGGTAATTTTGTATAATTGAATTTGGACAAAATCATTTTGTGTAGAATATAGTAAAAACCCAAGTTTGTTTCTTGTTTTGGGAGCAATTTTACTGCATTTAGTTTCTTTATTTGAGAAATCCAAAAAAAGTTACATTTTCCAAGCAAAAAATGATTTTTTTTTTTCTTGTTTTGTTTTTTTCTTACAAATTCTCTCATCTAACCTACACTGCCCTAATTTGAAGCATACACCCCGACTCTAAAAATTAAAAACTAATATTTCTTGTTTAGGTTTTCAGGCCACCTACAGGAAACAAGCTTTTTAGCTTAAGGGATCTAGAATGAGCGTTTATGGCGTTTCAATAGTATTTTTTGTGGGACATGAGAGCACCTCAGACGTATCAAATTGCATTCTGAATACGAAGCATGTCTTTCTGATATCAAATAATTGTCATTTTTTGAAATTCACGATATAATACAAATTATATGACAAATTATTAAAATTTGATATTTTTCAAATTTTTGATATATAGCAGTCCTCGAAATAAATTTTATAAATCGAATGATATATTCTTAAAGTGTATGTAGCTGGGAGGAAAAGCCGACGATCAATTGAAAATTTTGACCTTTTATATTGAAGATATGGATTTTTCCCAAAAAGACCTATTTTTTTTTGTGTTTTTTGGGGAAAAAAATCCATATCTTTCAATACCAAAGGTCAAAATTTTCAATTGATCGTCGGCTTTTCATCCCACCTACATACACTTTAAGTATAAATCATCAGATTTATAAAGTTTACTTCAAGTACTGTTAAATATCAAAATATAAATTTTAATGATTTGCCATAAAATGTGTATTACATTGCGAATTTCAAAAATCAAAATTATTTGATATCAGAAGGACATTCTTCAGTATTCAGAATGCAATTCTGAATCTGAAGAATGTCCTTCAGAATGCAATTCGATATGTCTGATGTGCTCTAATGTCCCACAATAAATACTGTCCAAACGTTCACACCCTTTCCCTTAATATCCTGTCAAAATATAATATGCTATTGAAAACAGAAAAAAATCTGGGCATTGTTTTAGTTCCAAGTCAATATGGCCACTGATTCATAAACAAGTAAAATAACACTGGCTAAAAACTTGATGAGAAGAAACATAACTTAAGAAATGCATCTAAAATGTTTGAGGACAGAAGAGATGTACGGGTCTCGTAAACTTTAAAGAAAGTGAAGGGAATGCTTTAAGGGGGTACTACACCCCTGCCCAATTTTGTGCCTATTTTTGCATTTTTCTCAAAAATTATAGTGTATTGGTGACAAGTAAGATATGTATATTATTGGGGCAAGGACAACAACTACTGCACTGGAAATTTTATTTCAGCACAGACAACAGTTGTGGAGTTACAGTCAAAAATGAGGGAAAACCAATATTTGATCAATAAATCAATAACTACTTGCCTTGAGTTGCTGAATTTTCAGTGCAGTGGTTGTAGTCCTTGCCCCTATAATATACATATCTTACTTGTCACCAATGTGCTATAATTTTTGAGTAAAATGCAAAAATAGGCACAAAATTAGCCAAGGGTGTAGTACCCCCTTAAGCGAATTCATTTGAAACAATGTATTGTTTATGAATATTGTCACTTTTGTCTCCAAAAGCAAATTAGTTATTTTTGAGCTAAGCATGAAAGTTAATTTCTTGTCAAGTTATGGCATCAGTTAACTTGCAGCATCTATTTAAGATTACAAATTCCGGTTAATATCAACAAATCAGTTTTAAGGATGGTGATTGGTCTGATCAACAGCTTCATCCCCACTTGAGTATCAATGGAAAGCCCACATTTTTCTCATTTAACATGTAAAATATATGGGCCGAGATATGTTATGTAAGCCAAAATGTATTTAGTGGGTTAACCTGGGGCTTTCAAATCCCCACATTTTTGCTCTCGTATCAAACAGAATTGGAATACAGGTATGAAACTTGACAGGTGGGAAGTGGGAGTCGAGGTCATTCAACCAAGTTGGAGATATCATGTGACAAAATTGGACCATCCTTTGAGATACAAATGGTATTGACCTTTTTGGTAAATCCCATAAGCCTTTGCGGGTAGACCCAAGATGTCATTTGACGTCACGCCGATGCACACATCGTTTAATGAACATTTTTACTGTGCATTATTAAGGTGGCGTAACGTCAAATGACAACATCTTTGGTCTAAATTGCAATGAATTGGGATTTACCAACGGTCAATTGGGAAGCTATTGAATACAGAATTAGGGCAAGGTGAAGATCAAAGCTTTGAAATTAACAAGATTCAGTTACCATTTCTGTCTGTGACCACCAATGTTATGTTGGTGTTATAGAACTCTCCTTTGGACATGTCTGAAAAATTTTCATTATGATAAAGAAATAAAACAAAGTTCCAAATTTGGTTACTTCCTGTATTGGGTATTATCTTTCTATTTTGGATATTCAATGTGTTTACAATGGCTAAGAAAGTATCGGTTGGGGCCTAGATTTGTGTATTAGGAGGCTTGTCAGCGTTAGTTAAGCAATGCATGACCCACATTTACGGGAACCCTATAAGTTTGCTTTGTTCTAAGACAACACATCGGTCAAATCAAAGACACATCACTCATTGAAGTTGTATTTAGATGTTGTAAAACTGTTATTTGCCAATTCAAACCGGCCCAAATTGGCCAATCTAAACATTTTTTCCAGAACATAAACATAATATTATTAGCTCTTAATTACAAACAGAAAATGATCAATACAAAAAATATGTGCACAAATCATCTGCAAAAAGATTATCCTGCGGCACATAAGTAAGAACAAGTTGCCGAAAATGACAAAGCTTAAAAGTGTCTACTTGTATTTGCCTAGATTCAAAAGCATAAATCTTAACAAACAGTAAAGTAATGTAAAACTAACACAAAATCATGTTTAATAGGGTATAAGACAAACAGAATGTATGTCAAACTTCTTCTGAAGTCCAACTATTGTTTCTGATCACATCTTATATATTTCATACCCCATCAAAACAATATTAATTCTATTTTTGTGCTTATCATTTCTTTACTGTTTGCTAAGACATAACAGCATTAAATTTGAGCCTATTTATTATTAACATACGACTATGGAATGTTTAATCTAATACTGAATCCTCCAAAGAGGCATAATATTACTTAATCTAAGATCTTAATTATGTAATGAACTGTACTTGAATGAAACTTTATGCACCAACATATGCACCAGTCTCATCAGTTTAAGGTAGACATGCTTTAAATAATAGATGGCATACAGCTGTCAGTAACACATGGAACATGTGACATGATGAATACAAAATAATGGTAATTGCGCAAAAAAACCTGTGATGCTTGGTAAGAACCCAGCCTATCACATATCAATGAACCCAGCATGACTCTGAGAATGAGATGAATTTGGACACCTATAATGCATTTCAAATATTTGTATATTAGGAGTGGATAGATGGTGTACTCCTTTGTTACATTGATGAAACATGACATCTGAGTGCCCCAAATTAACACACATCTCCAATCCACTAGAAATGTCCCAATAATTACTTTGTATTGGTTTGTATTATAGACCTAATGACAAAATTTGAATCACATCATCAAACTCATTCTGAAATCAAGGCCTGAAAGACTTCCATTTTGTTACAACCACACAAGTTATGAGCAAGTTATGAACAAGAAAGTTTTTTAACTTGTTTGCTATGTGTTGCATTAGTGTTTCCTGACAAGCAAGCCAGTAATAACACCCTCAGGTTGTAACCTTAACTCTATCAACTATCTTGTAAATAAACTATTCATATATTTTATGCCAACTCAGTACAGTATCCCTTAAAGCATGTCTACCTCAACATAGTAATATCACATATAATGGGTTATCCATATATGGAAAACAGGTCTTAATCCACACAGGGAGTGGGAATTTCAAATGGGGTTACCTGAATGGGCGACTCCATTTGAATTCTACACCCCCTGTGTGGAAGATTAAGGTAATGTGTTCCATACCTATGGTGTGTACCATGTGGATTTCACCAGGAATAACCCAATAACAGCCTCTTCTGTGATCAGCACTCTATCATGTAAGCCCCAAGCAATGTTGTACTCTTCTTAAATCTCAAATACCTAAAAGTGATATACCACTTCTACAAAATACACATATTGCACGTTGGTATTCAATGTAGAAAACGAAGAGCCAATACCTCAATTGCCATAGTGTGCTACCAACAGGCGCACATATCTGCGTACAGTATCTAAGTACCTAATATACCATAAAATCTGCATACATAGTCATGAAAATTACAATTTTAAAAGCCTTCAAAACATGATTTTACAAATTTTCCAAATAACTTTGGTATTAAAAAAGTGGAAGGAACAAGCTCTAGGAATTACTTAAAAAATGAACAAGAAAACATTTGTTCAGCTTTCAGTTGCGTTGCTACAATATTTTTGTTTAAAAAAACCCAAGTGTGACAGGTGTCATGTATTTAAATGTACCATTTCAGTTCTCATCAAGTTTTAAGTATCAACCTTAAAGTGCAACTTTGTTCAACCAATGTTAGTGTTCACTATTAAGGAGTGCTCTAGTTCCAACTATAAGTTGTTAATATGTACTTTTTTTAAATGAGTGCCGAGTGGATTATAAAGTAAGCCCAGTTTGGCCAATTTAATAGGTATCAAATGCACAGTAGCATCTCCCAGTTATTAGGGTCAAAATGAATTTGGGCATTTGAAAATATAGGATGTTATTATTTCAACATCTCAGCACACATTTTTGATGATTAATTTCGTCTACATTAAATCAGATGAGAACCTTGGTACCAATTTTGATTTAAAAGCAGCTGCCAAGTTGGCACTTAAAATGCAGAACTGAAATGTTACAAGCTTATACAAATACACTTGTCGTGTCATTTTGATAGGTTTGTCAACTTTATTTCTACGAAGAAATCCAAATAAGAAAACAGGTCCCTTTTGAACCTTTTGGCACCTATCATTTGGTTTTATTGGAGAAAGATGTGCACTGCACAACAAAATATGAATTTCTTCGTAAAAACAACTGTTACAACCCATCAAAATAAAATGACATTATTAAGTACAATTTTTTCTTGGTAACTATATATTGCAACAAATTATGATTTAGCATTTTTACTGAACCACCAAGATGTCTCAAAAGGTTTTAGATCAAGGACTAAGTGTCAGGTAAGAAATCCTGGGAGAGGTTCTTGGACCTTGGTTGAGTTCCTATGCTCATGCAAGGGCTGCTAAAGGTGAACCTAAAATGACCACAAAAGCATGAAAATGACACCTATGGGGAACCTAAAGATATCAAAGAAGAAGTTTACAGTTTAATTTTTATACCCTTTCTGGGATTTTCAAACAACTTTAAGATTTACAGGAAATTTGGTACCATACCAATTTAAAAAGGCACCCAATTGGGCGTAAAATCATAAGAAATTGACAATAGCAGATTCAAAGTTTAATATCCAACATGTAGTGGTAGTTCCAAGACCAAGTCCTGCTTTAGTCCTGCATGAGCATGAGAAGCCAAACAATTTTCAAGAACTTTCTCTGGGTTAAAAATACCAAAATAGTTATTGGCAAATGTGTCATTTCAGAGTATTTTTCTCATATCAAATTTGTGACCAAAAAGATAATTTGTTTTCATCTATACACAAGGTGAGTGTTGGGGTGTGATTCACTAAACTTTTTACACATTGTAGCGTAAGTAACCTGCCGTGAAGATACTACGACGATTTACTTACTTGTCGGAACTTGACGATATGTTCCCATTACAAATCCCCCTATTACTTACAATAAGTATAAATTGCAAATCTCCGTAGTGAAGTGAAAGTTACGATACATCGTATCACATCGTATCATAACTTGTGATAGATTTGAGACTTACGACATGTTGTAAATGTTAGTGAGACACACCCCTGGTTAAGTATTGGTTCCTTACTTCATTGAGATCTGTTATCGTGTATACTTTTATACATACATAGGAAAGGCACATGGTAAGCACCAGATTTAGAGTTGTTATCAGTTACAAACAAAATTGTTCCTACAAAAAATAACTACTCATTTGGATTAACAACAGGCTGGTGTCATGTAGAAACAGACGTCTTTTCAGTATTTCCTTATTTTTTAGATAAAATTTTACGTAAACTTGTTACCAAGATGACATGTTCAATCATTTCCTCGGTACAATTTCTGTGCGTTATGAAATGATTTCAGATCATTTGTTGCCAAGGTTATAATTACAATATTAAAAAAAATACCACTGGAAAATTTTAGGCAATGTATTAAATGTTAAAATCAGCCTGTTAGACTAACAATAACTTTAACTATCAAGACATTTATATTTTCCCCAAATGTTAGCCACTTAGAAGAGGCAACACAGAGGTTATATAATCAACATCTTATTTTTGTGTCAAAGAATGAATTTTAACCATCAACCTGAAGGTCAAACCAGGTAGTCAATTTTAAAAAACAAAATTTATATTGGTCCCAAAAGTTTTCTTTACTACCTAAATCATTGTTATAAATAATCTGTGTGTAAAGTCACTTGTATTTAGTTTCAGAAAATTATATCAACACAGGTTCTGTGATTTCAGCAAGCTGTGCAGTATAAAAGTTCACAAAATTGTAGTAAAGATATCCAAAGAGTGGTGTGTCCAGCCATTACTTAGTTGTCCATTGATTTGGGTCCCATCCTTGGCTAATGCCAGGAACAAATTGTAGGTTCGTTGGTAGGAAGGTGTTCTGTTTGCAGTCTTTTATAGGGGGAAGGTGTTCTGTCAGCTGTTAGTTGGAAGGTGCTCTGTTAGTTGTCTTCTGCCTGCAGAAGTATTCAACGGAGTCGGGTGTAGACCTGGCCAACAATCCAGAGTCTGAGAAAAAAAACAAGAGACAAAGTAGTTAGCTTGACAGTTTATTCATATTTTGCTCAGACAATCATACAAAGAATGCAAAACTTTGAATCTCTTAGCAACTTTTGCCATCCATTCTAGGGTGTTCTAGTTCAGCAAATCAAAGACTTGTCTCTGTACAGATCAATACCCTGGGAGCAATACATCGGTTCATAAATTTCATTTTGTAAATCAAAACTTACTAGGCTATTTCTTTGCTAAATCTGAATACGTGTGCAACTAATGAAAGCAAGCATACATAGCATGTACAGCTCAAAGTGTGTGGGTAGTAGATGTCATATCTGACACCATCTGTGAACATTAGTGCCTAAAATAGCCTAAAATGTAATGCAACATTAACACACACAGTGAGAGAAACATTGGGCTATTCCGGTTGAAATCCAGATGCCCCCTATGGAAGACATAACCTTAATTGTCCACACAAGGAGGGTGAATTTCAAATGGAGTTACTTGAATGGGCGACTCCAATTGAAATATACACCTTTTATGTGTGAGATTAAGGTCATGTCTTCCATAGGGGTGTATGGATTTCAACTGGAATAGCCCATTTTGTAACCTCATCCTATCTTGCAGAATTTGACTAAGTATGCTAGTGAAAGACTAGATGTTCTGCCCCATAATGCCATGGCATATCCTGGCTCCCATGAGTATTTCATGCATTGCTAACCTTGTATGGTCAGTTACCTGATGAGAAATGGCCGGTTTTATGATCATTAACTTTTAATCCCATGTATATGTGAGAATTTGATGAACTGTGAAACTGACATGAATTTGGTTTTTAAATTTTGTTATTTAACTTTCCGAGTGCCAGTAACTATCTCCAATAAAAACAGGATATTCACACATTTGCAATCATCTAATATTTAATTGAGATCTTGGACAGAATGCTCTGAAAAGTAGGAATGATGATTTAAAGTATTTTCAGCACTTGACATCTTGTCTTTAACCCAACCCTATTGTTTTTGTCCAAAATAAACAATTACTCAGGAAAAACGAAGTGGTTAACAAGGATTTGAATTACCGAGTTGGCCAAGATTCATTACTACACCTCCACAATCACAAACAACCCACTTACTGGCAGGGAAAGGGAAATTATAACAAGTAGTAAAGTAGTGTAGGTGTGTGAGAAAAACCATTGAACTTCAGTCCCCCAAAGCATCACATGCTCAGTACACTTATAACGTTCTCTGCCAGTTTCTCTCACTCGTTATGGACAGCATATCCAATAATTCTACCCCATGAGCCATGATTAAAGGAGGAAATAGGAAAAGTGATCCCGCCCGGGAATTGAACCCAGGACCTCTTTATTTCATCATAATTCTTACCCACTTCAACTTACCATGAATACAGGGTAAACCAGCCCTGCATTACTGCTGTTTCATACGAGAGTCCCTGTCTTCACAACCCCTTCTTGCTCATCAAACCATGTCAACATCTCTTCACTGAATGCGTCTGCTAGCGATTCACCAGCATCACCTTGGTATGAACCCTCCTCTGATGGTGTTGCGTAAGAGTCTGGTCTGGGTCTATGTATGGAAGAAACAAGAATGATGTATAAATTTATATGGGAAGATTTGGAAGTGTGTATATTTTATTTGAGGAGAGTTTTAAAAATGACTTTTTCTTTTATGATGGCAACTTTGTAATATTTTAAATAGCTCCATGTTCACATCTGTAAGACTGTAATTATCAAAGTGATTTCAATTGTTTTCTTTTATATTCATTTACAAGTAGTTCTTTCATGTTGTAGTTTTATATTCCACTCGAATCATAATCATCTTACACATTTTACACAGACAATTACACACAAAACACAGGGCAATGTTAGGGGAAGATATGATAGTACAATATCCTATTCTCAATGAGGATTCCAAGGCCATTATGTATCATAACAGTTCAAAATGCAACATTCCCAAGACATGAAATTTGTACAAAATACCCAACTTTGATTCTTTCCTATTCATTGCTCAATATCACCTTTAAAAACCCAACAATTTGACTCTGCAAACACACCCTGCTCCCCAACCGGGACCTGCTATCAATTCACCAGCTAGCCAATGCTTCAATGCACTTGATATGATTTCCATTTCTACCCCAATAACTCTCCTAATCGAATAAAATTCCTGAACCTTGAACATAACCTGACACATTTCGCTTTGCCACTTCACATTTGTTTCTGCCAAGTGAAAACAGTGTCGCTGTAAAAATGGAGTCGTCTCCAGGAAAGTGACACAGATGACAGATGAAATGCGTGAACAAATTATTGAAATTGGCTTTATGACACACTTAATTTGGCGCACCGGATAAACCACACCCATTTAAATTGTTCAGCACTTTTAAAATCAAGTATTTCTTTCTGTGCTGGTTGAACACTTGGCTCACCATCAACCATTATTAAATCTAGACATACTAGGGAGGTAACTTCAGTTAAGTATAAACAGGCATCAAAATAGACCTACATTTTCTATCTAAATGTCAAAATGTTGATAAGATCACCATACGTGCAATACTGGATTCGGTATGGCTTATTACGTCGCATGTTTCAGATCTACATCCAGATCCCAAGTGAAACAACATGATCCTGGTTAAAATGGATCACCCTGATCCAGGTCAAACTGGATCACTGTGATCCGTATCAAACTGGAGCATGTAAATCAAAGTAGGACTATGAAGCCTAATTTGCACCATTTATAAAGTCTCAAAGCAGGCTGTATAAAGTTTTTAAGTACATACATCCTAAGCTTGCATTGCTGATATTTGAAAGCAGCTGAATACATGTACTCATTTTCCTTCTATTTTCAACATCATGTTTATTCCTAACATTGATCATGTTTTCTCCAGCTGAGAAAGCAGCAAACGCCAGACTATTTAGAACACCCAAAGCATGACACCAAATCAGTGAACTGATCACACAGGGGAATTTCAAATTAATCATTTGATAGAATAACATGACTGAATGTAACACGTTGTATTTCCAAATTTCCGAAAACTACATTTAGTTCATTTTTTTGCACTTTCCTCCTATTTCCTATCGGATTCATAGTCACAGAGTTGTCTAAATGCAAACATATATCCTTTGTGTTACGAGAGGATGACACTGCCAACACTAATTTTTCTCCAACAGGATCATTTTGCACATATGTCTTCCCTTCCCATTTTTGTACTTCTACATGTATATTTATTTCCTGTATGCAAAAACATATTTGATTCTAAAGATAACTTTCATTATTAATGAAGAAATCCAGGACAACAAAAGCACCCATGGTACAACTTCTTGATTTTTGAGAGACAAATTACAAGTATAGAAAATACCAGTTATATCACAGTCGGCATCACGCTACGGATGCACTTGGCACCATGCCTTAGTTTAATGCTATCCATCAGAACTAATCATGAAATATGTTTCCTCACTGCAACATTCACAACTCTCAGATAGTAATTTTTGTCTTTGGAGGTTTTCGGAATAAGAGTCGCGTACAATGTGCAACTAGCGATAACACCGATAACACCATGCGTTAAATCTTAACAAGTAGAGTAATTGGCTCCACATTTTGGTTCAGGCAACTTGCACAATACTGCATACTGTGTTCCACATACATGCTAACTTTTACAATTTTCTTGTATAATGTGTTCCACATATATATGTTAACTTTTATTGAGTATTCTTGCTGTTCATAAATCACAAGCCACTGACGGTATTTGGGAAAGAAGAAACAAGGTTTTTTCTTTAAAATCAACTGAAATTTCTTCTAAAACTGTTGAAAACAAGCCTGTTGACTAAATATTAATAACTTGTCCTACATTTATCAAAACCTAGAAGATATACATATCCAAATTTCAATTCTTGTCTTCTATGAAATCCAAATTTCAATTCTTGTCTTCTATGTTTCTTACCCAATTTTCAATAATCGCACCCATCCACTCACCCCACACAAGTGGTTAACACTCTTCACGCGGGTGTCGACTGCAGACAACATGATTCAATTTTTTTTTTTAATCAAAAATTTCAGAAATGTAAATTTTCATGACCATATTTGGAATCAGCATGAAAAATGCATTAAAATGAGTACAAACAAGCCTTGTAATTCTTGTAATTGGTTCAGTAGTTCTTAAGATAGTTCTTGATATTTTGAGAAAATATTTCAAAACTTCAACTTTTTTCCGTTGAAGCGCATGGCTAGCACGCAGAGCATTAAAAGTGTTTTCAACCTGATGTGTTTTTAGTATCCACAGAGAAGGAAAACAAACAATACTATGCCAAGGGAGTTAACTAAAAGACTAACTGATTCCAACTAACAACCCCCACATGTTTACAATTGAATGAAGCAGAAGGCTAACTCACTTTGGATTGAGAGGGAGAGACCCCTCTAGGAATACAAGCATCGGAAATAACTTGGCTGAAACAACACCAGAGTACTAACGCATGAAGATCAAACATCCTGATGTTGAACAAACCCAAACGGCAGTTTTAAATGTTATAATCAATAGAAATACGATGCTATATTAAAGCAACGTATCATCTGAATTACAAGACTCCCTTTGCTATTAAATTTTACTTGATATTAAAGGAGGATTTTGTGATCCTAGCATCCTTTTTTTATGACATTTTTCATTAGATATCCACGAAAAAAGCTTATTTCCAAAATTTCAGTTGATTCCGATTTTGCGTTTGCGAGTTATGCATGATTATGTGTATTATTACACTGCTCCATAGACAATGTGTTGTAATTTCGTTCTGGTGCACCAGAACGAAATTCAAATTTGGCGATATTTTTGCTAAACGAATTAATCTGCAAGAAATATTTGGTACATATATAAACATTATGTAGCCAGAGGTATCCAGTGGTGTAAAAATCTCAACTTTTTTTTGGAAAAGTGGGGGATGAGGCTGTGGATCACGAAATGCCCCTTTAAGAAACTGAGCAAGGCTGATAATGTCCTGTTATCTTATTTGATATTGAGACACTGATGACTGAAATTGCATGATAAGGAAATACTTGGAGATATGAATAAATATCCAACGCTATCACAGAAAATAAAAGTTGCACTTTTGAGTCTTTGCCATTTCGTGACAACTCTGGTTTTTAGAATTAAAATTCTGCTTTTGTAACTGCCTAACTTATCCACTATGTTTACAACCCAAAATATTGCTGATTAAGGGGCCCAACTCAATGTAACTGAAATATGAGAATTCTGCTGATCAACCTATGCCTTGCAAGTGGTTGCATACCTGTTTATCTTGGCGGATCATTTCTCTTACATTTTCTATCTCACGGTCAATTTTACGCCTGAAACAAGCGATATCTAGGTCATGTCCGGCACCGATTTCCTACAGCGACATTGAGCTTAAATCTTGGCGAGATTACAGGTCTACTACCCTACGCCCTCTAAAGTATATCATTCATTCTGGACTTAACGTACTGTCAGCAATGTGTGTGTATACTAATTGAGACAGTCCAGAGGATACATTCCAGGAAATGCAGAGTTCAAATCTACAAAATCAAAGCCCTGGTATACTCTAAATATTTGTACTCAACATCACATTACCTGTCAGCAACAGGTGTATCCACTAATTGAGATATTCCAGGAATCTCAGTTCAAGATGCAGATTTATAAATAAGATCAAACCCTTATTATCTCAACTTGATGTCAGGTTTATGCTGTCAGTAAAATACATGTGAGCTGATATGATAAAGTCCAGGAGATATTTGAGAAAAACTCCTGTTCATATGTACCTAATTTGCTTAACGATATAAATTCATATGCGTAATATAAACCACAGGTTTGAAGTGATAGTTTTCCTAAGAAACCAATTTCAGTACATGCAGTACATAGACTGTATCGAATAAACCAACCGGAAAGGTGTAACAAATGAAATGGTAACCATGTTGGTGGACAGCTCTAGGTGTCAGAGGGACAAGTTGCTAGTTTGATTCTACAACCATTCATACCTATAACCTTTTTTATTGTATTATCATCATGATGCAAATTGCCCATGGAGGCCTCCTGGTGAACAGAATATTATTGAAATGAGGATGAGTGACGTAGTATTCAAAAGTACCTGAAACTTTGGAAGTTCCTGAAAACATTCTACACTTGTATTGTATTAGAAAACATGACAATTTGTGGATAGTCGTCATGAAATTGTGCTCTTGCATGTATTACAAAGTATCTGTGAAGGAATAAGGGACCGTTCACAAATACTTGGGGGGCCCTGAAATTTTTTTGACCCTCCTAAGGGGGGGGCTGAAAATAATGACCACAAATTTTCCTGGAAAAATTCAGTTTATATGCTTTTCTATGGGGTTGACCCATAATTTTCATATCAAAAAGGGGGGACCCTGACATTTTTGAGGTCTGTAAAGGGGGGGGGGGAGCTCGAAAAAATTTTGTGATGAAATTTTTTTGCATCAGGCCTCCCTTACAAGTGTTTGTGAATGGTCCCTAATGCACTCACACCAAAGGAATATTTGGGCAAAAATATTGAAACTACAAATTTAAATTTGGCAACCTATGTTTTCAAATGCACAAAATGTACCAAGTGCACTCTACCATCATGCTCCCAAACTGTCGACAAAGCAACTTGATGCTTAAAGCCATGATCGAAGTCGCTGTCTGCCAACTTCCACAATCAATGTCAACCTGCTAGACTTCCCATATTAGCCATTCCTGTGCAACCTGGAGACCATGATTCCGATGACAAATCCATCCTAATTCACACCTAAACATGCCAAATCCTCTCCCTTACTGACCCACCATTTAAGGTTAACTCCCTTGTTTATCCTTATTGAATCATATTTTGATTCAATATTTCAGCAAATAGTCACGCCATCGGAATTCAAAGGTGTGTTTATTTTGCTATATATCCGCCGAGTCTTTCTTTTCCTATTAAAAAATAATATGCTCTTCCTGTATGGACAGCCTTTTGCCCCAATGTCCATTGTATTTGATATTTTTGACATTTGTAACACATCTATATACAAATCCTATGCTATAATACCCAACCATAGGAATCCCAATGCATAACTCCCTACAAGCAATAATCACCCCACCAATACTGCCATAACCAATCCCTTTGGGAATATTCAAATCTTTGGGGAAATTTTCTGAAGGGTGGGGCAAAAATTACTATGTTGTTCCTCTAGACTGCTCCCACATTGAAAAATGCACACAAAAATATATAATTTTTACAACTATTTTGACCTATGATAAGTTGGATGTTGTCTGAAACAAGGGTACAATTACCGAATAGGGTGCAACTTGGTTACAGTTTTAGAGTTGGGTTAGGCAGTCTTGTAATAAGACTAGTAGAGTTGCATCCTACTCTGCAATCGCTCTGAAACAAGTCTCAAGGAAAGATACACAATATTTCTTGTCTATTTGTATTTTGAGCCACAAGGAAGTAAGGCAGCTCAAGTTAATGTCTGCAAGCATAGTCATATCTCATGACCTAATACCTGTTACTATCATAAAACCACAACATCCTTTTATCATACCTCTCTTACTGTCAAATTACTATCTACCCATATTAGGCACCATGACTTCATCCATGTTATCTTAACAATATCAGAAATCCATCCTTGTCTATGGGCCAGACAATAACACTGGTGTCCGGGCTGCCTCTGTCCCTTTCCGTAATTTGGGCGGAAAGGCCATCAATTAGTATGGTCCCAATGTATAGTTCATACAGGATGTGGGGTTAATCTATGTCCACATAGCAGGTGCCCCAGATGTACTCTTTACCTGCAACAGCTATATTCTTTATTAATTACTCAAGACATGAATCTTATTGATGCAAAGATAAATGTTTGGGCTGACTATGGGTGAAGACAGAAATCTGCTAATAAAGACATCGGATGGACAGTATGATGTAACACCATTGGATAAATCACTTGGGTCCTACAAGATTTTCCTGTATTTCCTATTCTGGATTTCATTTTGGCTAATGTATGTTCAAACAAAATCAAAAGTGCTTTAGATGTGCTAAGATTTTGATACATATCTTAAGGTAACTTTTGGTCATATAGGTATCAATCCACTGCTGAATGAAAATATTAGAAATTGCCATCACAGTTCTGTTGCATTTGCTCCTGCCATAAAAACTGTAAAAAAGAGGCAAAATTGCTCTCCAAAACATGCTGATAATTATGATCCAATTCAATTCAATAGAGCAAAACATTGTGAATGTATGTGACAGTAACATGTTTCATAGTCCTACTCTTTAACAGTTAAGCCATTTTTCACATGAGATACATTCGCTAAATCGCAGCAAGAGGTTGCTGCCATCCCAAACCTGACCATAATCCTAATCTCTTACTCATAACCCTAATCCTAACCCCAATCCTAACCATGAAACCTAGCCTAAAACATACCATTAACCCTTACCTTAAAACCAAACCTAATCCTAACCTTACCTCTGCAATCTATTTGGTGACAGTCATTCTGGAGGCTATATCTATAATACCGCAATACTTGAATTAAAATGCAAAAACAATTTTGTCCATTTTCATTATATTAGATCTTTTAAGTAATTTACTCATTTTCAAAGCTTTGTAAAAGTGCTGTAGAAATACTGCACTTACATCATATTGGGTACCCATAGGCCCTCTCCACCAAATCTATGCAATCAATGACCCTATTGTAATTCACCCCTATCATCAATTACTAGTTTGTATTGTTTCGTTAATCCCCTTCGCCAATGGCAGACGACAAAAATCTGTGACTTGCAATTCCAACAGGCAGGCAATAATGCAATGAACTCATGCAGAATTATGTCTTTACATTCATGAATTGCATGACAAATGGCTTTTGCAGCAATAATTACCCCCCCCCGAAAAAAAAAAAAAGTTCAGTGAATGTAACAGGCACAAAAGATTTGCATTTATTTTAAACAAAATTTAGTGTATACAAATATATATATGTAGGCCTTAACATCAGTTCCGTTTTCCCATTTTGAAGGTAATCCTACAGTAAGGTTATAAAGCTTTATGCAAGGTTTCTGAATCGGTTGAATCTGATTTTGATTAATTTTGCATTATATAGAAACCTGAAAAGGTGACCTGTATTTAAACACTTTCACAATGACATGTACTTCAAAAAATCAGTTTCTGTACTTTCCAATAAAGTCAAACACTTTTTTTTTCACTGAAGACCAATCTAAACACAGAAAATTGGTTGATAAATACATCTTTCATGATTTGAACCGACACTTTCCCCCAGCAAGCCATGCTTCGAAGTTTCATGCAAACATGCCCACTGATGCAAGCACACCTTACCTGACCAAAACCATCACCCCTCTGCGCAAAATGGAATATGCCAACTACAGCTCAGAATGCTTGTAACCCCAATATAACTTAACATGAATTTTTCTGCAAAGATGGAATATAGCAAGCCAAAATCCTATCATTTACATCCAAACAAAACATAAAGCAACAAAGATTTGCTACCAAGACAACAGACTGCTAATTAGTGCATGGCTATATCTGAAAATGAAAAAATGTGCGTTTTTCAAAACATATGAACATAAAAGACGCATTTCATCATCCGGCTGCTTCCTAAATTGAAATCACATTCAACATATGATAAGCAAAATAAATGACAGTGAAATATGCTGCATAACAAGAAACAAGCACCCTCTATTGGAACAATGTGTCCTCGGTAGAATACTTTCAAAGCGAAGCAACACCACTTTGCTTTTACACACCATCGACAAATATAACAAGTTCGTAGGTATGGGGGGAAGGGGTGGGGTAGAACAGAAAATAAGGCACAGAAAGAAACTTAAATTGAAAAACAAAACATCCAGCAATGTAGTCTCTGATCAAACCGATTATTTATTCAAATATAGTGAATCTTTGGATGTGATAGAGACTACATGCTATGTGACAAAATACATAACAGAGGGTTTACAATGAAAACAATACACAAACAAAACATAAAATAAAATAAAACAGAAAATAAAAACAAAACAAAACTGCTTACTGTACTGCGGCCGTCCTGATCTCTTGGTGCTGTCTTGAGGAGGCTTGGATGAGGACGCTACCTTCTATAGAGGCGGTGTAGGAATGAAGGCTAGAGTAAATAAATTGCATAACACAGCAAAAATGGAGTGCGATGAGTGAGGGGGATGGAAGTGTGGGTGGGGTGATCATAACAAAGCACATACAACACAACAAAAGCATGACATACGTGGCGTGGCATGCCCTTACTACATACATAACTACTACCAAACTTACAAGGACCTTGCTTGCTAGAATCTGATGTAATAATGGTTTCATATTTAATGATCATCTCAAAATGCTTCTACTTGATTTAATATTTTATCACAATTTCAACAAATTAACATATTTTCATGATTTTTAAATAATTGTTTGATTGAAAGTTAGTCGTCAAGTTAGGTCAGGATTAAAGATCCGGTAAGGGTTAAGTGAAACAGGCACTTGACAAATAATACTTTTTTAATATGCTGATTAATCTAAAAAAAAGCAACTTTCAAAAATAGAAAAATCAATCAAAATCCAGTCCAAATCTTCATTTCCAAATTGCTGTTTCATCTTAATCGTTTATAAATAAAAGATGATAGACGATGATGAAGCAATAAAACAAATTCATTAACAAGGTTAAAAGTGCTTCATTGAACCAGAAAGTCCAGCATCAATTTCCAGCCAGCAAGGTTGAAGGTAAACACACATGCAAATCACTACTATATATCTACTAGCTTGACTTCACTACATTTCCTTCTGTCTCACAAATATAGCTAGCCCTGTTCCTTTTCTGATCATTGTCATTCTAGCCCAACGACTAAACCCGCTATAAAAACTACTCCAAAATCAGGAAGTGACTTATTAAGTTCTTAATCTAATTAATCTTAACCCAATTCAACATCAAACTATCCAAAAATATGGGATATTTAGTCAAAGTGTTCATTTTATGAGACCTATCTACATATTTTTGATAATTCAATTAACAGCATTCCCAATGTCTTATTATTAAATGTGTTTGTGATCTAAAGTAATGGTAAAGATAAAAGTGCAAAATTATTATTTTACAATTTGGGATCAAATTTTAAGCTTTCCAACAACCAATGAGTATAATTTGGTGATCAAGTATACTGATGTCCAGATTTGAAAATTATGAACACTACAGCTTCTAACATTAGTCCTACTAATAGATATATTGTGATGTTAATGTCACACAGAGCTTACTGGAGTTATAGGTCAATGTTAATTTGAAATAATTTTGTAAGTGTTTTAAACCGCATTTCACACTTAAGTGCAAGAAAGAGTTTTGTGGTTCATTATGGAAAAGCAGGAAGCCACAGCAATCACACTCTTAACAGTAGAGTTGTTATGAGAAATAATGGCTACGAGATACAATGATTTGGCATCATATGCTGTGTAGATGTCAGAGTTGTATGCATCATTATTCGCATGTGTGTTGTTTGTTTGTGTGTGCATGCTTGCTTAAAACCATATCTTTGTATGTAAGTATCTACATGTGGGGGTGAGTGCATATGTGGATGTTACTGCAACGGACTGTCCCCGTTTAGCTAAGTTATGCAATTGACTGCAATCAGCCTAAAATGCATTTCAGAGTGTGTACCCTATTGTTGATATAAAAAATCAGTCCCCGGTGGATAGGTTCAAATCCAAACAAAAATTGTGTATAATTTGTGTAAAATGGGGTCAACATCCTCAGTTAGGCGCAGAATTTTTTTTTAAAAACCATTTGCCGGTCCTGAACAGGGTCCCAGTTTACCGGCAAACACATGTAGTGGTTTATACTTGGTGTATTACTTGCACATGTATGTTTGTTTTATCTCACCAATTATGATGCATATCTATTTTGACAATTCACATCAGCTGCAAAACGTGAGTTCTGAGAACTATGTTCTGAACGATCATATTTTAACTTTAAATTAAAATACATTTGTACTACATGTACGTAAAATTATAGATGACATGCTAGTACATTTGGATCATTTCAAAAGGTTATTAAAATCGTAACCATTTGTTGGCATGGCAACCATTCATTGCTATTTGTTAAAGACCTAATCTTACTACCAGCTGGCAAAGGTTCTACCAAGTTTATCAGATAATATTAGTGAATCACTCTAAACCCACATAAAGATTAATGATTTATAATTAAAAGGAAAATTATTCTTGTGTTAACTGACAGGGGTGCTGTTTTTAAAGTACTAAATACTGTAAAACACATTATTTTCATGGCAAATTTGTTATGAAACTGTGTGATAAAAACACTTGAAAGCAAGGCATTTTTTGCAGATAAGCTAGGATCATTTTTTAGGTGGTTAACACCGCCTTTGTGCATACTTCTTGTCACTGTTGAATATTTGTTTTTCAACATGGGCTACATTATGAAATGCATGGACATACTGGTATAATTTTTAATTTTCCTGCATTTTTAACTGCCAAGGGATCAGAGCAGGGATGTAGCTACGGCGGGCGGTGGCGGGCGGCAGAGCCCGGCACTCAGATTTAGAGCCCACCACTGATATAAAACTTAAGCTCTAGCACCCAGCACTCAAGTGTCAAATATTGCAAAATTACATAGAATTTGGCAAAATTTAGACAATTTTCAATAAAATTGTCAATTTCACAAAAATTCCCTCAAATGCCACCCGGCGCTAAAAACTCTGGCTACAACCCTGGATCAGTGGGTGTGAGTTCAGCTTTAAGCCAAAGAACCCAGCCCATTATCAGAATTATGAAATCACCTCAATGGAATTTGATGCCAAATTGTTAAACACTATGCTCATGAATTTAAGTTGTTTTACAGTTATCATTGCCATAAAGTTAATTCTAAAGGTTAATTGTTAAAGGATAACGGATTAATTATTAAAGTCATAATGACAAAGTTAGTCCAAACAGTAAACACAGGAACTTACTAGGTGTGGGTAAAATGGATCAGTGGCATAACAAAATAGGAAACAGCAAATTTAAAAGTTATGACGGGTCTAAATTTGGGTTATAAAATATCAAATTAAGTCAAACTAATATGGGTTAGCGAGGTGTTAGTTCAAATGTCATGGCTGATGGAACATTATAATGCAAATCAGAAAATAAGTATACAGAGAAATAGATCATTTAAAATCAAATGAGTATGAACAGTTGGGAAATGCATTGAAATCTATTAAAATCTGTATTTAAGTATATGGTTTGATGATCCTTATATTATGATTTCTTGAAATGATCATGGCAATATCTTAATACTAATAACTAGCCAAAATATTATCAGATCACAAAAATAATATATAATCCTACTTAATTTACTTCATATTAATTTATATGAAAACAAAACGGATAGAGCTTCTAACAAATTTAATTGTGTTATTTTTTTTTTTTTTTTTTTTGTCCAATCTGGTGAATCCTTAAACTGCTATAAAAACTTATAATAGGAATCAACGTGCCTATAATGTGTCTAATCTCACGTAGAGAATAACAACATGTTGGATTTCATCAGTGGCAGATTCAAATAAGTGCGTTTACACAGTTGCATCGCCACCATATGATCAAATCACCCTTCTATAAGCCCTGTGCGATTAGGATAGCGCATACAATTCAAATCTGCTACTGCAAAATCTAACATGGCATTATTCTCAACTTGAGATGAGACACACTATACACAATATTCTCCGCTAGTTATATTTTCCTAAAACACACTTTTAAAATTAAGTCTTTTTAAAATTTAAATTACTATATGATAATTACCTGCTAACAGATCCATGAGCAAGTT
Source organism: Amphiura filiformis (assembly GCF_039555335.1). Classification (NCBI taxonomy): domain Eukaryota; kingdom Metazoa; phylum Echinodermata; class Ophiuroidea; order Amphilepidida; family Amphiuridae; genus Amphiura; species Amphiura filiformis. The sequence continues at coordinate 41,964,626 of NC_092630.1, forward strand.
TCTTGGATCTTGAGACTGGTTCACATGTCATGGGAGTAACAGGTTGATAGTGTACTTTACTAACGGCAATACCACTACCAATGGCTGGTTGTGGTCTAAGAACCATTGATGATGTAGTCCTATACACAGCAGCTGGTTGGGGTTCTGGGTACATGGATGCACTTGATGTGCTTGAGTTCTGACTTGATATACTAGAGTAAGATGCTGTGTGCTGCATGCTTGCATAGTTTGAATACTCGGTCAAGCGATTAAACGCCGGATTCTGTTGGACGTGGAATGGTGCGGAGTTCACTTGAGACGGACCTGTGAGCGAAGAATGCGACGAATGACTGCTTGTGGATTGGTTGGAAGAGAATGAATTATGTCTCCTTCTGTGATGATCAACAGGGGGAGGAGGGGGCATAAGGTCACGTTCACTTGTGATGGACGAGTGAGTTGAACTTGAGCTGCCTTGATCCGTATCATTTCCTCTATGATTATAAGGCTGATTTATAAAACTATTTACATCTTCAAATTCATAACGTTTTGTTGTACTCGAAACACTTTCATGCATCGAGAAGTATAGTTTTGATATTGTTGTGAGCGGTAATAACCACGGCCCCGATACGGGGCATAGTTGTTGAAGCTCTGTTCTTCCTCCTCAGTTTGTTGTTGATTTGGTAGACTGGTCGCTTTGATATTCAAAAGATTTCCCATAGAGCCATGCTTCTTTGGTGATGGAGGTTGACTCATAGATGTCGGCTGATGATGATATTCTATGTCGTAAATCGTCTGTATGAGAAAAATTTAGCATCCTTGTCGCATGCTGTAAATCATGCAAGGATGCAGCGTGATACCTCATTGGAGGGGGATCATAATTATGGTCTCTTTGCGATACCAATTCTGGCGATTCATAATAACGTCCCAATTGTTTAGGTAATGTCCTGTTTGAGGCATTATTATAAGAAGGGGGTGGTGGTCTATCAGCATTATGGTTCACTATCTTATATCTCCTTGGTGATCCACCATTATAAGTAGGAGGCCCTCGCCCTGATGATGGTCTACTTATTGAATCATTATAACTAACAGGAGTTTTGGAGCGAGTTCTTGAAGAAGGAAGGGGTATTGGTGGGGAGTCCCCGTATTCCACACTGATACGCTGATATCTCGGCGATTCTTGATAACCCGTTGGAATTCTATCTGGTGTTCCTGGATAAGCCGTTGGAATTCTATCTAAGGTTTCATACGTATTCTCATGCTGTGTTTGTCTGTGGTTCTCTCTATACCTTTGTTCATGTCTCGATGAACTACCATTGTAACTTGGTTCATTACTGGTATTATTGTAAACTTGCTCATGACCAGGATTGGTATTATAACTTGGTTCATGCCCAGAGTTTGTATTATAACTTGGTTCAGGACCAGAACTTGTATTATAACTTGGTTCATGACTTGAGTTGACATGCTGGTATCTTGGTTCATGGTCACCATTACCATTACAATCGGGTTCATTCCTAGAGTTGACATTATAAACTGGTTCAGCATTGACATGATACACATTATCTGAACTAGAACGTTCTTCCTCATACCCAGCATCGGGTCCAATTGTAAATACAACATCAGCACTTCCAGTGTCTCTGTTACTGCTAAGAAATTCCTCACTTCGAGCACTTTTTAAGTGTAGTCTATATTCACTACGTGCACGCTTTAAAGTTCTCTCCTTCCCGGGACCAATTTGTAAAGAAGCATAGTTTGCATGAGACTTTGAACGTGATCTTAAACCATCTTTGATCTTTCTTGGTAAAGAACTAGTGCTATTTTGATGAGGTATGTCAGAGTATATGTCCACTGGATTGGATGGCCTCACGATCATCGTTAATCTTGTTCTTACGAGTGGCAGGCGGTGACCGCCACCCACCATTCAACAGTTGCCGTGGCACACTCTTTGAGCGTATTCGCTTATCATCCTTATCCTTGTGTTTACTACGCCCTCGTTCCCTGCTAAATAAGGAGCGAACAGGTGGTGGAGTTTTCGGAGCATGGATCTTCCGGTATGTTCCTTCAAAACCTTCCATGTCTTCTTCTTCAGCCTTGGGAGCCATTTTGTCAGGTAACTCCAAACCAAGTCGAATTTTCAGCTCTTTCAGATCATGCTCTATACTGGCAAGCTGTGAACACAATTAAAAAAAAGTGGAATTATTATAAATGCAATTTGACAACGTTTGTTACTCTTACATCTTTTTCAATCTGATATGAAGTAGAATCAATTTAATAAAACAGGGTCAATCAGGTAAAGTATTTGCAGTGAAAAATTGTGAGTTCTTAGCCATTTACCTTGTGAGCTGATTTCTTGTAGGACTCCCTCCTTGTCTTGCGCACCTTCTTGCTAATTGTCGGATCATCTGCCAACTTTCTTGCTGCTGTTGTTATTTTCGATTGGATCTCTTGTTCAGTCTCCAATTGTACCAGCTGTCGGTTCTACACAGAAAAAAAAAAATGTTTCAAATGTTACTAAATTGCGATCCTATAGAGGGGGCATTATGTAGTGCAAAGGTGGATGTGGGGATGTGGGGATGTGTGCCCAGGGCTGTGCGGCAGATTTGGGTAACATATTTGCTGTCATAGTGGATATGTCACCTTGTTACTGGTTCTTGCTTGATTTGCACACCTGTTAGCAATCCACTGACTTTGTGTTATGATCATTTTGATTGTGGATCTGAACACTGATAGTGTGAACCAGTTGACCATAGAAAGGATCAATTCTGACATCACACTACGACAGCAAATTCAGGCTTTAGGTTCATATCTGTGGGTCTGGGCCACAAATTTCAGAAAACTTTTTTCAAAATTTTCTCCACAAATTTTGAAATAGTGCTAATTTTCATTTTTTAGTAAATTTGGCAAACATTTGCAGAATGTTTGCCAATTTTGCTTCATCAAATTTGGTTTATTTTCTGGGTTAGTTTTCAGAATACCAAGGCACACATCCCCACCTAATCCAAAATCAAGAACCCCCTGGAAGTTGAGTCGTTTGATTCTAAGCATACCTAACATTTCATATGATATAGTTTAACATTAACTGACAAGTCATAGATAAATGTTTCCCCTATTACTGTTTTCCTTAATGTTAGGAAGCAGATTTTCTGTGATATCCTGATTGGATTTGTCAATAATCTATCTAGTTTTCCATAATGTGCATTAATACCAGTCTACGGTTTTACTGCATCTGCTGATAATGATATCATATTGAGTTACAAGACAAGAAATTTGATATAACATTATACAAAGTTTTGGAAATTGATTTTCTTGAAACAGGTTTGCTAGTCACTGTTCAAAAGTAAACTTAGAATAAGAAATTAAACTCTGCTTTAATCGCAATGGGCTTTTACAGTTGAAACCCATCCTATGGAAGACATAACCTTAATCTTTAACATAAATCAAGTCACACATTCAGGTAACCTCATTTGAAATTCCCACTCCCTGTGAGGCAGGTTAAGGTCATGTCTTCCAGTGGGCACATGGATATCAAATGGAATAGCTAATCGTTTGTTTGTTTGTTTGTATATCTTACCTCAGCTGAATCATTGTCAGCATTGACAGTCTTCTTTGACAATGTAAATGCAGTAGTGACTCTCCTCTTAATATGGGGTAGTGCCTCGCCGGACTTACGAGGATAGTCCAAGGGAAACTCTCCAGTTAATTCCTATTAAAACAAATAATATATATGAAAAACAAATTTAGTATAGGCTACATGCATGCTTCAAATGGTTTAAATAACAAGGAAACAAAACAATATGTTTATATGCTCTTTTTATAGCCACTACGTATCGACTCAAAATTAATGAGATCTATAAGTACCTGTGTCTCAGAACTAGCAACTGAGGATTGCAGATTCAGACAGATGACATTTGCTTTGATTTTACAACACAAATCTTATTGATCTTCATTGCCATAAAATGTGACAAATGCCAATGCTATTTTTGGTGCAGAAAGCTTAATGAGCTTTCACTTTTACTACAGTCTTGTCACAAGAAATATCAGTATTCTAGAAAACTATACTTAATTCAAAAATATAACTTCCTGAACTCCTTGAAAATGTCATTCTTTTCTTCATTAAAATTCAGAATTCTGCTTAACCATGCAGTATAAATCAAAAGACGTGTTTGGGGCTTGAGCAAACTGACATAAGAAAATATTGAGAGAGAAAAAAAATCAGCGGGGCTCAGTAGTATAAATCAAGATACTATTTCTGTTGAAGTCACTCCACACCATGAAATATATTTTTAACGAATTGATAATCATAGAATGGCAAATAAAATGCAAGTTAGATTTTCAGGAGAAAATGTTAATGGGAGGTGCAATGACCTGCCAGTACACAAGGTATTTGTAGATTCTCATAATTTCTCATAATGTATTTACGGATAATTAAAGTCATCATATATCATCTGAACTTCACTTCAATTGAGTCCTTGAGCAGGTGAATGGAGACACTCTACTCATCAAAGTTAATTACATAATCCTTTAAGGATTAAATATGAACCCAGTAAAAACATATAAACTTTATAAAATTTACTGCAAGAAAAAATTATGTAATATTGAGAATATAAGTTTTTTTGTATTGTCAAATGTTTATTAAGTATATTGGGCTATTGCTTTACCTAACTCTTCAATTCAGCGTGGATTTATATTTTATACTAGCCTAAAGGGGTATTATTTGACCCTATTGTAACATGAATTAGTAAAGGAGGGCATTAAACTTCCTTGTAGTGCAGAGGTCTATGGTTGCAGGCAAATATTCCTGTACTTGAAGCCCAAGTTCACTGACCCTACTAACTCCTAATAAGAGTGTAGTTACATAAACTCTGACATCTCCAGTAAATGAGCTTGTAACAGATTTGTAACATAATCTTGCTTAGATATCAGTAGCATAATAGTGGAGGTATAGTACACATCTTTTGTGCAGAATTTCTGATACCAGTGTTTACCAGGTCAATAGCCTTTCTAGTGGTTTACCAAAAATACATTGAATGCATACACAACAAAAAATATAACAAAAATGTACAAAAACATAACTTAACAAAAAAAAATCAACAATCAGACAAATGTAAATGGTATTTCAGGTCAGACTTTATAAAGTGATTACATTCAATAACAAAAAAAGATAGAAATCTGAAATTAATCTGAACCACATTTGCCATTTTGTTGCAAAACACTGATTGGAGCACTTGGGCAAATCAAGGAAGTTGATAAGGTAATGGCTTTTGATGTCCAACAACCAAAATTGCCCAGGGAATGTTTGTGTGGTTTGTGACTGGGGACCATACACACTTCCAGTTTTCCTAATTTACTTCATTACTGGCTTTAATTCAAGAACCACAGCACAATCTTAACATCTTTAAAATAAAATAAACGGTCCCTCTGCTCCCATCACACAAACATCAAGAAATTGATGTATAATGAAACCACATTGGTCCACTGGGTTTCATTCAAGTCTAGGCCTTGTGACCTGACCTTTAGCAATGATCCGGCTAACTTGAGTGTATGGACAATGTTACACCCTATTAACACTGAACATGGAGAGTAGATTGCAAATTACTTGCAAAGTTTCTTGCTAACATTTGCATGAAATTGTTAATTTAATGCTAAACAATGCTGGTCTTGATTCACCTGGACTATTTTTAAAGGCCCTTATATTAATGGGCAATTGAATTTGCATAGCGTGTCTTAAAAAGAAAATTAGTATTTTCACTTTCATTTTCTTTCCAAAAGAGTTAGGTTTAGCTCTAATTGATCAGTATCTTTGGTGACATTGTTTGACATGTTTTCAACTTCCAGACTATATTTCAGAGCATTTGATGAAAATAATTAACACGCTTCCCCTACTTGAATTTTAAGCAGCATTCATTTACAGCAAGCCAAGAAAAATGCTCAATCATTCTCAATCATCACAAGATTAGATGCATAACTAACTAATAATTACTGTATTAGGAAATTAACGTCTCTGTTCATGTCTCCGTCTTACAAACCTTTAATTTTTTCCTGAAAAAAATACACTAAACAGTCCACCTGAGGCAGTTTCTGGATTCAATCATAATCACTGCAATCTGTGGTACAAACTGATCCAAATGTTCCTGCAACACATTTTGACAGCTCCCAACCATCCCTTTTCAAATCCAGCCTTCCTCCTTGTCTAGTCTTACATCAAATCTTGCACCAAATACAAATTAAACGGACCAATTGAAGATCTATGCATTAATCATCTTCCACACACAAACAACAGACAGGATGCCAGGATTGGCTTAAATTTATAAATTAACTTGTGACAAAATGGTTTACAAATACAGTAAGCTTTTAAAAATGCTCATAACTGATGTTTAATCCAAAATGCTAAGAGATAATAAGCTTTTTGAAGTGATGATATATGATGTTTAATCAAGCATGACTTAAGTTTTCTTGCCTGTATACCATTAAAGCTAGGAGATGGCAGCTTAAGCACTTCCTAGTAAGGAATTGTGCTGGTCAGTCAGTCGGTTGGATAGTTACAGGTCATTTCTATTCAATATCTGTAAATATCTGGAAGCAACGGGTCATTCATTTACTTACCGCTTCCCGGACGCATACTTTCTTGAGTTCCTCAAGTCGTTCTTTAAGTCGTTCTTCCAAGGCATCTTTCCTTGCTTTCAATGCCATGATCATCTCCTTTCTCGCTGCTTCCCCCTCCAAGGCAAGAAGCTCCCTTGAAGCTGAACAAAGAAAAAATAACAGTTTCAAAATCCATCACCAATTGTTCAGATTCACAAATATCTTCCCCTATTTCCCAAAATCTTGTTTAATAAATCCTGAAACATGTAGGTAGCCATAGTATTACGCAGCACTGCAACACCCAATGATAAATAATGTAAAAATTCCACACTTATAGTGCTTGTGAAAGTAAACTGTACTTTACCACATATGCTTCCAATGACAAGAGTAATTTGTATAATATTTATTAAGCTTTTACCACCTGCTAAACAGTATCTTTCTTCTCTTCCCCTCTTTTCCCTCCCTCTCTCCCCTCCCATAATTCCTCTTATTACAGATACGATAGAGGTGTCTAGTAACATGATGATCTCCAGGGTTTACAAGGAGGGGCTGTAAACCTTTCAAATGACTAGTTCAGTTATTAAGTGACATAAGTTATGCTGATTGCAATTGAGAGTGTTCCTTCCCAAAGTCGACAACTTTTTAAGGTGTAATTGAAACTTGTCACTTTGCATGTGTCTTTTTTAATGAAAACATCATTTGTTGAAAGTGGCTGCGAGGCTAGCAGCATTAAATCATGCTATATTACGTACGGCAAGGCCTGTAACTTTCAACAATTCCATATAATCCAATTTTTCGATGGAATGCAAGTTGAAGCAGTAATGTGTGATTTGCTCCAAAGGATGCCCTGTATTTTACTTTTGGCACAATTGTAGTACCCAAACATGTACTGTGAAAGACTAACCTGAAGTGCTTTAATTGTAGTCAAATTTTTGATCAAAACAGTTAAGCTGCTAAGTGATTTCTTTCATTCTACCTTTTTTTTTGGCTTAAAAATGATCCGAAAACCCCTCACCGGTGTTAATATATTGATCATGTAATGATTTTGGCAAAGAATAACAAAATTAAATTTGACTGAAATCATCATCATGGCTTTAATTCAGCTGTGTATACTTTTCTCGGATCCTGATACCAAATTGTATAGTTACAGCGGCATCGAAACTGTACGGTTCCTGTGGTAAATATAGAACATAGAATGATGTGAATAGCTACTGTAGATATTAATACTTACAACATAGTTTATCCTTATGCTGCTCTTTGGCATCTCTAAGTACTGTCAGATTGGAGGTACTATCTCCCGTTCCTGTCCCCGTGTCGGCACTAATTCCACTACTATAATCCGAAGCTTGTGATGCCTGCGATGACGTTGTCAGGGAACCGGTACTTACAGTCAGGTCTGTCGCTATCTGACTGAAACTGCGCTGCGATGGATAGCGCTCCTATGGATAAGATCAAAAAGAAATTAACTAATGTTAATGAAAATTGATGTTAGAGAGAACTCAAATCAAAAGTGCAATATTAGGCAACAACTGCTATGAAACTAATAGCAAATATATTCAGTTTTGGATTTCAGATGACCCAACTTCAGGTTCACTTTCAAAGCAATTGCTCAATTTCTATGAAATTTAAAGCACCGCAATGCAGTGAAAACTGTCAGAAAAGTAAAACTTAGTACCAACCAAACCCACACTATCTGACCACACCATCCTGCTCACTAGCTCACACAACTGCAGCTATCATAGCCAATATGTAGGCACCCTGCCTGACGAAATCACCGCTTGCCAACAACTGCCTAAAGAATTATTTTAGTCTATGTAACCTATTCATTCAGTTAGCTGGTAACAGATGGGCTAATAAATGAATGAATGGATGAGCAATACTTGTTAGTTGAGCAGGAAGGCGGGAAGACAATTCTCACGGATTCCTAATCAACTACTTCCCCTAGCTGGCCTAACGTGTCCCCTGACTTGCCACTGTATGGGAGGGAGCTAGGGTTTAACAGCTTGATTGGTTTAGGCTGTTATAGGAGTATTGAATAAATTACCAGATAGGATATTATCAATCAATTATTACTGATCAATAACAATCCATTAAGATATGGCGCAATAATAGTTTCATTACATATGTCAAATTTCATTAGATCTGGTGAAAAAATATATTATTTTGGCACAAACTGGTAAGTGTATGTAGTCTATTAATACAGTGATAGACTAAAATGATGGTTATTGCATACATTTATTACACAGGAAACTTGTAACTTCCAAGCTCTGTACCAAAAGTCCGGCATGTGTACATACATGAATGTGCAGCTGTGTGTATGTGCAAATAGAGACCAAATTCCCAATTCAGATCCAATGAAACAATCACTTGTTACAAAATCAATAATTTGTCTGATTTGTCCAAGTCTAACCCATCATATTTTCAACATTTTGCCAATAATTAAGTTAGCATCATCAATCAGGAAACATAATATTGTCATGTATCCATATGGGACATGATTGAATTGATGATATTTCATGTTTGCTAACATTCCGACAGACGGATACTTAGTGCAGATGTTGCGAATTCAACGGCCAGACGAGTCTATTTAATACCAGATTTATTTGTTCCTGCTCTACTGACACAACTCTTTGCAAATGTCATCATGGAATCATATTTTTTTCAATATGACTGTTCAACATGATGTTGTTCACTTTCATTTAGGGTACACAAACCAGATCACATTCTTGTATGGATGTTTCTATGTGGGTCTTCAAATCCATACTTCTACAGTAGCAGTACCCACTATGTACCATAGCTTGTAGCCACCAACCACCATGTAAGAGTTTACCATCAACCCAATGAAAGATATATAGTGGGTACTACATAGGTACTGTAAGATATGTGATTGCATCCTGTATTGAATGTAATGCAAGGACTGCAGGGGCACAAAAGGAACAGCTTTGCTGATGGGTACCGATATGAATCTAGCTGTGTAGTAATTTTCCAATGGTAAAACAATTAACTAATAGAACTAAACTAAATCTTACCACGTTGCAAACAAACTACAAAGTTCAACTGAATTTGCACATGTATGTATGTGACTTTAAAACAGTGCAAGCCATTTTGATAAACAAACAACTTTCAAGTTTCAAATATAAATTAAGTTAGCTGGCAATTCCTAATATCTTCCAAACATTTCATTTCAATTTACCATGGCTCTACTCAAGAATACCAAGCTGGTTGCATCTTAGAATAGTTACTGGTACCCTGAACATATGTGATTTGAGCGAAACAAATGCAAACATATGTCTGCACGGCATATGCTCACACTTGTTCACTCTGCTGCGAACATGTGGTAGTTAATATAATTTCCATTAGGACTATCACTTTCTCATGCATTACTGAAGTTTATATACTGTTAAAAACCTAAGCATTTTGTTGTCCAGTTGGAAGCGATCAACAACCTTTTCGTCTATCAACTGGGTCAAAGTTTTATTGACCAATCTCCTATTGTTCATTACTTCCAACTGAACAATAAAGCATATGATACCAGCCTTTACACACAAAAATAGGCGAAACAGTATTTCCCGGAAGAAATTTCACAATTCGCAATTAAACAATTATTTAATTATTTTTTTGTCTGACGCCTTCCTTACCTTGCTATGCTTCTTGTCCAAGTAAAACTGGTGTTGACTCACTGCCATGGCCCACATCGATCGTATCAAAACTGGCTGACCATACCATGCATGTACCGTAGCATTGCTAGCACCAAATGTTCGTTTACTTACAGAAACTCTGTAAAAATACAAATAGGAAGACGATTTAGATAATATTCCAATTGTGTTCGAAGTCTTAAGCTTGAATGCCAATCTACATCATCAGGAAAGGAACTATTCAAACTAACTGATCACTTGGCTTAAACTTGTATGAAGTTTATACATGAGTGTGCTGCTGGCATGAAGTTAATGATGTCTAAATTTGGATCCAATTCAAAATATAATTATGCATTACTATGATCACTAGCTTGGTTAAGGTCTGCTTGCAGTCGTACGCAACCTTGCCAACAGTTGTTTGTTTTCCTATCCACCATTGCATAACATAAATCCATGGGCTAAGTCTAAAAATCACCAAAGCAGGACATTGAAGCTCCGACTGTGAGGTATGCGAACAAACGTCATACGTACTACTTCTTGTTTGTACTGAAATGAAATACTTCTGTTGCAGGTATATTGTCCAACTCAGCAGAAAATTGGCAAAATTAATGTCTACCTTTCTCCAGCTAGCACTAAGACCAGAGAAAGGAAACAGTGCAAACACACCCCACGGCTGACACGAGAAATTAAACTTGAAACTTCGATTGCAAGTTCATGACATCCCTATTACAAGTTCAAGCAAATGAAGTCAACGGAAGAGAGAGAAACATGGTCGGCTTGGAAGGATGAGAGGCAACAGCCTGCAAAGAAACCCAGCAAGCACTTCCTTAGAGATAAACATAAGCGTTGACTAGTTTCGATCTGGAAATGGGGTCTAGCGGTGCCATTGTATGCACAGTGTATGCCTCCATCTCATAACATAACTACTAGTTTTACTCGGCTGCGCTTTTGGTTTAGGAAGTGTGAAAAGTTATTCTTGTTTTATCCAGGGGCGATGAAGTTATTAAGTATAAAATGTTTCCTTGTAAATATCCATGTGTTCTCTAGGGAAACATTAAAAAGATCGAAAGTATGGAAAGGGCTGTTAATAATATGAAATGACAGGAAGTGTGGGACTTTCAACTCTTCCTTCCAAGCTTGATATCTTAATAGTGTTTATCATGTTCTACTTTCATCTGTGGCATATAACCAGGGGAAGGGGCATGAACCCCATCAGGACTGAACCCCTCTCTCCTTATGCTCCTTGATTTGGCAGTTAATTTCAGAGGTCCATAAAGAAGTCCTGATTCCACCACCCCTTCTTGTGGACATGCTTACCCCAACTTGTTGTGATTATCTAAAAGCCACAGACTTTCAAACACGTTTCAGGCTTTTTCTACAAATTTCCAGTGGCGCAAAAACAAATGAAAAAGCTTCCTCTGCACATGAAATGTCGCACATCAATAAACAAGAAAAAGCCTTACAGCATGATTGGTCTTTGCTATAAAGAGTGAATACTAAAGTATTGCTGATATTTCGAAATTTCTCAAACAGCAGTGTCCTTTGATCAAATCACAGAGATTATACAATGCAGCCATAGATTAATACGTCAGCTATTGTCATGTGATGTAAACTATCCAAAGAAAACAAATTGGTTGATTCATAAAACTTTTTATGTCAAATATTCAGACTATAGAGAAATTAGTCTTAAATAATATTTCAATTGTGGTAGGAAAATGTACACCAGGCAAAAAATTGGCATGGGAATAAATAATATACATAAAATATTGAGTGAAAAATTGAATATTAAGTGTTTGTTTCCTGTTTACTTGTTTGTTTTAATGCATGTTTAGGACATTCGGTAAATTATGTACCACTTGTTTAAAATAATCTATGAATATCCCACAAATTTAACTTGCATAAGTACACCATATACCAAATGTTAAGTATTATAAGTGCTATATAAGTGAGCCACTAGAGGAAAGGAATATGTGGTGCATATAAGTATGTGCACACACCACCACCAGCCACCACCCACACATCTACCCATCCTTGCGATAATGTTATACTTAATTGTACTTTGACATATTATGGAAAGTATTATTACTCTCACTTTCTGTAAAAAATCTGTAATATTAATATACTTTCTATTCCTGCAACTCTTTGGGAAAAATGGCCCACTTCCTCTTGCTATGGTTACAATTAAAACAAAGATTATATGTATTATGAAGTACAAGCTTATCAGGAAGATCTTCAGACCACTACTACAATAAAAGATTCACTTCTTCTTTTCTGTTGATTGAAATTTCACTTGACATCTATGATGACAATGGTTCTTATCGTATTCTTTGTGGTATTTAAGACTCTGTAGACCATTACAATTCCAGATGAAAGCTATCTCTGTATGAGCTTAATTTTTAAGCCGGTCAGAAAATAGAACGTTTGAAACAGTCTTCATGGATGCTTTCCTGTATGGAGACCAGTTAATACCTGTGTGCATCCATCCTCCTTCATCCAATCACCCCTCCAGTGTCAATCAATTCAACACCTCTCCTTAAAGCCCCCTGAAATCTGAGAGAATTTTGAGCCCTGGGCATTCGGTGTCAGTGCAAAGATCAGTTTGCTTGATGAAGACTCCCCCATGTAATTGACATGGGCAAGGAGGTCAGTACAGATAACAATTATAGACCAAATAGGAGCCTACTGGTGTCTAGCTACAGGCTGTTACATCCTAGTTGGAAATCTAGGTCAGATTGATCTCCTCCATCCATGAAATTATAGGGTGAAATCACAGCAGCTGATAGGTGTATCCCATCATGCTCTGTAGTACCATAGTAGAACTGCACATGCCATAGAAAGTGTACACAAAATCCCTCACTTCAACTTTCAATTACTCGCTTATATCAGGGGAGCTTAGACTTTTGTTTGAAAAAATATGATCTCTAAAGTATTGTGAAACTATCCATAGCTCTCAATATCTAAGCGGCTCTTGTTTATATTTTGTATATATTTGCTATGGAGCAAGCTGATACACTGCAATGCATGATGGGATACTCCCTTTAGCTGCTGTGGGGTGAAATATGCCTATTTGCTTCCAGAATAACAACAAGCATTGATTATAAGGTCAATATTGCTCTCAATCAATGAAATCAAGTAAAATACGCTTCACTATTCAAACTATGCAATGCGTTCACTATGAATACAAATTTGAGATCAAACGAGGCTACTGCAAGGAGGAACTTCAGAGAATATATGAAATTGTTATGCTTCACTAGGCAATACAAATACACATTTTGACACAGAAATGTTTCAAAATTGAATTACATATTTTGTGGTTTGGCTTTGAATAAAGATCACCTATAGCCAAAAATAATATTGCAACAAAATCAAACCAAGATGTCTGCCTTCAGGGGATTACCCTTTTTTGGTGTAAAGAATGTTTGCACTTTCATTTTGGGACAAAAACAACAATCTTTGAACCAATTCTGAATTTTATCAAATGGTTTAACTTCCCTGTTTTTTAAGAGGAGGAATACAGAACATAATATGTTTCTTTAATTATTAAATTCAGAAGATTCTATTTTAGTTAGGCACAAAGCTTTCACTACATGTATTGTTAGGAGTTTTATTTCATGAACAAGTGCTCAAATCCAAGTACCGTATTGGTCCGAGTATAGTCCCACCCGTTTTTTATGTGAAATTTTTTCACAATTGGGGGTGGGATTATACTCAATTTCAAAAAAAAAAAAAAAAAAAAAATTTTTTTTTTTTAAATGCATTTTGAAATCATTAATAGAGTATGACATGAATACAAATTATCAATTTTCATATTAAAAATACAAAATATCTTGAAATTTTTTTGTTTTGTTTTTTTTGTTTAGGTCAACCATGAATGATCCTAGCATCTAGGTCTAGGTCCAGTGACACTCCAAAACAATTTCTGAAATTTTTCGAAAAATGGGGGGTGGGATTATACACGAACGTGGGACTATACTCGGACGAATACGGTAATCACGGTTTCTTGGAATTCATAATCTTTTGAAATTTGTTCCTGCATATCATTTTTAATGGAAACACTTCAAACTAAGCAGTGTGAGTTGTAAAATTATAGCTACATGTATTACAGTGGTTACTATGTGCGATCATCATATCTGGAAGAAATGTCAATTTCTCAGGAATAAAAGCCAAATGGCCCACAAAAATGGCGATATCCTCCACTATTTCTTGCCAATTTTCTTGATTATCAGAGAGGCAAAATTTCTTTCCAAATACCAACATCTTCCTAGATTCAACATTTTTTCCAGACATGATGAATTGATCACTAAACTAATCTACTTATAAAATTGCAAAATATTAAAAAAACAATATGCTATTGTCAAATGGAATGACAACCAAACAAGGCTTAGTCAACCACAGTATGCGTCAGTATGAAAGTTCTGTAACAGACCGTAACAAATACTTGCTGCTAAAAATGAATGTGAGCCAATATTCTTTGGACATTTCAATTGATTTGCTTTGCATCTGTTGCATTCAAAAATACACAACTGTTGGAGTAACTGCATGTTATGCACAACGTCAACCATTCAATTGTCATCCCAAACCAATGGAATGAAGCGTGTCATAGAGTATGCTTCCAAATTGACTTAATAATTTTTAATCAATATCCAAAGGCTTATGACTTGCAGAAAAGTGATGCATGTCGTTTTCAAATAACAGGCATACCACTTTGTCTTACAATGAATTAATCTAATAAATACTAAATTCAGCATGGTTGAGTTAGTGTCATTGTACTGACGGCAAAATTAATATAAATGATTGGCATAAAACAGGGTATTCTTCAATCAGGCCTCGTTCTAATTAATAGTGTTTTTTGTAATAAGTTCATAAGCACTATAATGCAAATAGAGTACTGACGTAATAATATTTGGCTCACAAAATCTGGCTTAGTGTACAGAATCTACGGATACTGTGAGTCACAAGTGTTTGCATTGATGAGCTATTAGACTAGCACTACAAGGAGATGGACGATCTTCAAAATGAGCAATTAAGAAGCAGTGGCTAGTACTTGAGACTAGTAAAGTAATATTCAGAGACACAGGTCTTTACGATGTGCATTTACGGAGCAGGGGCTATTTGGATCGAGTGTGCAAGATGCCTTGCCTGCTATAAATGCAAAGGCAATATCAACTCACTCGAACCAAAGCACTGGTTCGTGCTCTAATACATCGTATGCATTCTAATGGAGTTTCCTGTCGCAATTTTTTTTTTCAATTTTGTTGAAACTGGCTTCATTTCCTCATTCCAAATTCATGGAACCAAGAGAATGGTAGAATTCAATAAATATTTTGAGCAAAAATATTCAACTTGACACTAATCTGCACATCAAACTAAAGCACACAAATGACAAGATAAAAAGATAAGTTGATTGAAAAGACTTTACTGATAGCAATAATTATCAACATAGAAACCAAGCTATGTGTACACAAATATGTGCTGGTGACAAGAAATCGCTGTGCAGTGGAAATGGTTTGTTATGCATATTTACTTTACGCTGATTTTATTAGACATCGGTACGGTCAGCAACTAACTAGACATCACATTGATAATGCACATCAGGTGAGAAATCTCACATAAGAAATTAGTGTGAAATTATATGCAGTTGGTTAGTTCAATGATGGCAGTGCTATGACTTGAAGCTCAGAACAACAAAGACTCATCTCCATTGAGCTCTCCTGGATAATGTGTATAAGTGCAATCATGAATGACACTACCCAGGGGAGAAATGGATGGAGACGAGATTTTGTTGAATTGAGCCCTCAATGCGTGCAAATCTTAACTTTTTGTGATAAGAATAAATGAGGAGGGCAGCAGGGGGAACAAAGCGTCAGATGGGGCGAAATCAAGACACATCCATAGACACTGTATAAATTGCCACTGGGTCCTAACTGAGGGGTCTGTTACACCAGTGTGTGGAAGAGTATGTTAGTATTCCTCCCTCACACTGGTTGAGCCTATGTACATTTCTCATCATACTCCCTATCATACATCTGGGTGGAGGGTAGCAAGTGAGTTCAGTCTTGTTGTAAAGGTGCGCAACATGTCGGTGCTGCCAAGGTTGGGACAGAATTGAATTTTGAGTCCCAAAACTTTACTTCTGCACCCACATAAGAAACCTATTGACAAATACTAAAATATATTGTGAACATAGCAAGTTAAGATGAATCTGCAAGTGAACCAAACAATGCAAGTGCTAGAAAGTCGCAACAAAAATGATGAAGTAAGTAAGTTATGACTATTAGCCTGGAAAAATGATAAAAAAAATCTAAAATACATGCATGTGAAGGAGTGAGTGTGTGAGTAGGAGGAAAATGAAGTAATACATCAACTTATGTCAGAGTGGGACAATACACACACACACTTACTGGGTCGTTGGGTCTGAAATCGCATCGCACAGTTCATCAAAATTTTCATCCGCTTCTTCACGAGCTTCTTGGTAAAGATTGATACTGCTGAGCCTGTGCGTGACTCTAGTTGGTTGATGGGTGAGAGTTCAAAACAGGCAATCAAAATAATAAAAAAAACGGAATGGAGAAATTATATATAATAGAAACGAAAAAATAAACTTGAGCCATGCAGGATGCAAACTGTGGATATGTCAGCATTCATACACAGCACAACATATGTTAGATTTATATATTATTACATTATATGTTACCATATCACTTAGTGTTACATATTAAAGTGGTTTAAAATAATCATAAACGGTATGAGTTTTCAAATGCTAGATGCATAATTTATATTACTAAAAATCCATGCAAAAATGTGTAAATTACACATATGTGTAGTCATGTAAATGTGATCATAAAGTACAATATGGTACGCATTTCCCCCTATTTTCCCCCTCAATCCTTGCATTATTCCTTTCAATTGAAATTCAATCGTGATAAAGATAACATTAAAAGGAAGACAGTGGAGACATGAAATCAAGCCAACATCCCCTCTTCCAAAATCAATAATGCCGGCATAGATGCCTCCATATGCAAGCAGTTTAATTAAATACATTTACCTATCCACCAACTCATGGCCAAGATATATAAGGAAGGGGATGCTTTTATTCATTAAATTACCATTCAATTCAAAAGGACATCTACTCGTACAATGACCCTGAAGAAAACAAGTGATGATGTTCAAAAGAAGCCAAGCTATCGCCACCTTAACAAATCATGGCTTACTCTATTCATGTGAAAATGAAAGTCATCCAAATTTACACACTGAATTACCAAATATCAATTTACTAGCGAAAAACCAAGCCTTGTATAGTTGGTGTGCACAGGTTCATTTTTATTCCAGCATCACTATGGACCACAATGGCCTCATCCCAATGGCATAGTCCAATAACCTCAATTAAACAATCATAGTGCAAAATTTGACCTCAAGCTTCACAGTATGAGTTTTTGTACCCAAATTTTCAAAAGGTCATTTAATGAATGTGCAAATGTATTAGGGTTAAAGAACTGTGCCTTGATATATGAGCATGTTGTAGATCCTAGTGCATGGGTATCCACATCATTTACAAGTCACAAGATGGAGAGCACACATCGTCAGTTCATCACTTACACTGACCACACTCAATCATTCCAGAGCTTTTGAATATATTACCAAATGCACTAGTGTAGCTATCAAAATGAAATCTCGACATCCAGTGTTTTTCTTGCATTTGCAATGTTCCTAGAGATTTCTCTGTCTCGGACAAGTAATTGCTTAGAGAGAATCTTATTATTGTCTGTAGATCTTGCCCCTGCCTGCATTTATTGCAGTATGGATTTACATTTGGTCAATCAATTAGTATTAACTGCATCTCTCTTTCTTTCTAGTTCAAGCATTGATGACAAGATAGGTCATTTAATTGATCCAAATTGGTGGTTTTTTTAAAGTATAAAATATTTCCAAATATTTTATTGACTTGTTAGCTTGCTGTCAATTAGAAGACCAGACAATTTTTCATTGCTGTTGTTGTTGTTGTCTTATAACAGACTGCTCAAAGATCATGGTCCAAGCTGTACAGGTGGTTGGTACTCATATCCCTGGTACTATACATGTATCTACAGAAGGTACAGGAAAACAATATTTCCTTTGTGTACTATACAAATATGTGTACAAAGGAAACCCAGTCTTGAGAAATTCAATGAAACCAATATTTGAATCCAATCTTTAAAAGTAAATACCAGAAATGTGTAACCCTAAGTACAAATGAGTACAAGGCAAGAACAAGGCAAGTTCAGTAAATATACAGGACCAAATCAATAACTAAACTCGACAGGGTGGGGAGTAAAGGGACATACAATGTATTATGCCCTACGTGTACATGTACATGTAGGAGCAGTGTAGGTAAAAGAACTAACAAGGAACTCCAAAGACATATTAATATGAAAATCAATTGATCCAAATATCTGCCCATATCACAGTATAAGGTATCACTCAAAGGGTTTTGAGCCAAAGTTTGTAAGCACTTTCAATGATGAAGCAAATGCAGTTTAACAAACACATGCTAATTTCATAACATTTTGCAATGTAATTTGCTATTTTCTACTGTAAGTGTAATACTAAACATTATGATTGGCCATTTTTCATAACTTCAAATGGTTCAAAGATAATACCTCTCCATATGCTAATTAGGCTAATATCCCATTTTTTTAACTCAAAACTTAAACCAGCAGTCCAGTGGACAAGGAAGAGTGACCAATCATGCAATCTTAGTCTGGTTTGTATCCGTCCCGCATTCTAATACTTCAGGTGTCATTACAGTCCTAATTAATATCAAAATAACACCTGCTAGCTTTTATTTTTAAACCTTTTTGAAATGAAAAAGATCCTATGACAGTACAAGATCTTGACCATAATTTGTATCAATTGTGGTCAGTGGATATCAGTCCGGATTTTACAAATCATTTGGATATTTTTAGTGCTGAATTGTCACACATTCAGTCGAAAAGGTTGCATTTATTTTCAATAAAAATTTTAACTTGTCATAATAAATTCACATGAAATGTACATTTTATACATTTGAAGAAGTTCAATACACTTCAGTGCATCTATATGCAAGATGCAACCAAAATAGATCTATCCTCAATTTGAAATGTGTGAACCACAGAACCATATCTCTGATAAATCTTTCCAACATCGCACCGTCATCGTACGAGTACGCTCTATCCAATTAAGCGGTTGTCAAATCTCCAGTGAAATTGATCACCTATAAACCTAACACAGGTAGTGGGTTCTCATGGTAGTTATAACTGAAGGATGCTTTGGTTTTCCTGAGGGTCCCATAACATATACCTCAACATTACATCATATTAGCGACAACACCGCTAACTACATGCAGGAAGAACGCACGAACGAGAGCTGATTTTGGTTTGGAATGCTAATTATAGCAAGGTCATGGCCCAATTTGAATTATAAGATGTGTCATTATGTTCAGAAATACATACTTGGCTAAAATGGGAAAGGTTTCCATTGGCAATGTTACTGAGCAAGGCATGAGTTCGGAACGGAATATGAATTTTCTTTTGTGAACGGAATATGAATTTTCTTTTGTGATCTTA
This sequence comes from Amphiura filiformis, assembly GCF_039555335.1. Classification (NCBI taxonomy): domain Eukaryota; kingdom Metazoa; phylum Echinodermata; class Ophiuroidea; order Amphilepidida; family Amphiuridae; genus Amphiura; species Amphiura filiformis. Next base: position 41,984,400 of record NC_092630.1, read on the forward strand.
AAGCAAATTTGGTGATGTCTTAAGAACAACTTGAGACAGAAAAGCCCTTAATCAAATTTGTACTTGAATACCTTTGCTTTAATTCAATTCATTCTGTTAACTGTATAAACAAAGTCCAAATCAAAGAACAAAATATTCCAAACCAGCTTCTTCTAGAACTTGGAAATGTGATAACATTGTCAATTTCACACCGTGTTAAAAAAAAAAAAAAGAAGAAGAAAAAAAGCAGTATTTTAATCAAAATAAATCAAACATTCCTTGAAAAAGACGATGCAATCTTACCTGACATCCAGATTAAGAGTCAACATTTTGACAATAGGCCTATATTCCTTACTACTGTATTATTCCCAGATAACAGTATTGTCTATACATGTAAGGAAGAAATTACTACACTAACAATGATCTAAGACAAAACCCTGGCGCTTCATCATAATCATGTCCTCCACTGAATATCTTCTCAATCAAGTCTGAGTCTTAAATTCAGATTCACTAAGGAAATCCATCGTCCTATCCAACCTTCTGACACATATGCAAATGGGCGGAGTGTTGAATAACAACTTGCTACTCATAGGATAAGATGTACAACCCCTTAGTCTTTATAAACCTCTAGTCTTAACGAACTTGTAGACAAACACCTTGCCGCCATTATTTAGTATTACGGTCTAGATATGGCTTATTTTTTGTTTTGCTACACATTTATCTGCTTTTGTTTTCATGCAATTACAATTAATTAATTAATTAATTAATTAGGTGCCAGCACTAAAAATCAGATAAAACAATTTAAAGACACTTTTCCTGTAAGCAAAGCCTGCCAAAATACAATCTGGGCAAATTTTTACATACTTCAATATTTAAAAAAAATATCACGACAAAACAGGCTGACAAACATACTAGCTGTTATATGATTTTAGTGCTGATTAACAACCCACTAAACGAGCAAATTTTTGCTGAAATGTTCCTTAAGTAATCGACCTTTATAAGCTTTTAATTAACGGCTCTATTCGTTAACTTGACCACGTCTTAAGGCACAACCAATCAAGGATTAAACAATTTTGATATTGAGGATTAAATTCTTTTGAAGGGGTAATTAAACATAAGCCTTAGTGGGTGGCTTGCAACAAAAAATACCTTCACACCGATGTGCGTACATTTTGGTTATGATTGACAGATATCCATTTCAAGAGATATGATGCGAAATATGACAGCTTCCCAGCTGAGCTTTGACAACAAATGAATTTGATAAATATTTATGCATAGGTGTGACATTTTCACACTTACTTTTTTGGGTGTACCACACACAATTATCCAATGCTTAAATCGGATGTTTTGTTAAGCTTCGAGCAAGAATACCAGGTTTCGTAACTAAAACCGCCCCACTAATGAACTAAATATGATTCATCTATGCGTACGCACTGTAGATGCCAATGCACATGCACGCATCCTGACGTTCATCTATATGGAACCAAATGTGACACACATATCCTGGGAATTATTTCAACGAAACCCATCACACTACCAATCAATATTTCATCGTTGGGACATCTGTTGTCCTATGCTGTTGTCACCATATCATGGGATTAGCAGAAAGCAGCTACTTGATTCACCACATAAAGACAACAATTGTTTTAGTCTTAGAAGTTGGTTTAGGTACGACATGGCACTGACCGGTCACCATTTTGCTTCTAAAATTCACTAAGTGCTATGACACCTAACAAATTAATGATGTCATAGATTAAAATTCTATGGAATTTTGTATTCCTCTCATATTTCCTGTGCATTATACTTACATTTTATAAGGTTTTGTTAGCTCATAGATGAGATTTGTTTGTTAATCAAGTTCCTTTATTTAATTGATTATTAAAAGAAAAAACTTCCAAGACTATCAGTCACTTGTGTTGGTCAAATTTTTAAATTTTTATAAAGGCAAATCGCATAACTTCAGGATATTCTTGGATTGATCAAATTCAGTTTGATAAATTAAGAAACCTGAAGGAGATGAGACAGAATCCAGAGGATGTTACTCTTGAACTATACTTCAAGTTTATGGGTATCACTGCTTTTTCAATCCCATCCTTATAAAACATAACCTTTCTTTGCGTTGGAATTGGCAATGTACTACACTTTGGTTCACCTCAAGTTCGGTAGTGAATGCGGTTGTGCTGCAAGTGTACTGACTAACTGCTCTTTTACACATATGTGCATGATCTGCACGAATAACTTTGTGTGTACGATTCGATGTCATGTCCAGCGAAATATGCGACTGCATCACTTCCAAACTTGCAGCAAACAGAAGTCTAGCACTTCTGATGTATCGCAGGTGTTTTTGTGAAATCTGCCCCTGTGCTACAAGAAGTTCCATGTACCATATCATTACTACACATTATTTTAATACTACATGATCCCTTAAGATACCATGTTTACCCATCCGACCAACAGATGGACAAGTCCGGCTGTTGTTGCAAATCTTCCTTGGCCATTGGTCAACTCAAGAGACAACAGGGGTAACTACTAATACTAAGGGTCTTATTGTACACTTACCTCCTTGGATCGATGACTTCAATAGAGAATTTCCTGTCACGGTAGTAGATATTCTGTAGCTGACGCCAATGGAAGACCTGCAACAATAGAGAGAGAGACACACATATTGAGTGATTGTGACAGATAACATGGCGCTCTAGCTAACCATCGGTAAAGTTCGCATTAGCCTGCTGGGTGAAAAACATAAAGTGAGTGACATCTAGGGCCAATCCCTGTAGAGTTTCAACCCTAAAGGGAAAGCCATTATTGATAATGTCACAAAACTTTTTTAAAGTGCACTTAAATTAAGGACATAAAGCAAGGACAGAGCACTTAGGGGTATTGTGGAGGCAAGTAATTCTATTCTAAAAGAAAATCAAGAAGCTTAGCATCATTAAAACTGTAATGTTGGTATACTGGCTATTGTTTAAAAGTAAGAAGCAAATCATGTTGTGTACATGTTCTTGACCCTACATGGTTCATAATTCCCTATGATGGAAACCAGTACCAGGGCATTGCAATATCAACGTTAAGATCATGTTGCTAGGTGAATTCCTGCAGACATGTATGTTACTATTGACATCCTGATTGAAACACTTGATACATTATGACAACCTATACTATCAAGACTGCGCACATATCCTATAAGTTTTTTTATTTCTATCATCCAGGAGATGTAAAGTTGGCTTGAGGACAGGGTGTGACACATTGAGTAGTGCTCATCACTGTCAGGAACACTTTCATCAATTATACTTTGTGCAGACTACACTTCATAATATGCCACTATGCACAAGTTGAACCGACTCTGTATAATCTGATCAGCTTGATATAGGAGAGAATGATTTGTTTTTTATTAATATTATTGCGCAAGTTCCAACTTAAGCCTGCGTAAATTCACGAAATTTAGCGCACTTCAGTCATGCATTACGCAAAGTGCCGTTCGCGTAGGTGCTGCACCCAGCTGTGTGTACACCCTTCTATATCAATCCACGGCGTTATGAGTCCCGCCTTACAAGCTGATCAGTGTAGGCAAAGTCATTTATTCCAATTTGGGAAGATAAAGAAGCGACTTTTAGTCGGTATGATACAGAAATTGAAAGTTCAAACCTTAACCATGTTATTTTCAGTATCCATGCCTATCAAGTTAGCAGCAAACTTATGACGTCTTGTTCTTTTGTGCTTTGACAGTAACTATAATGCATGGTACAGAAATTGAGAGTTTAAAGCGCATCTTTTGTTTCCATATTAATCCTTATTCTTGGAATAATACAATTGATATTTTTTTATTCTCTCATACAAAAACAGTTTCAGCATTCATTTCTACAGTCGATAGCTTCATATTCAGATTCATAGTTCTCCCTGGTTCAAGGGTAGGCCTAGTATTATCAGCTTTTCAATAAAATTAACAGATCAGTAGTTGCTGGCCAACCACTTGGAATGATGGTATCAAGGCTATGCCGATTGTCAACAAGCTTCTTATCAGACTAATCAAACTCATTTATAACCCAATAAATACTGTATATTCAAGGTGTAAAAATTTAGTCTATAGATCATTTGTAAAGTATATTCTTTCATACCTATATTAAGTATGAAATTATGAATTGTTGTGACAAATGAAAATGGAAATTTGTCTGAATGTAAGGCCGTTAAAAATGTACAGATTTAATGATTTTTAATCCTGTCCCTGATAATTAAATCCCTTTTATTCAAAGCAAAGATTCTGACTGTTTTAATACATTTTTCTCCTTTTAATCAGACTTTTTTTAATTATCACCATTTACTAAAGATTTTGTATGGAAATCTCTCCATTAGACCCAAGTTAACTCTGGTTAATCAAAGTTACAAGCCAATTTGCAGGGAAATCTCTCCATTAAACCCAAGTTAACTCTGGTTAATCCAAGTTACAAGCCATTCTTCTATATATTGTAATCAAGTACTAACACCGGCTGGACCCAGATTTCTGAATGAATTAATTTATAATTAGCCAGACAAATAACATAAATTATGAGTTAAACAGGTGATCACAGGTATTCTAGATCATTAATTTTCCAAAGGATTGGCACTAATTAAAAATTACTAAGTTCACCGGTCTTATAAGCAATATATTTATAGGTCAAAGAATTTATTATCCAGAAATTTGGTTTTGGCTTCAGGATGATGGGGTAATATGTATGAGAGTTAGGAAATCGGTAATTCAGAAATGTCCGAAAATAAAATTCTTATCAGCCTAGTTCATATTTAATTGTATGTGATTATACATGTAAGGCAGTATTTAGGTTACTTATTTGCTTGATCAAATTGTTGTTTATTAGTACATTTTTTAGCAACATTTTCAGCTATTTTCATGGAATAGTGTGTTTATGTATATTTGATTACATAATGTCTAAATGGACATGAATGAATGAATTTTTTGCAATAAAAAACAGAAGTGAAAAATAATTACATTCTATCAAATCTCGAGTTTTTACCAGATTAATTATTCCACTTTTAAATTACTGAAACAATTATTAGGAAATACTGTATGATTTGTCAGGAATGAATCGCTACAACTTGACTTTCTGTTTTGCGGTTCTTTGATGCTGAATACTGCATGTGTGGGCGGACTAACTAAATAACACAGCAATTACACAAAAGATTTAAACAATTTGCCTAGAAAGTTAGCAAACAAGAATTTGAAAGAACTTATCACAAGTCAATATCAACTATTTGCCATTTTTGATGCGCCCAGTGACTTCTTTGATTCTTCATACAACCATAGATTTTATTGTGAAAAATCATGTATAATTATGATCATGTAATCTGACAATTCTATCAACTGCTGATTCTGCATGTAATATGATTTGAGTCAGACTGGAGAAAAAAGTACAATTTGGCAAAATAGAATTAGAGCACCGCTTTTTTAACTTGAAATAACATTTCCCAAAGTACTTTTACACTTGGATTACTGTGAACCCTTCAATTACCTATTGTTTTGCTGGTTTTAATCAATTAGGACATATGAAAAGTAATAGCTATTCTAGTGTGTGTATATGTGTCTCCTAAAATTGCACATGTGTATTTATGTGGGTTGCGTATGTAGGTAATCATGTTCAATCCAAATGCAACTCATGGTTTGATACCGGGGTTACTGGGTTACGGTCGATATATCGAAAGATGATTTTGGGACAGGAAATTATGACTGATACAAAGTATTTGTTCCCCAACTGTCAACCCGAATTATAACCGATTATTTCGCATAATTTCACCAGATGGGAGGAGCCGTTGGACCCAGCTTCACATAGCTTAAAATACAATGAATCTAAAGATAGGACTAAGTAATGTGAAACTGGCAATGTATTTCTACATTGATGTACATTTTCCAACTGATCTGACATTGTTGTAAACACCGTTATGTTGACAGCTATACTTTGATTCACCTCAAGTTCAGTATTGACATCAATGCCTTTTGAGTGCCGACAATCCGCCCTTGTATGTGCATCTACACTTTGCGCAATTGACATTTTAATACATGCACACTTCAATACTGCGACCAGCGAAATACGCACCTATGCCACTACCTGAGTGGAACCAATGTATACTGTATAGCATTATACCTACCTTTCTTGGAGTGATTCTATCTGCTAAATCATATTGTCCTATTCCTTTAAAGCTAAGACCAAGCCACCACGGTAAACCACTTTTGTCTTTGATTTCGTAGTAATGCACACCATATGTAGCTAAACTTTCAATTAATTGCATATAACTGGAATGAGAAATAAAAACAAAGAATATATATATTAATGGTTACGTTGTTATTAAGTTGTGATATTTAAATGACAACCGGACTATAGGGTATAAAGATGTCCAGCTTTAGGAATAGAAAATTGATAAATGCATTCCTTTGATTAAGGTCTGGAACTGGAAAATTATTATTAAAGCACTCTGACAACTTCAGATAGAATTGCAATGACTTTATTATCACAGTGTTTGCAATAATTTATTTGATTTCAAATAAAACAAGGCTGAAATCAGAAATCATTTTTCTGTTGCATCGTAGCTTTAAAGTCAGCAATTAAACTTCACAAAATCTTCAAATCACACAACCCTTAACACAGACAGTGCCCCAACAACATCTCATCCTTTGCAATAATCCCGCGAACACAAAGACTCATTTCGGCTCAAGTTATCCAACAACACCTTCATCCTCAAACCTGGCCTCAGCTTTTCAACCAAACCGATACCTTGGCCTCACCATCTCACAGATATAAACAGACACTGCCAGTGGTGCTTTATCTACCTCCGTTCTTCATTACTACCCTCATGCAATAAGTCAATAGCATTTACACAGATGAGCCTTTCTGCTTTAGGATGCGGTAACCATCTACATGCTGCTTACAACTAGTGCTTTATCCATACAATTTGCTTTCACGCATGTTATCAGATGGTTTACAATTTGTCACATACTTTTCCCCAATTTTGTTTTAACCACGGGTTTATTAGTAAAGATTGAGATATCAATGAATGTTGACAACAGCTAGTTAGACAAACTATCTACATGTATACACCTGATAACACAACACTGCCATTGGCTGCTTTGCTTTATTTAGAATCTGTTTGATTTTTTATCCTTTCAAGTTACGTAAAAATTGTTTGTGGAAATATGTTTCGAAGTATGTGTGTATCTTGCAGCATAAAATTTGCATCATATCTAAACTTTCATTGAGGATAAATGTATTTTAAAGAGCAATATGAAATGAAACCATGTTCTGTTGCATAGAACTGACTGTAGAACATTAACGTTTGCCGACGGCACGTAACGCCTTAGACGTGACGAGAAATAAGATCAATTAATGCGGGTCACACTATCTCTCTCTAGATAGTAAGAGGGTGATAATATCATGCGAATAATACTGGATGTTCAGTCTGCTGCTACTCACTGATGGTGACATTATTGATAGGAACGTCTTTATTTATAGAAAATCAAAATGCAGATCAATACATTACTGGCCTGGTCAAGGGATTTTCTCTGCATAGCAGGTCTGTCTAGGAACTGAAGATATGAGTATGAGTATCATGTGTATAGCACAGGCGGCTCTATGCTGTACTCTGATACCTTGGTGCTCGCTATTCAAAAAGTGTCGCGGTTCGTGAACGGGGCTACATGGAGTTCTACATTTGTACAGCAATCGTCAACATTATATGGAAACCACAACAAATCCTAACAAAATGTTCAAGCACAGTCCAACCTCATTTAGCAGGACCTAGACAAATAATCTATGGAAAAGTATATTTCTCAATGCTAAGACACAGTGTTTTTTAATGCCATTAAGTATTGGAAGGACACCTTATTGTCATGTAGGGGAAACTGGGGTAATTGTGGCCCCCTTTTGCATTTTTACCATGTAATTCTTTAAGTATGAACTGGAGAAGTAAAATTTCTGCATGAGTGGATAGAGGCAATGGGTACCATCAGATGTGATAAATATAATTGGAAAATATATTACAATTTGCATAATAATTAACATAATGTTTTAGGGAATACAATTACCCCAAGCGGGTAATTGTGCCCCTGAACAAAATAAAGAATTTAAAGAGTATTGTGAATCCAGTTCTTCCTGATAACTATTAATAACATGTTTTATAGTCATAGCAATAATTTTAGGCCATTTGAACTGGTTTATTTACCAGAAAAAGGCATTTTAAGGAATTTTGTAAAATACTTGTTATTATGCTAATTTTTGCATGCGAAACTGCGGCGGATCTAACTGTTCATTATACTTCTGTGTTTTGACTTGAAAACATACTAAATATGTCTTTTTTTGTTTCAATAATGACCCCAAATGGCTAATTTGATTAACATATAACATATTAATGACCAAAATAGCTTTTTAGGGGGTCAGATGCAAGTAATTTGCATAAGACATGAACAGGGGCTACATTTACCCCAAGCCGGGTATTACATAATATGCAAATTTAGCTCATTAAATAAACATTTTTTTTATAAAATTGTTATATCAAAGGGAACTGTTATGATTACCTTTTATGTCAAACACATACAAAATAGTCAATGATACAACCAATAAGTACCACCCCTATGAATAAAAAGTGGACTTGCCACTTTTTTAGAGCCATTTGCGATGTCGCTCCACTAATTAGACCCCCCTCATAAAAATTTTAATGCTATTTGAATAATTTTTTCACCAAACAGTAACATAAAGACCACTCTTTCATACAATACAAAGTTAAGTCACCTAGACCAATGCTTAGTATAAAGACACCCTGATAAAGACAAAGGGGCCACATTTACTCCGGGCCCACAATTACCCCAGTCTCCCCTACATTCAAATAGTATCAAAGTGTTATTACCCCAGTGCCTTCTTGGAAAGCAAATCATGTTGTTCAAATTTCAACACTTTGGACATGCAATGATGATGCAGAAATGCATGTGATTTACTTTTTTGCACTCATCAGGTCACTGCTTGGTCGGCCATCACTACTGGACAGTCAGGTTTTACTGTTTTTTACCATAATCAAGCTGTGTGATGACATAAATTATCAAAATCTGTTTGACTTTCCTTTAAACATCCACTACGAATATTTCTCTCTCTAATCATACACCATCCAATTTAATCACTGTGGATGTCACATTTTCATCCCACACACAACTCATGAATCAACTCAGTATTAGTACTTTAATTGTGACAATAATCTCCTGCATCATCAAATGACAAAACTCAAGCATCACTGACATTATCATTCATCTTCAAACCCTTCACTTGATACATTGCTACTCACAGAGCTTTTTACATTAGTATGCAAGCTAATTTTGTACAATTAATTTATTTTCCCTGCTTCACTTATTGTCAGAACTTACATTTTCACTATTTGCCTTAATTTCCACACTAAGGGTCTGCAAGTCCTAAAAATATTGCCCTGTAACTTCAAACGTGTGAACAATTTACATGTAAATTTGAAAGTCCTTACCACAGGGCACACACCAGCAAGTCAACCATCTCTCAATCAAAAATAATCGCAGAAATCGGGGAAAACTGTGACAACAATCTCAAGAAAAACACAACAGACACCAAGAAAACACCTTTGAGTGCCCTCAGGATCATGGTAAGCTTGGTTCTTTAACCTCGCCAAGCAGGATGAAATTAACTTTGACCTTGTGAATCAGGCTACTATTATGATTTTTTTGGATACAAAATAACATACAAAATAATGTTTGACCTGGTAATAATGACTTTCCCAAGTGGTTTTCCCTGGTTTGATTTTGTAGCAATTCTTTTCAAAAGAAATATCTTTTATTGACTGAAATTGTGGTTTTATAGTAATGTTTGAAAAGGATTTATGCTGCCTTTTGTAGTGTAGCTGAGTATGACTTGACTAAATATTTGAAAACAAATCTCCCTATTTCTCATGAATTTCTTAGGAAAAATATATTCTTTTATAAAGATGAATAGACTATTTTAGCATTTGAGTTGATAGATTTTATCAACTAAGTGACAGAAGTCATTCTTTTGATTTACTACAGGACTAGCTGAGAACACTTGAGGCTGCACACTTTTTGAAATCCAGAAAGCAACCACAAATCAGGACAAAATTTTTTGTATCCATTAATATGTAAAATTTCAGTTTAGACAACTTTATATTTACTGAAATCAGGACATATATATATTGTACAAAAATCTATCCACATTCAAAGCTAGGTGAACAATATTCTATGTATCACACACCCTTCACTCATAATCCTTTAAAATAAGCCTATTGAGTAATTGTGTAACAAACCACAGAATTCAGTAGCTCTCCTCCCTCTATTATCTATTCCACAACCTGTCATATTAATCATAATTTCATTCATTCAAAATATTTTAATAACTTTAATACCAACTTTTACTATGCACTTATCCAACAAGCTGGTGAATATAGGAAAGTACAAAAATACCAGTATACAATACATCGACTTGATATAAAATGCCTAACACTCAGACAAAAATGTCATACAAATGACTGGGCAAAAATATGGATTTTGAAAATGCATGAAAAAATTGTTCCCTGAACTAGAAAATACTACATGTTTTACTAAAAGGGCTAGTGACATTCCTTTTAAATACTCAATTTGGCGTAATGCTAAGAAATTTATAGGTACATTTACACTCAATAAAATATTGGCTGTTCTGGTTGGAAGCATAATAAAAGAAGGGAAAATTCAACAGGTCTGCCATTTTATCCACTACAATGAACAGACCCAATGAATGACTAAATCACTCAAATATTCAAAGGAACCTTTTGCCTGTATTGACATATTGATAAATATTTGCTTCTTTGTGCTATGTGTTTCACTTCCCTGAGCATTAAGTGCAAGTTCATGTAAACCATCAATTATTCAATGCTATATATTTCATTATTCAGCCATTTATTTAGCCTCTATTTTAATTGAACCATGGACATGGAGATTTGTGTTTCCACTTCCAGCTATTCTCATGTGCAATGTTATGCTAATTTTTAAACATTCAAACTTTTTAAAGTTAATGTTGCAGAAGGCAAAATAAAAGAGGGGAAAGAATGAACCAAAATAGGCAATGCCAATGAGTGATTAAATAAACTGCTTCTATATGAAATGATGGTTTCAGACAAATTTACATTACACATTTTGCACTTTTTGTTGCCTAAAAGTAACGCCAAACACTTTTAGGTGCCTAAAATTAAACTAAAATAATGTCATCTGTGCATATAAAATCAAAAATGAGATGCAGCAGCAATTGACAGTCACACAATACAACAGTTTGCAAGGGTCACATTGTTTGTGTGAGAAATCTCTTAATTAAAGCCCTCATCTGCATAGTGAAACACAATACAACATAGAACATTCCTTCTCTCAGCATTTTAGAAAGGAAACTTATCTCACCTAGGTCTTACTTCCACCATCTAAGCTTTCAACCAAAACTCAAAAGATTGTAACTTAAGCTCATAAATACCTACATGAGAAATACCTACTCAAAAGTAAATCTACTTAGTATTCAAGGTAAATTTACACAATAACAATAGGTTGGTATTAATCCAGACATGGCCAAAAAGTCTCTTTTTGTGAAATGATAAACATTTTATTGCTGATTAAACAGACCTAGTTTGGATTTCTGCATTTACTGCTTTATGTAAATCTCAGTGAAAAGCTGATTACCTTTCACATGAGGTTGTTAAATAAATGTGCAGGACACTAAAGCATTTCCTCTTTTGTTATAATGAAGAAAATCTATGGTTAACCAAAGCCAAATTCTGGTCTGTTATATTCAAATTACAACAAAATGTACATTTATTATCATTATAAGCTTACAAAACAGGTAAACCTACAAGTAAGTAGACCTGGTCCAGAGTGTGAGCGGGAAATTACTACACAATGATGAAAAATACTAGTGTGGACTGGGTCCTAGCTTTTCTCAGATTATGCCAACTTCCTCATCATTCTACTTCATACATGTACTGATGTAGTACTTCCTATTATCGACTGAATGAGTCCATTTCCTGCAGTTATTGTTAGAATTGGTTTCACATCGTAATAATGGAACAAATGATACATTATTTGGTCAAGAAATCAACATTTTTAGCAACTTAAAATAGAACTTAAAAGTCAATGTGGTAGACCTAAGCCCTGTAGGCAACATTATTTTTGTGGGAGTTTTCTGCACAACACAAAAGCAGCCTCCCATAGTCCATGAGTCACTCACCTTAATGGTTTTACATTTAGATACACAGCCCACAGGCAAAGCTTACCCCCATTAGTTTACCTCTCTATCAAGGGTCAAAAACAATGACCACTTGAGGAGGTTTACTGAAGTAGCTTTTTTCTCTTCAGCGATGATTGTCCTTCGCTTTTAAAAGTTGTCTGAGAAACCTACGACTGTTTTCATATTGTTGTGCACAACTTTATTGAAAGCATGGGTGTTGCACAAGTATCTGTTCTTTCAAATAGCTTTAAGGAAAAACAACCTTCCTTTTTCCCTCCAAAAAACAACTGCTAAAAGATAAGGAGACAATTGGGAGAGGGCAGTGTACTCAGAGGCTATGATTGTAATGCAAACATTTAGCCTGCAGAATGAGCTGTTGAGAACACAACTCCTTTGGCAACAACACAGCTATCTAAGCAAGATAGCAGTCAATCATTTCACACTTTTAGCCTCAGAACAATCCCAACATGTACATTGTATTTTACAGATGTTAACTTATAGAGACTATATTAAGAGATAAATGAACTTTTAATTGTCTATCCCCATGGTTGGCTCAATGACAGCACTGACATAGACAACCACTTCATAAATTTTATCTGTAACAAGAAATGCTTTAAAAAGACAATGCCACGGATGAAGACCATGTTTCATAATTTGCTAATTTCCATTGATCATGTTGATAGTCCATGATATGCTGGTAATCACTAACAGACCACAAAATAGACCTTAAAATAACAACATACATGTGTGTACTTACTACCCCCACTTTCAACAGCCAAAACACTATCACATATTTCAAAAGGCATCTTATTCATCTAAGTGTGATACATTGCCAATAATATCTTCTCATGAAGAGTTAGGACTTCATCCAGCAACCTGAATCACACATGCATCTTTCAACAGATAAACCTGTCACTCATATCACACAGACATATGAAATACAATATACCAGAATATGACTAGTACTGCAAATATTATTGATGACAACAAAATGAATATTCTGTATCTATTGGATGTTTCATTCCACAACAATTTTTCTGGGAGAGTTGCCATGTGGGAACAATCAGACACGTTTTTCACTTTAACCTTTTGACTCCGAGGGCAGAATCTTGAAAATGATGGCAAATAATGTATTCTTTTGGATCTTGTAGAACAAAATGGCACCAACTGATGACTGATTTTACAAATCTATAATGACTTGAACCTGGATTTTGTACTTTGGATAAATTGATTCCATTGGTTACAAAGTAGCTTCTCACAAAGTTCAGTGACTTATTTGAAGATATTTTGGTACATTCTTCCAAGAAAATTCTACTTTCAATAATATTGGTATGATATCTGTTTTGCAAAATCAATCTACCCTGTATTTTCTTAACATTACGGTTTCTAGATATCTTGGCAAACATTTTGTCATGCAATGGGCAAAGTTTTAGAAATCTCATCCTAAGATGACATTTTTAAATCTGTGAAAAGAAAATTGTATCAAAACCATCACATTTGATAGTATTTGGAAGGCTACATATATATCTCTTTTACAAGTTAGCTCATGACCTTTTGAAGTATTTCCCATACACCTGAACTACATCCTTTATTTCCCAGGGTAGAATCTTATATCATGGTTCAGATCATGCCTGATGGCTTTCATGTGCAAGGTGGTGTTATGTGTTGCTTGACACTTAACTTAATCACTCTTATTTCAAGACTTCTAGAACTATTTTTGTAACAATGTGGCTACATGCTAAACCCTCAGCAACATTCTAGAGCAGATGATGAAAGTTGCTTTTGACTGCATGTATTATATAGCTCTCACTGCTTTCAACACCTGAGAAGAGACTTTCATATTCCCAACTTAGAATTCTCTTGTTTACACACTGTGCGATTCTGGATAAGGAAATACATGTTTCCCACAAACGTTCTTAGTTGCATTTATCGAAAACCTGAGCTAAAATCTTCATAGTCCAATTCCGCAGATGAAAACACACAACAGATGTAGCAAAAGCATACAATTTTCATATTTGAAAATTATTTCAGGTTACATTCAAATTATGTATATTGATTTGTCCCAAAAGTACATTAGCTTGCATATTTTTCATCTCATTACTTCTAATAACATGAGCATGTTAGAAAATGAAACACTCCCTGTTAAAAATGCTGTATGCACTATTGCACATGTTGTGTCATGCAACTTCTAATCTAAACTTAGCTTTTGCATTATGTATACATTATGTCGATATTGAATAATTTGATTCACTAATCACACTGTCTTGAATTATTAATCAGATCTGGGAGATGATAAAACCTTTATCTATTGTATAGCATGTCTGATTATATAAACATTCAATATAAATTTTTAATCCAGGATCTGCTACTCTATTGAAGAAAAAAATCAATAATAATATCACAAAAGTTGTGATATTGCACACATAAACATGGAGGTCTTCATGCACAAACAAATAACAACTGCTCAAATGAAATTTGAATTACACATAATATTATTAACTTTTAAACCAAAAGGAGTTATTGTTGCAATATGTGATAACAGAACAGTGAAGTAATCAAGTGTATAGAGGCCAGTGTTTAACCCAAAAATATATTTGCTTGCATGCATTTTTCTGTTGCATTTTCTATTTTCTGCTTAGATTTTCCGCTTTAATGATTCACTTTGTTAGTGGCTTTGGTTCTTCTTCCCAGATGGCAAGTTATTGCTATGCATACATTAGATGTTTGAATGTCAAGATTGCCTTAATTTGTTTGTTTATTCTTTTAATATTTTAGGATATTTATCAAACTATTGATTTTTGAACAAATTTTTGAAAAAAAGGGTAAATTTTAACGTATTGACTAGAACTCACAGTGAGAGTTTCACTGACACTGCCAAGAGGCCATATTTTCAACCAATTGAGGAAAGACATGCCCAGTACAGTAAGTGCAATATTGTAATAATATGGATTTACATAAACACATACAAATGTACAATGTACAAAATGTATGCCTACATGAACGCCAAAGCAATGTATCCCAAATGTCATAAAGCAACAAGTTCCCCCACTAAGCTTGATTATATCAGGCCTAAATCTTGATTAGGCTTTGCTTTTAATATTTCTGATTAGAGTATTTTAGTATGCTTCCTGTGGAGGCAAAATGTGCCTACATGTGTTCTGTAGACAGTCAATGCACTATACATATAAATCTGGATGTAGTTTGGTGGAATGAAATTGAAACTAAAAACCACTGCAGTTAAATAAGTTGACCCACATTTTGGTTACTTTATTAACCCCATTATACCTTTTACAGGAGTATTGAGTGAATAGTATGAACAATATATTTTACTTGTTGTATGTAGCCCCCCCATATGATAGTAAATTTGAGCATTTAATTTACATTGAAAATGCAATATCTACAACATGACCTTAAATATGAAAGCAGGGCAAATGTACATGTATATTCTTGGGGATTGAAAACAATGATATCATAAATCATATACTGGTATATCAGTGTACTGATCAAAACAACTAACCACTTCAGAAACCACAACACATTCTTGATGAATGAAACACCTGGGCCAGGAAAGCCCACAACATGAATGGACTACTGGATACCACTACACCCACATTATGAACCATTTGCATGATTTGTTACACATAAAAAATATTGCTGGATGAAACATTGCTAAGCCTACAATTTGTCCTGTTACAGGTACATTGTAAGGCAGTATGCAGACTCCAAGTATTAGACATATAATATTTGATGTAATGTAACATATCTACGTTTTAATATTTAATCTAGTCCCATTCTATTTCTAGTAATGTTTAAGTTCTAAAAATGTTTGATGACGTAAAATCGATAATATGTTACGTATAATATCTGGTAGAAATATATTATCGATTTTACGTCATCAAACATTCGTTAGAACATAAACATTACTGGAAATAGAATGGCAATAGATTAAATAACGTAGATATGTTACATCAAATATTTTACGTCTAATAAGAAGTCTGTATACGGCCTAAAAGTAGACTCAAAGCTTAAGTATTAGTAATAGTCAGCAATTCACCCAGGTGAGTGCCTGAATTACTTCCTTATCGTTTCCTATGTTACATTGGCGCGTGATTCAAAAGCCTATAAAGCAGGTTTGAATTTACAAGTACCGTAGCATGACATCAATTAGCAGGTCTAACAAGATTGCTTCAATTCAATGAAATTTTAATTAATTGGCAGGTATCACAAGGTTTGAATACAAATTGACCTGGCATACACTCAACCTAACGGCAACACAAAAGTGTATATATTTTTAACTGAAATGAAATATACATGTACACCTGTATGTAACAAGTATTATTTCATAATTATTTGGTTGTACAAGTACTACCACCATTTACGAAATCTCACACTCGGAATTTGAAGCAAGATGCACAATTTTGCATTTGTCATTGTGTTTAGTTTACCGTTACACATAAGTTGATTTATGATGGATGGCCTGATCATGTGATTAACTGTCCAAGCAGATATTCCATTTTGTTTGTTTGAATGGCTCGTCTCACAAAATTACACATTTGAAGCAGACAATAAATGGTGGTACTGTAGACTAAAATCAATACTCAACCTTCAACATGTTTGTGCAAAATTAAGCACTTTGCTAGCGAAAAACTATTTAGATATATCATAATATATGCAGCAACTAAACACACAGCCGCAAGCTATGTCTACTACTACTGCTGGCATACATAAATGCACAGATTGTACAAGGTCATTAATACAACAAATCCTGAAATTTACATATCATTTTGAATCATGTCCTTAAATTATAGTCACATGCTGCAGCATGTGCACATTTTCATACAAAATTACAATCTTCATTCTACATGTACCTACCGATACCGGAAGGTAACTAGCCTTACACCTGTTCACGTTTCATTGCACATGTACATGCACAATACAAACCACAGATTCTATACCAATACATTTGAATAGAAACATCATCCACAGTGAACCAATCACTTACTTTCATCCATACAGAAATATCCTCCTCACTTATGACAAAGAACACCAATATTATATCCAGTTATGAGTATAAATTCCTGTTACTTGCTGTAGATCTAGATTCTATACATCCTAGTGATGTAACATCAATGAATTTGGAAGACCAGGTAGTCAAGTACTCACTAACATCCCTAGCTCACTACGTAGTACTACGTAGGAAATAGCACAGGCATGACACACACAGGCTTCTATTCAAAGCAAACACAGTGCATGAGTGGTGGTATTTCCACAGCCGAGTCCGCCCACTGTTTGTGTGACATCAATGAAGTGTTTCTAGATCTATTTCACAACCTTGAGATTGTCAAAAACCATTTCAACATGTTCAATGCTTCCTCAAATTCACATGTTATTCATGCTTTACTTTATTGGAAATATTTAAAATGTATTGGCATCATAATATTGTGACAAAAGAGAGGGAAGTTCACATAAAATATTCATATCTTAAATCCTCAATTTTGCTTTTGTTGAAATTTAAAAAAAATCAATAGTAAACACCTGACAGCCAGAGTTGGTCTAGTGAGTTTGTTTTGTTTGTGGAACACAATGGATTGTGACCTTTGCCCCAAAGGGGAGTCCATCAACCAACAAGCAGTTGATGATAAATATTAAATGAACGAGGAAGAGGGGAAATTGGTAAGAAATGACCGCGATGCTTGATTAGTAATCAACCAATTGGAATTTATAGTACCATAAACATCAAAATATTGTGTAGGACATTTTGAGGATATGAAACCGAACTCTAAATATAACCACCCTCAGTGGGGTCTCAGAACCCCTAAATATGATGACTCATAGTGGTCGACTAAATGTTATAATTAAAACAGTTAATTAAAATTTGCAATGTGCCATATTTTGATATTGATTTTATCCAATTGAAACTGGAAAGTCAGGGATATCAGTTTTGGTTCATCATGACTATATCGCAAGCCCTTGGTAGACCTTAGGGCAACGACAGTCTAGGTAGGCCCACTTGCTGGGAGTTTTATCATGTGTAGTCATGGCAGATCTGATGCAAACACAGAGGTCTTTATGTTGAACAATTTGCGATAATTATTTTGTTTTTATCCTGGAGATTCCTATTATTCAATATGTCTATCCAGCCGAGCTATTGAATTCATGCATCGGTAACAATTTAACCATCTGAAAAAAGTAAATACTGATCTTGTTCCTAAATAAATGCCCCAGGATGTTGAATTTCTTTTTTGAAATTTTTATGAGAAGGAAATTTGCAATGAAAAAAAGCTTATAAATCGAGGTGAAAATCACAAAGACAGACTCACTTCTTGTTCATTTTCAGGTTCAAATCCAAGATGACGGTGCCCATGCAAATAGCGTATTAACAGTAAATACTACAAAATTACATCAAAGTATTTATTAATGCATTTTTATGCAAAATGTGATTTACTTTAATAGTGAGATTCTATACTATTACTGGTAGTATTACTATAAGCACCTTAGAATGTATGTTGTCCATGCAATTTATTAAGCAAATTATTAATTGCGAAAGCCAGCAAATGCCAGTTCTATTACTTCTAATAGCTTATTACTCACATGATACATTGTATGACATAAACATTTCTGCATTTCGGTCAATTTTTCATTGACAAAAATATGGGGGCATTTATTAGACAGGACATCTATTTAATACATTATGTTTTTAGTATTACTGCAATGGTCTTTCTCTTCGACAAGAATATATTGATCAATTAAATTATAAATAAATTTTAAGCCATAGATTTTCTTTTTAACTAGTTGGCAATGTTTCCTAATCCATACATCCTATACTATCTGTTTCAATGCAATCTGGTTTGTTGTAATGTACACACCCATGCCAGAAATTTTTAGTCTGAATGCCGATTTAGAAAATCTGTTACAATTAAATATGAATAGGCCCCTGTGTAATTTGTGACATCATTCATTGGACCCCAACTTCAAAATTATGATGGTCGTATTGTATGCAAATAAATGAGTTATTGAAAGCTCAAGTCAACTTGATGATATGAGGTCAATAAGATGTACTGAGGCATTGGAAAGAGACATGTGCATAAGACCACAATGGTATGGGAAAACAATAACCAAAAACCACATAATCAGACCTCACAATTGTCTTACAACTCATTAAATATCAGCGGTCAACTAGAACAAAATAGTTACAGAAAGAAAGTTAATTAACAGTGATTAGCCATCAAATTTGTAACATTGTATAAAATACATAATGCTTTTCATACCCCAATTATGCCAGCTGTCTGAAGCAAGTTATATAAAATAAGCCCAATCGGCATTGGAAGTTTGCAATGCATTGTAGGACAGTTTTTGCAGTTTTAGGACACTTTGTCCTTTGACCTTTCAGAAAATTCAGAAATATTGGGTTTTTTTACTTTTTATATATAATCTAAAATGTTTTACAATATTTAAAACAAATATAAAAAATATTAGTGTGTTATAAATTAATTATTTGGTATTTTTAATGATCAAAATTGTGACAATAGTAAGAAAATTAATAATAATTACGTAAATTTTCCCGATATGTCAGAGGTCAAAGTGTCCCAAAACTGCTCTCAAAAACCGGAAGTTAGAATGGCGATTGGGCTTATTGTTCTTAAACAATTGTCTGAAGCAAGTATTTGCAGCGTTACTGTACCAGTGTGCACTTCAATCAGGAACATTTGAACTGAAATTGGTACATTTCTATATTTAGATCTATATCAAATTTTTTGCAAGTAAACAAGCACACAAAATCAACATATAGGCCTATATCAGACAATTATTCCACTTAATTAAATAGTCCATAGTACATAGTACAAGTTGATTGAACTTGGCAATGTCACATTGCCCTTCCATCTCATACAGACCATGTAGACTCCTTGTATTCATTCATGCCTATAACATCCATGTACAAATTAAATTAAAGCACACATAATTGTGAACCTTCTTCCAGCTATGTTATTTTCTTTATTTAATTATGTTCCAATAATGCATGGCAATGATATGCCCAAATTGAACCAACATGTTGTATGGAAAACGCAATGCCTTTTAATTGGTCACATGCACCAAATAATAATAATATGAAGTTTCAATACATCAATATACTATGATATGCAAAAGAAGAGCGTATTTTTGCAAATGGTTTTAAAAATAATATGTATTAAAATAGAAATGCATGATATGACTTGACTGTCATTTATAGCTGAAATACGAACTTCCCATTCATTTTCAACTCCCAACTGCTCCTGCAATTGTTTAATAGTTATATTGACCAAAATAATAATATAATTTATTTCTAATACAATAAATATTGTGTATTGGGATTCTTTTATTGTACTTATATTAAACAGGAAGATAATACAACAAACTATAATGCCATTCGTTTGTTAACTGTGTTCTTTGTATACGTAAAAACAACAATGAATGAAAGGAAAGGAGATTGGTGAACAGATTTCTCAAATTTGGAAAAAATTTCATTCCACTATATGAAGTTAGTTGGGCTACAATTCTGCTATAGGGTAAGGTATTTAGATCTGTATTTTGGATTTGATATGATCAAATAATAAAAGATTTAACCATGTAATTCCAACTATGAGAATGAAAAGTAGGGCAATCTTGCACCAAATGACATAAAATATTCATAGCTAGATTTGCCTGGCAAGCTTTTAAGGTAAATTTATGCATTTTTGGGTCAAGTTTTTATCCAAATCTAGGGCAGGTGACATTCTGTTCTTGAGTGGCATACCTACCTGTGATTCACTACCTGAGGGATCCTTTGACAAATTGACTTTGTATGCCATGTGTTAAAACCCTCATCACCTATGCATACCTGGACTCAACCTTACCTGAGCTAAAGCTCACCCATAACCATTCTCTCCATCTTTAGGAATAGTCTGGTGTTGCTTCTTGCAGTTTTAATAGTTAGTCATCATCCAGGCAGGTCCCTATCTCAAACCACAGACCAGACTTTTGAAATAGAGTCATAGCCTCATATCCCATGGCACAATTCAATATTTTCAATATCAACTTGCAAAATCATGGCGTTGACCTTTTGTTGTGGAGTATGAGTTTTCGAACCCAAAATTCACAGAGACATTTCATGTACAAAACAATGCCACTTTTGGGTATTAGCAATTTGTTTCTTGTTGTTTGTATCCTCATCACTGCATCCTGGGCATTGCATACCTGGACTCAAGTGTACCTGAGTTCACCTCACCGCCAAGAAATTACCATATCCCATTTTCTTGCTATCAGTGGGTCAGTTAGTTAGTCATTCAACCAGGCAGATCCCGTTCCAGATGTTGTTTACCCCACACAGTCTATCATCGGACACCCATTACAATATTACATAGGAATTTATACCTTGTGGACAGGACACAAATGGTTAGTAAACAATGGCTGAGGTTTGATGGCATGCCTTAAACATGAAGTGCAGGTCCTGGAAAAAGGGCTATGCTGTAAGTTTTGTGATGGTATCCACAGCACACAAAATACATGTGAAATCACTAATAACAGAGAGATACTTTTGAAACAATTCAGATTATTTAAAATTTTTCATCACTTTTTCAAAAAAAAACACAGTGACAGATCTGTGTAGCCAAAGTATATCAAATGCAATAAAATTTTTGACCTTGGCCACAAAAAACCTCTGATGTGCAATTTCAATGTTACCATTTACAAAATACTGTCAAATGTGAAAATTTGTTACTTTTCCATATTTTGCAAAATATGTGAGTATAGTGAAAATGCCCAGGGACGAAACGCAAACAAAGCAACCCCACCAAATATTATCTTTATATGCCTGAATCTTTGAATGCTCTTCATGCAGAATAATCGTCTGCAAATAGAAAATATTTTGATAAAGTTGACATTAAATATGTCCATAAATATTTGTATTTACAACTTTCTACCGAACTTTGACCCTGACAAACAAATTTACCTGTTGCTACACAACATTGAATTGCAGACTACTTTTGTCAACATCGGTTTGTTCCCAGAGAAGATATCTTACCCTTCCCAGAATCCTTTGCATCAAATGGCACTCCCATTACTTTGTACATGCTCCCTTTGTTTTTGTTTTTCATGCCAAACATGGGTCGATAGTCAAGAAATAACATATTTTGCCAGATCTGGATGTGCTCTGTTCATTGACAAATTTATTGAGGTAAATTTCGTCGCTATTGACCCATGTTGCACTGCATGTAGATAGCAAATCAGTACAGAAAATTGAAATGCATTATGGGAAGCGCAAGATATCTTATCTGGTTTGTTCCACAAGAAAACACTTGAAAAGCTCACAAAACTATCTCAAAAAGACCAGGGATACAATATGCAAATTCACACTTTTCATTACCAAACAATCCAAACAATTCATTGTAAAGAACAAGTTGCAAACTCGCGTTACGCTCTTGACTTTTCACAAAAGCGTTGAATTAAAAAGTCAGCCACAAATCATTGTAGCATAGCTTAAGGTAAAATACAGGTATTGCAAAGAAAAGTTTTCTATTTCGGCTTCTGGTTCACTACCCTTGGGTGCTTACTTGCATTTAGTAGGCGTGGGAATAATCAAAGATTTATATTAATTAGAGAGAAAAATATTGAAGGTGGTAAATTATCTTGAGAAGCCGCAGAAGTATATTATCACATGCCTTGCTTCAGTTGCAAATAGCAACATCAAGAAATAGTGATGTCCTTCTTATTCAAGGGTGCTGGACCTATTTGAACAAATAAGTTTTATTTTACACTAAAGCATGTGTAATTCAAAAGCAGGAAACACTCACACTATTAAGGAACACAACAGCCTCATCCCAATGGCATAGTCCAATAACCTCAATTACATAATCATAGTGCAAAATTTGACCCCCAGTTGCAGAGTACGAGTTTTTTACTCAAATTTTGAGTCATTCAATGAATGTACAAATGTATTGGGGTCTAAGAACTGTGCCCCTGATATATGAGCATGTTGTGGATCTTTTAGTGTCAATGTCTTAATGTAGAAACAGATCTATGCATATCCCAAACTTGTCACCACCAAATTGGTTGAAAAACGCAAAACTTAATTTTGTTATCCAGGATACTTAAATTCTGAAAGTTCACTACCTAATATTTTCATTCAGACATTTATTCAGTCTGTGACATGACACATATCTCTTTAATATCAGTATTACCGTAATTGGATTGCCAATCCATGAAAACAATTAAATGCAGTACAAAATAATTTGATAAAAATCTCATAACTTTACAAGGAAGTTGTAAACTTAATAAAATATGATTTGGTGATCATTGGCAAGGCATAGAAAAGCCTCATGAATACAAATCATTAAATGTACTTTCTCACTCTGCTGAGCTGAATTGCCCTTCTCCCTACAGAATAGTTCTCAATTTGAATGAATATTGCAGAAGTTTTCAGCCGAGTAAATTACCTTTTGAGCACAGATAATGATGCACTGTGTACGTGATGACAAAATATGTCACCAATTTTCACATTCACACCTCTGTTTCAAACTCTTGGGAACTTTTTTTGATAGTATTTTGTATTCTGCCTTGTGCATGAGCAGCTTTGACATTAGATACATGCATACAGAAATGTCCTTCATGTAATATTTAATTTAAATCCAGGGCACCAAGTACCCGGTACTAGATGTTCAACAGCACTATAGCAACGTGAGCAACTTTCTGAGCCTTACAAATGATTTCATTTGTACAAAATCAAAATGTAACTCACTATTGACGGTTTCACCTATCATGGTCGGTAGGCATCATCAGAATGATGGTTGTAGATCCTTACTTCCGGTTGGACGTATCCCGGCCAACGAGGGTGTTTTATCAGCCAGGAGAGGATCATACACGTGACTAAGGATGATTGATGATGCCTACCGACCATGATAGGCGAAACCGTTAATAGTGAGTTACATTTTGGTTTTGTACAAATGAAATCATTTATAATGTTTACCAACAAACCTGATGAATCTATTTAACTTTCTGAACCTTTGTAAAGATGTTCGTTAGCTATCCTTTCACTATTACAGTGTGGGGCGAACCAAACATAATCTGTTGAAGTTCAGCTTTAATTAGCAGCTATACAGTCATGAGCTTTAGACAGCACTGAAAACAATTTTCTTGCCACCCTGGGCATCTTAGACAACTGTAGTTTGCCTAGCAACACCAATGGTCCTGTCTACTAAAGGACTCTAGTCAGCTTTCTATTGGACTCAAGTCTTTGGACTCTCGGCTTGGACTTAACTCCCAACACTAGATATCTGGAGACCTCAACCAGTACAACCATGTTCAGAATTGGCCTAGAATAGCCATACCAAATGGACTATCAGGCGCTTACTCATCTAAATCATATATCCACAATCCAATACGATAAAGAGATAACAGCAAGATAACAATAACTCAAGTGTGAAATTGATGATTTCAGATTAATCTCTTCCACAGATGTGGACGAGTACTAAATCAGGAAGCATGAAGGCAATACAGATCAGTCCCAGAGGAAGGATTCTATAAAGCGTCAATGACTATGACCATGATGGTGGCATGTTACTCAACGCTTACAAGGATGTTCAAAACTAGATAGTGATTTAATTTCAGAATGAGAATTGAGACACACTGGCTCCAATATTGTTTGGTCATATGATAATAATAAATAGATATAAATTCCCGGCTTGCAATTTATTTCATCAATATAATTATCACTCTGTATCATCAAGAAGTATAGCAACAGAGTAATTCATAGGATTTGCTGCCCAGGGCATTTGCACTCTGATGTTTGTATCACACCCAAATGTTAACTCTTCTACATTGAAGCTGGCTTTCCTTTTTGAAGGGAATTTTAGTTGATTTCTCATTTCATACCTGTTATAATTTATATTCCTGTTGGGAATTAATAAAAGTTCACATTCAGGATGTTTTTAAATTAAGTGAGAACAATGAATTAACATAGAATTAGGTGTAACCCCCTTGTTACTGGTGCCATTTTTTATATTACAAACCAACACTAAATCCTTTTCCGTATAAAGGTGAGAGTTATAAATATATATAAACGTCAGGTCCCATCCCTATGGCCAGTACATGATGAATTCATGCCATTTGATTTAACTTGTACTTTATTCACAGCACTTGTTTCTTTCACTTCTTCATCACCTGAATCCATTAATGCTTGATGACTGAAAATCAAATCCAATCACAGATGCTAAGAACATGATCTAATTCCCTAGCAGATGTGACCTATGGGTTGGATTCACACATTTGAGTCATATCCATCGTGCCGCCTATTTCTTCATGTTCAGGTGTTGAGTGGGCGATACATTCCATGTAATCATCAGTGTATTACTGAGATCTGATAATTGATGAGAGACCTCATCTTTTTTCCCTTATCACACTAAAAATGGTACTATGACTTAATATAATTGGCATATTGGGGAATAGATCAAGGCAATGTATAAATGAGCAAAGGCTCTGAGCTGAACATGAGCTCATATACACTCCCTCATCACATCATAATATGATATAGTGTTGCTTTAATGTTCTACTGAAGAACAGAGCTATGGAATCATATCACAAATGTTGTAATGCTGAATATTGTAATATTACAGCCAAGTTGAGTAATTACAACCCTACAATTTTGTGATGAGATTTTTCGTTGCAGAGGTAGAACAGATATCTACATTGCAGCTACGATATCACATTGCAGCCATGACATCACAACCCGAAAGTAGAGTATTGCGGGCAAAAGCCTCAAGAGGCAGGAGCTGCTCCATGAAGCCACTTCCCTGACGAAGCCAACCAAGAGTTGTAACCATGGTTACCATGTCTCCCACTTCCATGGAAAAACAAACCTACAGGCTCTAGCAGCCAGTAAGTTTACAAGACCTTTAATTGGACATGTGATTTAAAATCAGCCTTTGTAAAAATCTTTATAGTATTAGTAATAGCATTGATGGAAAGTGACAGAAAAATAATATGCATCTCATCAAGTCGGCTCATCCAACCAGAAAAAATTATTTATACTTTGAGGCGATGTCATCATCTGGACAACATGCGAGGTCAACATTCTGAAGCTGCCATAGACATCTGTGGCTAGTAAGACTGTCAGGATGGAAAACAAGAGAGAACCAGTGTTTGTTTACTTGAAAGGAAGAGCTGTAAATAAATAAAAACTGACATGAATGATTAACTACTTGTTTTGTTTTCCAATTTTATATAATTTATTATTTACATCTTTTGAAAGTTCATAATGTGGGTGTATTGTCATGTCAACAATCATTATCCCAAATATTTCATGTTTACTGCACATATTGCCCCCATTTCCGTCCAATGTTAACTGACTAGTTCCCTTATATTACCAACAAGGTGTATAGGTGTTGACACACAAACAAACTCTTTACAACCAACTTTAAATTTGCTCTTATTAAATCATAAACTTGAATATGGCAGAAAATGAAAGGGAAATTTAATAATTACTTGGTTGGACAGCCAGAAATTAATGCTAATAGGAAAAGGTAAAAGTGACTGAGTCACAATAAATCAAAACAACATTGCTTAAGCCCAGATTGGCTAAGTTTTGATTCTGTAATTAATCCTCATATTAAGCTCTGGCGAAATAAATTTAGTGAGAAACTTTTTAAGAGATACGACTTTAAATAGAAATGGAATGGAACATTTGTGTACTAAAATCCATTAAATAAATCACAATAGTACAAAATAGTTAAGGCATACCGTCCTTCACCTGGCGTTCATTCTTAGCCAATCTTGATCTTGTGAATCAAAGCGGTAAAGGTTCAATGTACAAGACCTGTGGTTTCCATATTCCAAATTTACATTACATCCAAAGGCAAAAGTGTTTCAAAATTATGCATTCCTCATAAATGGTGGTACGATCACGCAGTACACATAATGCATTTTGCTCTCTAGTCTGAATGCTAACGTCACATTTAAGGTACAGGTGAGAAAAGTAATGCTTCACACGTATTATACCTTAAGACCCAAAGACCTAAATCAAGATGCTCACACCTGTGGCACTCGTTATACCTTACCGTTACTAATTTCCTTTGGTTCCTTAACCCCGATTTCATCCTTAAATTCGCCAACCTTAACTCAGTTAATGCATCACGCCAACCTCCCCTTAATGCTTGATTCAAATCCCACCCTATCCTTATAATTTCAACTGAGCATCAATCAATTTCCATATTATACCCTAACAGGTTATTCACCCACATAACATTAATTTAGATTTCCATTCATTTTCAGGTTAATATAGGATTTGTTGGTTTCTAATTGAATTTGTCTGCCACATCTCCCTATTACCTGACTCATACAACTGGACATAACAGGAAGATATTGTTCCCTCTTGTTGACCATCATTAGCAGGCAAAATATAAACCCCGATTCTTGGTCCCATTCAAATTGAAATAGATTGACAAAATATTACATAAATTTTCTTGGGAAATTGGAATTCTGTCAAACCATTAAGGGCTGGGGTATGAACGTTTGGACAGTATTTATTTTGGGACATTAGAGCACATCAGACATATCGAATTGCATTCTGAATACGAAGAATGTCATTCTGATATCAAATAATTTTAATTTTTTGACATTTGCAATTTAATACACATTTTATGGCAAATCATTAAAAATTGATATTTTTGATATTTACCAGTACTTGAAGTAAACTTTATTAATCTGATGATTTATACTTAAAGTGTATGTAGGTGGGATGAAAAGCCGACGATCAATTGAAAATTTTGACCTTTCGTATTGAAGATATGGATTTTTTTTCCCAAAACACCAAAAAAAATTAGGTCTTTTTGGGAAAAAATCCATATCTTCAATATGAAAGGTCAAAATTTTCAATTGACCGTCGGCTTTTTTCTCCCTGCTACATACACTTTAAGAGTATATCATTAGATTTATATAATTTACTTGAGGACTGTTATATATCAAAAATTTGAAAAATATCAAATTTTATAATTTGTCATAAAATTTGTATTATATTGTGATTTTCAAAAATGAAAATTATTTGGTATCAGAAAGACATGCTTCGTATTCAGAATGCAATTCGATAGCTCTGAGGTGCTCTCATGTCCCACAAAAAATACTGTCGAAACCCAATAAACGCTCATTTTAGATCCCTTAATAGAATTGGTACATTTGTCAGTGGCAAAACTAGGGTCACCGTATTGATAACTTCAAAGCATGAAGTCATGCTGAATATAAAGATTTTGAGCATTAATAAATCGGCCCAGAAATGAAAGATTACAAAAGTGCCAGAATGGTGCAAAGTTGGTGTTTGTCTTTTCTGAACTAAAATAATTGGTCTTCTTGCCTTCAAATCAAAACCAACCCTTTCAGATTATCAATCAAATTTGCAAACCTGGATGAAACCAACCGAATATCCTATCCATACAAATTAACTCAATTTCAATCATATTCCTTCATATTGAAACCATCTGCAAGGACAAGATATAATGGATGGCAATAGCCAATTAACAGATATGACTCTTGAACTTGAGGTTCATAGGCACTCATGTGTTGCTGTCCACATTACAATGAGACTTCACAGATCCAATCTCAACGGTATTATTAACCTGTAACACCTGGGTGTACAAAGATCTAATCAGTATTCCTTCATTGTTTTTACAAGAACTAGTGCATGGACTGATCAATCAGGTCAAACTGAACAACTTTAATACAAGAACGGTCTTGAAAGATGGAAAACAACTGCCATGGAATTGGGACAGGAAGTCTGTTTTACTTGTTTCACTAAAAAGTTTAAACCCATTTTATTTGTTTCAGTAAATAAAAAGTTTGTAATTATAATTATCATAACTTATGGGTTTCAATGACCCCAAAGTGCCCAAACAGGTTTGGATCACTCTGACATCTTTACAGGTTTTGACATCCGATGACCCGACATCTTAACACCTGACATATGGGAGGTGGGATCTAATAACTAATGTTGTCTGGCAGATAGGAAGAGGAGGAAAAGAGGTGATGGGTTTTACAGCATACTCAAAACCAGGCTTAGAACATGTCAATACTCTATCATGCAAATAAAGTTGTGTTTCAGGGGTGTGATTCAAAACTTGTGAAACATCCTGAAAGTAGTAGTAAATCCTGAAAAACAGTGCGAAATTTGGCCGTAATATCCCAAACAGGCTGAAAATCAATAAAATTACAATTTTAGCCACAAAAAAATCCTGAAAGAATCACACTCCTGGTGTTTGTAATGTCCTACAGGGTTTTCTTAATTTTCAGAACTTGAATAGGATTGTACACATTGAAAATTATGAATGTTACAACCACCCGTAGCCTAGGTTCAATCTTAAAAGTCCCTTCAGATTGTGTGAGATTTCTTACTTTCAAAGGTGAGCGTCACATGTGTCCAAATGTCTGAGCCTCATACAAAATGTGTGAGATGGCTTAATGCTTACTTCATAAGGACTATTATGAAACACTTTCATCAGACAGGTTGAACAAGTCAGTGTCCTCACAAGAACTTACCTGAAAGGTTGACCAGCAATTTTAGACATGGTTTAGGAGAATTTTATTGACAAGTAAAATCATTTAGTATGCTACTATGTATTTCCACACAAAATATGGCACTGACAATCGCGCACCTAATCATCTTCATTAAGAAGACAAGTACTAACTCAATACATTAAATGCTCACTGGAAATGACAGCTATTAAAAGGTTACAGTTGCTCAGTGAACAAGTCGCGTGTTGTCATTTTGTTTAATGTTGCATAGGCATGTCTTCTCAGACTACTTATAATGTAGCATTACATCGCACTCAATGGTGATGCACTATGGAACATAACAGCCTCATCCCAATGGCATAGTTCAATAACCTCAATTAAACAATTATAGTGCAAAATTTGACCTCAAGTTGCCAAGTATGAGTTTTAGTACCCAAATTTTCAAAGATCATTCAATGAATGTACAAATGTATTGGGGTTAAAGAACTGTGCCCCTGATAGATGAGCATGTTGTGGATCCTGGTGATGGCAGTGATGAGGAAAGAACATTCACCATTTTATTGATATTGTCTGGAAATCATTTTGACAAGAAGATGGTTATAATGCACTATTCAACAGCTTTGCCAAATCTATCGCTACTTTCATTTGCTACTGAATTTAATTATGCGAGACTCTATGAGAACTGCAAACTATCCAGCTAGTGTAAATGGATCACCCTAACAAACCTCCTTTCCTATGAATCAACAACTTCACAACTTTCTTGTGAATCAAGGACTTTAAGGATGTAACCCATCTATGCACTTTTGCGTTCCTAATAAGCTTGTTTATAACAATTGAAAGATTCATCTCAAAATGATTCAAACTTTAAAAGTGTGTGACCACCTGGACCGAAATCGGCACCTTTTGAGACATACCCAACTGCGATCAACCACAACTTATTGTTTCCAGTAAGAGAACAGAGATGCGTATACCAAGAAAACCTCTTCTCAACAAATCAAGGAACCACTTCTTTTTCGCAATATTAACTCGACCTGATGACTCAGTGTCATACTAAAACACAAAATCTTGTTGTACTCTACACATCTACCAAATAGCTTGTAAATTGAATAACTACTATGGAAAACAAGCATCAAATTTAATAAAATAGTGTGGAGACAGTCAATGGATAAATGGAAGCCTCCTGCCTCGAAGCTTACTGGTCTGATATAAAACGTACTGGGCCTATTCATGCCAAGATTCAACCTGTATGCATGCTGAGAGGCTAATACATACACCTGACTACCTATTTCCTATACTTAGCACTTTCACTATGTAAAAGTTGCTTGCAATATTGTTCTTACATTATGTAAGCAAAAGCTAGCAAAGAAACCTGTTCTTTCTTGAAATTACCATACTCCTCTGTTGTCTCAAGTTCAGATAGCAAAAGAAGGTCACCATGACTGGGGCTATATACCTTTAAATAAGTTGAGGGTTCCAAACTTCCAACCCATGCTGACTCAGTGTTGTCCTCTTCCTTACATCATTGTGCACAAGGTTTGGATGAACCTCTGTAGCTCACATATGTAGGCCTATGTTCCAAACATAATTAACGGCAGATCACAAGTTGGCCTGTATTTTCCTCCAACCTAGATTCATTTCTATGTTTTAAAATTTACCAGGGACCAATTTCATAAAGACTTGCAATGCATGAAGTCCCACATTCATTCTTGAATCCATCATAACATGTTATCTTGTAAACTTTTCAAGCATAGCTTTGGAGATTTAAACTGTTTGTGCACTTAAAATCAATGCATTGCAAGTCTTTGTAAAACCATGCAAGTCTTTGTAAAACCAGGCCTGGATCATTTTCCTGAAAAGAAACACACAGCAACAACAACAAATTCATCCTTCGTACTACTTACCATACTATACATTGTCCCCGACTAAGTCCACCCAATCGCTTGTAATAGAAGAGAACCCGCTCCTCACAGTACGGTAATGATGGGTGTTCCTTAAGAGTGCTCTGAGGTAATACTGGAAGCTTCTTTAATTCGTTTCTGGCTTTGGAATCACTGCAGCAGAAAAATACAAAATTGGTACATGAATTAATATTAGGGACAGGATATTGAAATTTTACTCTATTCTATACGGAGGGATTTTTGTCACTCTTTTGAGAAAGAATTTTACTCCTGTTTCAATCTCTCAAGAATACATCTCACTCTGGAAAGAGTCAAATTCACTCTCTCCATTTCAATCCGTTGAATTGATCACTATAAGTAACTAATTAACTAATTTTAGAGCTCCGACATCATTTATTTTATATGTACATTTAAAAGTGCACAGATACATACTCTGCTGATACCCCAACACACCCCCAGAGTTGTAACAAGGCATGACTTGTGATTTGAGGTAAAATGAGACAACTGACTTGAGTCATATTCAGTTGACTTGAACCCATTGACTTTGTACAGTGACTTGACAGGACCCGAGCTAAAAAATGGGCCATGTGACTTGACTCAAGACAAATTTTTGCGACTTGTTACACCCCTGCCCCTCACACACACTATTCATACTCGCACAACTACAATACAAGATATACATTTTTCAGTGGAATTGGAACAATCTTGCTAACGATCCAGGGTTGTTTTAATGTCGTCAAAATTTACTCATTATAATATTCTAAAATTGTATTATAAACAATGCGCTTGTCACGATGTGTGCATGAATAAAACATGTATGCACATTATGCTAATGAGACAGATTGTCATTTAACATGAATGTATTGCACCTGCCATAGTAACCGAATATTCATCATGTTCATACCCACTTCTGCAGGAATTTTAAACAGGGGAAACAAGCTGTGATACACCATACATCACAAACCAAACATTCTCTCACATTTGCAACCTATAACCTGTTCCGCACCGATGATATAAGTACTGAACCAAGTCAACATAATCAAAATCTTTAAATCTTACTCAAAATATCATTTGTTTATATTTTATCACCTTCATCATTTACCACCTAATATCATCTTGGAAATACATTCAAAAGAGTTCAAAGGAGCATAGCAATTGTCTAGTGGTTCTTGTAGAAGACTCAGATTTTGACATGAAACTTGATACTTTAATGGTTAAACATGCACATCTTATGGATAGGTCATCTATGTCAAAGATTTGTATTTATTTATGTCAATCAATTTTTATAAATAAGGGCAGACATATTTTTGAACCCAACATAGCAAGCCCTGCTGTGTAGTCATTTCTCTGAGCACCTAGACCTTTTTGTCTATGCTTGGAGCTAGAGTAGTCATTCATGATTTATAAACTTGCCAGGTACATTCAATTTGACCCATTTTGGTTACCATTGTTCTAAAGTGAATACATTAATGTTTAAGAATTGCCCGAGGTGCGGTACCCCCTTGCGGAAGGAACTGTTGAGTTTCAATGCTTCTTTGTTACTTAATTTTTCCCCCGTTTTGTTTTGTTTTGTGTGTTGTGTTGTATGTTTATATGTTGTGTTGTATGTTGTGTTGTATGTTGTGTTGTATGTTGTGTTGTATGTTGTGTTGTGTGTTGTGTTGTGTTTGTTGTTTGTGTTATGTTTTGTTGTGTTTACTTGCTGCTTTTGTGTTTGTATGCTACCATGTTTAAAATCCAGTTATAGCATGCTTTTCCTGTGGATGCAATTTATGCTGAGACCCCAACCACCTTGACTTCTCTCCATTTTAAAAACCAACAAAATAATGAACAGTTTGATTAATATTTGACTTGAGTGTCCTTCTAACTTCCTGACTTTCACTGTAATGTAAGTTATATAAAATGAATTAGCATTTTGTGGCTTACGCAAACACAAATTCACTTGATTAATTCTAAGCAAATAACACAATGAAAATCCATCTTAATCAATTGCCTAGCTACTTTACTACCAAAAGCCGAACCTGTTGGCTGTGAAGTTGACCTGAATTAAATTAGGGTCAGTCAATCAAAACCTGCTGGTCAAGTTTGATTACAAACTCCAGTGTACAGAATGTATCTCAGGAGACCAGTGTGTCCTCAGACTGACCTCACCCAGTCTGGACACTTGACACATCACAATAAAGACTTTTGATGATGATGATGAAAGCTCTCCATCTTGGTGAAAGATTATAAATGGCATCTTCCAAATAAATTGTTAAAATTTTGCATCAAAAATGTATAATAAGTTTGATGAAAGAATAATAATAGTACAGGCTGATTGATGTTTTCCACTGCATATGAAATTTGATGCATATTCACCAAGATATCAGCATACAATGCGGGCAAATAAAACGTGCAACTTCATTTTGTTCATTCCAAATTACATTTGTTACATTGTGTGTCATTTAATTTATTTGTAACTTGAATAGCTGCTAATTAATATGATACCAAGATGGAAAAAGAAGAGGCTTTTTGTGGCGCCCTCTACGGAGGCGCCACAATATAGGCATGACTTTGTGAAACGCTTCTAATTTCACTCTTGCTAGATTGAATTCGCAATTGTTTTGCTAAAATTATGCCCAGCAGCCAGCTCATAAATAAAACCACAATTTGCTTGGATTTTATTTTATTATTGTTTTCTGATATGCACGGGATAAAATGGTGAGCGATATTCTTTGTTTAAAATACAAAATTAGGATTTATAAAAACATCAAATAAATCCTGACCTTTGTATGCGTTCAACCAGTTTACCGTGTGCCTTAGAACCCGATAGACGGTGACATTTGACCATACACTAGGATCCACAACATGCTCATCTATCATGGGAACAGTCCTTGAAAATTTGGGTACACAAACTCATACTCTGCAACTTGAGGTCAAATTTTGCACTATGATTATGTAATTGAGGTTATTGGACTATGCCATTGGGATGAAACTCTTGTGGTCCATAGTGATAAGATCAATTAACGAGGCCTCAATAAACTGATGGCTTTTGTTTGCTAATTACCTAATTACCATAGAATCTATATAGCGGTAATTGACCATAAGATCACAGTCACAAAGCTTCTCAAGCTTGGTGTTTCTCCTTCCCTTGTGCAGTGGGTGGTGGACTTCCTTTCTGGGAGGAAACAAAGAGTGAAGTACAAAAACACTTACTCTGAGTGGGTAGAATTACATGGTGGTGTACCTCAGGGCACTATCATTGGCCCTATTGCCTTTTTAGGCATGATCAATGATGCGCTCACTGAGTTTGATAACAACAGAATGAAGGTTTGGAAGTATGTTGACGACCTTACAATAGGTGAAAATAGAGCCATTGATGATGTCACTGAGGTACAGCAGTGCTTGGAATCTCTCCATGAGTGGTCTGTCAGTAACAAACTTAAGTTGAATCCAAGTAAATGCCAAGCCATGAGTGTGTACTTTGGTAAAAACAATCCCCCGGATGTTGATCTACGCATCTCTGAGCACTCCCTGGCAGTAGTCCAGAAAGTCAAGTTGCTGGGAGTTATCATCCAAAATGATTTGAAATGGCAAGGCCAGGTAGACAATATGCATTCCAAAGCTAATGGAAAAATGTTCATGTTACGCAAACTTAAAGAAGCAGGTCTCAACGCAGGTGAAATCCTCTCTGTCTACAAAGGTTATATGAGACCAGTGTTAGAGTATGCAGCCCCCTTATGGCATGCAGGTCTCGCTCAGAGTCAGGAGGACCGTCTGGAGAGAATTCAGAAACGTGTATGTAAGCTGCTCCTTGGAAAGGAGTATAAATCTTACTCCGACTCCCTTGCAACTCTGGATCTTGAGCCTCTACACTCCCGAAGACTGCAGATTTGCAAGGAGTTTGCCTCCAAAGCACATGCATCTGAAAAATTCTCCAGATGGTTCCCTGCCACTGACTATTCATCCTCAATGACCCTAAGAAAGCCCCCTAAAGTCAAGAGTTACAGGTGGAAAACCAAAAGATTCAAGGAAAGCCCAGTTCCATACATGGCTGAACTCCTGAATCATGCTTAGTGTTCTCCTGTCCATCTAGTGATTTGGTTTGAATCATTTTTTGTGGGAATGGATGGATGGGAAGGGCTGGTGTGATTTGGTAGTCCAAGCCTTTTAGTGCAATTCCCTCTCCTGTCATGTTGTCATATTATCATATCTTTTTATTATGCCGTCACATTGATATTCTATTTGGTTGAGTTTGTGTGCAATGGTAAGTGTGGGTGTGTATCAGTGGATGTTAGGGGGTGTGTGGGGGTGTGTGCAGGGATGTGTTTGAGATATGGTGTTGGTGTGAGTTCGGTTGAGTATGAGCTATAGCTATTTATTAATTCTTTGATTGTACCTTTTAAAATTTTCATTGAGTATGTATTGTGCAATAATTCAAGGTTTTTTTTATGTATTTTATTATTATTTGCATTTCTTTATATAAATTTGATTGTAATTATTGTAATTCACCATGCAATTCAGCCATTTTGGCTGCTATTTGAGTGTTCTAATAAATATACCTGAATATATATATATTGCCATGGAGGTAGTACTAGCTACTACCTCCATGATTGGGTTAAGTAAATAACTAAATCCTGTTATCTACCCAGCAATGTTTGCTTATCTTAATAATTGTAACAAACTGTAGTGTAATATAAAATGGTACAAGACCAATGAAGACAGAAAAGGCAAACAGACAGAAATTTAGAGTTTTAAATTAGAGAGTTGACAGGAAGTTGTAAGAGTTAAATTGTTATGGATATGATTGGTGTAAGCGCCCGGGTAAGCGCTTGAAAATGTTGAATGTCAGATCAAAGTCATCCGAGGTGAATTAAGTAATGTCAATCACAAATTGTTACAGGTCATTTGAGGTGGACTAAGTTTATATTTGGATTGTCAGAACACCTTCCCCAATCAAACACATTTCTCTTGCATTTGATCATCTTCTACTCTTCCCTAGAAAAATCATTATACGAGGGGCAGTCAGTATGTTTTAAGAGTTGACTCGTGACGTCATATGTGGATTGTTTTCATGGCATTTCTCAATGATCACATAAACACTGTACCTTTGTCTTTCAAACAACACATGTAAAAATTATATCATACACATGATTACGTAACAGCATGAGCATAAAATCAATAGACTAGGGACACTGGCAAATCACGCAAAAAGGCGGGCTTTTTAAATTACAGAAAAAACATGTGTTTAAAATGTCCGAGAACAGCAAAAGTACAAGGTGCATATGGCTAGTTTTAGGCAGGAATAAACACTAGGTCGTCAGTTTGCATGTGGTAAAATATGAGACTTGCCATTAAAATTGGGTGAAAATTAGACGTCTGGAAACTTCAACAACTTTAGGGCTTGAATGGAAGCAAAATTATTCTGCAAAAATGGCGAAAATGAAAAAGCAGTTATTACAAATGACATTAATTATCTCCAAAATGAAACAGACTAAAATTTAATGACTGGTCACGTGTGAGAGCTGGTACTCAGTGCAATGATAACTGGTGCAAATTAAACAACAATTCAGCGCATGCGTAGGTAGGATGACCGATACAACATGGTGGAAATGCACAAAAATTGCACAATTCCATGTAAATAGGGCCTAAAATATTACAAAATGCTATGAAAATTTGAATTTAAGGTGGTATTGGAGGCATTTTGGAAGTGCTCTGTTCATGTTTTAAACATCTTAATTGAGTAGGGCAGAGAACACTGATCAATATGCCTTTTGTTTGGAGCTAATCGGACATACGGTTTTCATAATACATACATTTTAAATTTCTTTGTATTGTATTGTTTTTATCAATAATCAATACAGTTAATGAGCTAATATGACTTGAAAGTGCTCATTAATATGTAATTTTTGCCAATATTTTGCTAAAATTCAATGCATAAATGTTCATAACATTTTTATTTAATAGAATATTGGTTTCAAACTTGGTCAAAGTGTTCCCAATGACTTTCAGATAATTTATGCATAATTAATGAGCAAGCCGCCCTAATTTGCATAATTAATTAGCATTTATGCAAATTAGCTCATTAATTATGCAAATATGCTAATTAGGGGGCGGCTTCACTATATAATACATTAGAACCTATTAGAAACACTTTGACCAAGTTTCAGGGCAAAAGTATGTAAAATAAAAGTACCATGAACATTTATGCATTGGTTTTCGCAAAATATTAAAAAAAATTACATATTAATGAGCCTTTACAGTCCTTTTAGCTCATTAACTGTATTGATTATTGATAAAAACAATAAGATACAAAGAAAATATAATTTGATGTATTATGGAAACTGTATGTCCCGATTTGCTTCAAACAAAAGTCATATTGATCAGTGTACTTTACCCTACTCAAATAATCTGCTTAAAACATGCTCAAAGCATTTCCTAATTTCTAGAAAATGACTCCATTACCACCTTAAATATTCATATGAATTTTTATGGATGATCTCAACCTGAAATGAACAGAAATGTTTTAAAAATAAATTTCACATTCAAACGATGGCCTCTCTCTCTGTACCACTACTTTTTGTATAAATGTAACAATGGTAGAATAACGGTTATATTTTAATCACGGATTCAAATATTTTCTTGGGAGATTCCCGTTTTAATGTTTGGCGATTAGTCAACAGAACTGGCAAAAAATTTAAATTTCCACGCTTGCTATTTTTGGCAATATCAAGATTTTTATAGAAAGAAAAACCTTGTTTTTATCAAAAATAAGACACATTTGACCACGCATTTAAAAAAAAACTAAAACCTTTACAGCCCAACAAACATGGTTAAATAAACTGGTAGTTTGTGTTCTATTACTGTTCCAAAAGGCAGCATTCTCCATACTTTAATTCCCGAGAAAATATAGAAAATACAACAATACCTCATTTCAGCCTCTTATTTCCCTGAACAAAAACGACTCAATTTCACCAGGTGACTCTAGACCATTGATTTTATGCTAATGCTGTTACGTAATCATGTAATGCGATATAATTTTTACACGTGTTGTTTGAAAGACAAAGGTACAGTGTTTATGTAATCATTGAGAAATGCCATGAAAACAATCCACAAATGACGTCACGAGACAACTCTTAAAACATACTGACTGCCCCTCGTAATACCAAATCTACACACCATGGAATTCACCATATCACGTCCAAGTTCACATTGGGCGCCACATTCCTTTTTTAAAGGAATTTTTATTTATTATACCATATTTCCATTGCATTTTCCAAACGGGGGCGTTTATTAGAGGTCATTTTTACTAGCACGACAATTCCTGTTAAAATCATTAGGTAAGCTTAAAAGTCACGCTAAAATGACGAACTAGAAACACTGACTTGTGGTTCACTTCCGGGTTTCCGATGCAGATTTTCGCCAATTATTGCTGCTATTATTGACCATGTGAACAACTAGGTAAGCTTACTACACAAGATAGCATGGAAATATCTGCATTTTTGAAACATCTTGGTTGAAAAAAGTGGTGGGGGCATTTATTTGAGGGGGGGCGACTATTCGAGGAAATACGGTATTAAGAAGTCCTCGTCTGGGCTTTCATTAGTGCCACTCAAGATGAATTGTCTAGGTTCTTCTTAGTAAGCTTTAGTACAGTTCTGGTTTTGAGAAAATGGTGTCTGTTTGACCGAGATGCAATATCATTTCCTGTAGTCACAGAGCAGACCTATTTCTTGTCAAGTATCATTGTACTTAGCCATTGTTATTATGAAATAACAATATAATTCATTAAACATTTATATCAGAATTTCTTTATACAAAATAAAAAGTTTCTTGGACCTGTTCCATTACTACTATTAGCCCACGACTTCCCATTTTTAGAGCTATGTAATTCATTCATACACAGTTGTTCAAATTCAGCGAACCACACAATGCACATACTCAATGCCAATATTTTTATTACTACGTAAGCGGAAGTCACAGAATATGGATAATACAGGACCTTGAAATTGAAATATCAACACTACACAATTTCGACACTTTGTGTATCAATTATTCATTTAAATCTATTAATGTGCTTATTGACCCATAAAATACTATCATATGATATTCATCATGGGAAAAAGCTGGTTTCAGACCTTTATTAAAGTTTTTATTTCATGTCAAATTACTTTGAACACTTTCAACACTTTCAAATACTTTCAACAAGTAGTCTATTCATTATTCAATCGCTTCCAAATCAATTTATTCTTCTAACGAATGTTATTCTGTCGGTCCGTGTCACGTCACTTCCGGTTGATGATGTTCGAGTGAAAACAAGTCCCTGATTCGATTTTTGTTGATGATTTCTGCCATTGGTGTTATGTAAATTTCGACCGCAAATAGTCAGTGGAATCACACAACCGTTTCTAAGTCTTCAGAGTGGAAGAAACTTACTTCATTTACCGTTTATATACTGACAAAAATTCCATGGTCGAGTGTCGTTTTTTCCGAAATTGAATGTCACTGCAACAACATCGCTATGTAGCCTCCTTCACAGTCGGTTTCTGTTGTTCATAACAAACCGTGAGCCACATGCAGTTTGGGCCCGAGACTAGAGATAGCCCGGATGTTGGACCCATCAAATATTTGGTGTATAGAATACCCCAAGTATTTACATGATAAATACTTTTTCGTCAACAAACATTTGTCAGAAGATAAAAATTACTTGGACATATTGACTTCAAATGAATATTTAACATCGGATATTGAGTATGCATCGGCCTTAATAATTCTCTATCTGTATAACACAATTTTGAAATGATAACCTGTGGAATAAGTAATACTATCTTTAATAATTTATTGCCAATTATCTACATAAGTAATTATTTCCAGAGCATGGTTTGTGCATTCCACAAAACAAATCAACCTGATGTTAATTGACCATAAATTCATGCTTCATTATCAAGTTCATGTTTGATCTAAACCAGATGCAAAATGTCATATTTCTAAACACCATAACTCTTTAATATTTAGCTGGAGGCCCATGGTGAGGGTGTTATAAAATTTTATATCACATGACCTGATGACACTGCACTAGTTCTCTTTTAATACACAGGTGACAGTGAAGATGTTTCTAATCATCAACATCATTCGCTACATGATTTCTAATACCTGAAAATTATTTCCAGCCATATTTGAGGGTGTGCAGGTATGTTTATATTTATGTCAAAGGATGACATCCATATTTCTTTACCAAACAAGGAAAAAGGATGTACCACAGTACCTGCAATGGGGTACCATCTTTGCAATTTACAGCTCCAAGAGATTGTGGATACAGTGGCATAGCGGGGAGCGTAGAGAGGGGAGGCAAGGCAACTTTTAGCAGGAAACTTTCAAGGGGGAAAAAAAAAAAAAAAAATGGGACTAAAATGTACAGAAAAGCCTCAAAATCTTACATTTTTAGGGTGGCCAGAATGGGGGAGGAGGGCAAGAGGGGACAAGACCTCACACGGGAGGGCAGCTGCCCCCTAGTTTGGTTAACAAACAGGCTTTTGAAGGTATAAAATGCCTATGGTTTGCTATGCTTTGATCAAGTATTTCTGCAGTCGAGTCTAGTCAGAGAGTGAACGTTTAAGCATTTGTTCACTTATTGGTTTGTATTATCTGATTGTTTATATTACACTTTTGAATTTGGGTTTTATGCTATACAACCTCGTCATTGTAAAAATAGAAAAATAATTCCTATGAATTAAAAAATCTAGCCTCTTTCCATATTTGCCCTTATCAAAATATAGTATAAATACATAAGGTCAATTTCTATAGTATTAGTAATGAGTGAATACTAATGTTAATGGTTTGGAATGTCAGTTGAACAATAGCCCTTTGCTAAGTCAAAGCCAGTATGATTGATTCCATTCCGGCATCCATTGATAAAGATAAGCTATATCACTTGATTTCCTATTCTAGTATAGAATAGCAATATTGTATTTCACCAAGGTTGAATATAATATTCATATCTTAAAATATTATAATCAGGACAACATAACACACCTGTTTTCCTGGCATTGACACTGACATAGAGTGGTAAGATAATACAGGTTGGATTGTGAATGTTGAGTGTGAACTTGGGGACATGATAGGGAGCTTATAATGTCTTGGTCAATTCCTGATTTACATCTTGCTGAATGAAATGCTGGTCAAGAACAGGTCCATTATTTACAAGGAAGGCAGCAGCACCAGCTGCCATGGTCACCACATATCTTTGGGAATGTCATGTTATTTCTTTACTAGCATTCTGAGTACTTGTCAATGTAAAATTATGAAACATGAACTTCTTTTTTAAAGACATTTCTTGTTTCTTTATAATGTGATACTGAAGCCACTCACCCCTCTGGATTTTTGATTGTTAGTTTCCTGTTTCATGGTTGAAAACAAGGGATGAGGTGACTTTTAATTATTAATTATTAATTATCTATTATTTTCTTTATTTTAAAACAAGCGGTCGCAACCTACATCAACCCGTTTTGACTAGGAATATGCATTTAATTATTTTACAACTATGTTTGATTTTATACATTAGTAATGGTACAGTTATGTTATTTGTTTATTCATCATTATAGTTGATCTGATCAAAGTCAGAAAGTAGCAAATGGAAGTAATGAAAAGTTATTTTAAAAGAGAAAATCCAAAATGAAAATAAAATAATTAAATATTTTGCAATTCTCTACTTTGGACGCGGGCGGGAAACAGGAAACTAAGAAGTAATTGTAAAGGGCCTTAGATCTATATGAATATAAGCAACATTAATGTACTGAAGCTTTCATCTCCTGATTATCTGGAAGCTCCCATATTTTGGAAATTTGCCAGCGACGTGTTACCCTATTATCACCATGTCAACTGGATCACGCTTTTGAGTTCTGCACCACGATCAAAATTATCGCAACACAAAGTCTATGGCATACACTAGTCCACTACTACCAATTCCAAAAGGTGCGTGATCCAGTTACCAGGGAGTTACGCAACCACTTCGCTGGCGAATTAGTAACAAGCACACTCCAAAATAATGCAACTTGCTATTTTGTGTCACTGTTACGAAACGAGTTACATCTTGCTTCATCATACTTTTATTAAGATGCTAAAAGCAGAAAGCTAAAAGCAGAATTGAATATGAAAATGCTACCCTGGACAAAAGAAATATCTAACAATAGATTCCAGAGTATTTGACTCTCTCCTAATAACAAGAGAAAATGAGAGTTGATACAAAGTGGAATTCATTTTAATGGGTAGTTTCTCAGGTCAATTTGTATACCACTCAATAAGGCAAGTCATAAATTTGAAATATTTTCTGCCAATTACTAAGTTATTCATACTTTTATCTTATCAAAATAATAAATAATTTTCTGTATTCAACTGTGCATGTGTGTGTATACCTGTATGCATTCAATAAAAGAAAACAAAAAGATAATGCAACAATAGAAGAAAGGCCTTTCTTGCTTTTTGAACTCAGAATATAATTTTTGTTTCTAACATATCCGAAAGAAGAAAAAATGCAACAAATAAACCAAAGCGAGCATGTATTGCACCGATGGAACACATAATGCAGATAAATCACTGCATGTAAAGTAAAACCTTGATAAAATGATTCTTCATGTATATGCATGCAACTTTAATTACAATTTCACTCACAATTTTTAAAAGTAAGTGCAATTCTTGTTTAAAGGTACATACAAGTCTTGTTTAAAGGTACCCCGGTACATACATACAATTCTTGTTTAAGGATGCACACAGGATCACTGAAGTGTTACATGGCCAAAATTTAGTTTTCATCACTAATGTCATCTTCAAACCGTATTTTATGTTGTCATTAATAGATTTTAAAGAAATCTTAAAATTTGAACCATAAGAAAAGCTATTTTAAAGACCCTTTTTATTAAAAATTAGTCAAAATGCAAAAGCAAATAAATCATTGTTTTCCCCGCAATAGATCAGCGTTCTCGTAACGCTGCATCTGCGCGCATAGCTAGCAAAGACACGCACGTGGTGGACGGTGGTAAACTGGATGGGCGAGGTGATTACTGATTGAGGCGCTGGAGTGGCCAATTTTTTTATATGAACATATAGTGAATTTTTTGTTTGTTTTTGTTTAATTTGTTTTTCAAGTTTCATTCATTCATTCATTCATTCATTCATTCATTCAT
Organism: Amphiura filiformis; assembly: GCF_039555335.1. NCBI lineage: Eukaryota > Metazoa > Echinodermata > Ophiuroidea > Amphilepidida > Amphiuridae > Amphiura > Amphiura filiformis. The sequence continues at coordinate 42,028,185 of NC_092630.1, forward strand.
TCATTTCATTGTTAGTATTTGATTTACCAAGTTGGTGTAGTTGGACAATAATAGGCCTATTATATTAGCTTATATTTTATGCAGTCCCAGCCTTGGTTCGGGAGCCTCTGCGGTAGTTTCAGTATCGTCTTCATTTTGAAGACCATAAAAAATAGGCAAGCAGTTAGGGCCTACTACCGGTAGGCCTATATTAGATACCAAAAGGACCCGAATAATGTTTCAAAGTGTTATTAAAACACGGATTTAAGATTCGTTTTCAAACGCTCTCTACTCCTGATTGACCATTAACGCAATGTCAAAAAAGTTGACATTTCAATAGGCCTACATCATGTTGACCATCTAGGCATAGGGCTAGGCCTAACTCTATGTCAAAATGTCGATATTTGAAATCGGCATAGCGAAGCATGCGCTTATGAAAGCATTTTCATGAATGTTTTAATGCTAAATAATAATTTCAAACGAGAAATATAATCGAAAACGCAAATTCGTGCTTTTTTCATAACCCATTTTAACTACATTTCCATTAGTATGCCTATTAGGTCTACCATGCCATGATTGTGATAACTGACCTTTTGGTTTTACAACACTTTTTTGCGGATGTTTTGGCCGCATGCCTTTTTATTTGCAATGTTTGTCTGGCTTTCAACTTTCACGTTTTCTGCATGCTTTTGCGTGAATGTTTTCATGCAGTGTTTTAAAACGCTCTTTATAGCATGATGCCTATATAGGCCTACGGTAGGCCTACTGCATAAACCACAATCTAATTTAAAGCCATAAGTGTTCGCTTTTCTACTTTTGAAATTCGGTTTTGTTAGGCTATGTAAATTTCCGTGTTTTTCAGTTTTCTTGTGACCTCTCCGTGTTTTGCCCGTTTAACATATATATATAGGCCTACTTTTTGTCCGTTTTACAAGAAGTTTATTCAAGACATATTACAACTTTTACCCCACTTTTTACACGCTTATTTGATTGAAAACAACAACAGACACACTTTTTTTTTTTTTTGTATTTTATTCACTTTTTATGCGGTACAAAATATTTTACAACTTTGATATTCCGTAACAAACAATTACAATAACAAAAACGGAATATTGAGTAATGCGACACATCAGAATCTTTTAAAATTTTACTTGGGATTCCTGTGGTGTAGGCCTAGCTTTAGCTTTATCTTTGGCGCGACGGGCCGCTGTGGTGCCTCTCAAGCACCAACTAAAAAGAAAAAGCAACGAGTAGTAATTTGTCAACACCAAAAAAAAAAAAAAAAAAGAAAGAAAATCACCAAAAACATTGCATTTTTAAAACAAAATTATGAAAATTAGTACAAAACAGAAATCGCAATTATCATGATTATGTCTCAATTTATTCTTCATTTCATAAAACTTCCTGATTATCTGCTAAAATAATTGCTTGTCAGTTATTCTATGCTAATTTTAATGTTCTGATGTCCGCAAATTTTAATACAGAGCATGATCTTTTTTTTATACGGAACAGGACAAAATTGTGCAAAAATAATCTTGGTTTCGTTTTCGGCAACACGACCATGCACTGTGCCACGTATTCGCGTAACCTGTCTGTCTGTCCGCGCCCTGTCGCTCCTCAAACGCCGACGCTGACATCGCGACCTTGCCGGAAGCTCTGCTGCACCATGGAAACAAGACTGCAGTAAATAAAATGGCTGCACCATGTGGATAAACATCTGCCGAATGTGCACGGATAATTTTGTCATATTGTATATTTAACCTTCTAAATCACCAAAAAAATGCCAATCTGCTGCAGTTGGACGCCCCTTCTCATTTTCTAACTTGACCAAACGTCACAAGTCACCGGATTATATATTTATGGAATAATCTTCAAAAATGGACCTAAAATCGGCTGTATTTTTCTAAATCGCGATTTTCGGCAAGTTCACTTTTGACCACTTTTAACCATTTTTGGTCCGCCATAGCGTCTAAATGAAGCATCACTGAGGTAAGTTTTTAAGTCAAACGTTTAGATATGGCCAAAATCTAGATAGTGTTTTTCATTTTTTTAAATTAGGGCCTAAAACTTTTTTTATCACCCATGATTCAAAAATTTGAACGCGGGTCACACGTTTTTACTGATTTTTGCATATATTTTAAAAACTAAGCAAAATTTCGAAAAAATAAAAAAACACTTTCTAGATTTATTTGTCTAAATTAATAAAATTCATGTTTTACAGTTTTTGATTTTCAAATAATTTTTTTATGGCGGACCAAAAATTTTTGGTCAAAAAAAGCCATTTTTTGGGATTTTCTCAAAAATTGTACTTTTTGACCCAAAACTGACATTTTAAATGGATTTATGAGCTCATTTCCGCTCAAAAATGTATACTTTTATATACTTTACATAAATAGTTTTCGAGTTATGAGGTGAATAATAATGGATAATTAGTGATCCTGTGTGCCTCCTTAAAGGTACATATATACAATTCTTGTTTAAAGGTACATACATACAATTCTTGTTTGAAGGTACATACATACAATTCTTGTTTAAAGGTACATACAGTTCTTGTTTAAAGGTACATACAATTCTAGGGTTTCATTCAGTTGGTGGTATTAATCAAATCTGACTGGTTCCTTGTATTCTGATCACATAATCTATGGAAACAGTCTCAATGTCACACACTGTTGTTATTTTGCCCTGCATTTGGGCGTTGTATTTCAGAAAGTGACCGTATTTCCCTATTGTTCCACAAAATGGTTTAGTGATATAAAACAACTGGTCAAAAGTTTGCGTTCATAATCGATGGAAGTAATTATTATGTTCTGGGTCACTTACAATCAAAATATTCAGACTTCACTTTTACTTGCTTTCTTTTATTTCCTTAAAACGATATGAAAGTAGTGATATTTTGTTTCATTCTGTGTGGGTTATAGAGCTGATCAATACGACAGATTATAATAAGCTTAATATAAAAAACAAAGTATGTAATAGTTTGATGTAGGCCTAATTGAAAGTGAAAAGAGTTTCTTTTCAACTTTAAATTTAAGGCCACTAGGCCTACATGTATTTTGTTCAACAGCAAATAATACTAGACCTGTCCTCACAAAATGCTGGCCATACCTCGAAAATAATTTACCACTTTCCTCTCATATTGTGGGAACAGATCTAAAATTAAGAAATACAAAAATTCAAATGATTCAGAGATTAATCAGAGGATGATTTAAGCACTTCCCACCACGCCACTGTGTTGACTTGCGGTTAGCACAGCTGTGTCAGTGAACATGACACCACTGCTTGCACATTGCATTGACGGGCATGGTTAAATTTGAATTTGGACTAATATATTTACAATAAAAACGCATTCAAAATGCTAGTCGATTTCACATTTTATGTTACCTATAGAAGGTGTGAATTATCCTTTATGCATACATCACTTTTGTTCTGAAATCCACCAAGTAATAATGACACACGCACAATTCTTAAACAACATCTTTTGCACAGAATTCAATGGGATTTGAAAAGTAAAGTGGCAGTTGAAACTCTAGTGATAACATCGTTTGCAGTGCATGATGGGGCTTCCTTAAATCATCCTTTGGAGATTAATAAATCCAATAATTCTAACACCCAGCATCAAAATTAATAAAGGCAGGATAATCATAATCCTACAGATTAAAGGTCTTTCAACTTTTAAAACTTATTGGTGTGGTTCTAACAATCTCTCTTTGTCACAGCTGTTGATGAATTCATATTTTAAGTGACATAATCATGTATTGTTTGATTGAGTTGTCTGTATTGTTACGTTCATATCAAGGCTTTTAAGGACCAGAATGCCCTACCTGCAATAGCTGCCAGGTGTCATATGTTAAGATGAATACAATATAGAATGCAGTAATTGTCCAAATGTATATAGGGCAGCTATTCCAGAAAGGGCCTTCTTGCACTTAACTCTCGACATAGGTTTAGGTTTTGAAGTTTGCTCATTAACAGCTGGTGGGACTTATGTGCATGCAATATTGGTTTAGTGCAAAACACTGATTTCAAGAGGGCCACAAAAAAGAATGATTTCATGACCTACGATTTGAGGACTGAAGGAAAGCAAATAATTTCATGACATATCCACGATGTAAGAGCTTACCATGGATAGTTCAAGGATGATGAACATTCATGGTGCCCTAATCACATTTATACTGCACATCTCAATTGCGATGTGATTAATTGAAACCAGATTTTTACGACACATAAATTTCATTATAGCACGGTTTTAGCACCCTCAAATAATTTGTGTATCACAAGGTTTTATTTTCAACTTGGCTGCGATATAATACATTTAGCATCCAAAGACCCCTCGATTCATACAGTGCTTAACTTTGTACTTCAAAACCTTAATCTTTATCCATCTGCAGGCTGAGTCGGTTCATGTGTTAATTTTTTGTCAGTGCAATGTGATGTTGAATAACTGCAGTTTGATGGGAATTGAACCCCTTATCATGTGTAATGAAAAATGGGGGCATTCCAACTCCAACATAGGCCTACATAGTAACTTCATACTTAAAACCGGATGCTGTTCAGAGCATGATAGAAAATTATGTGGTATCCTACATCTTTCTATGTCACAATCACCTTTCACAACATGATAAAAAACAGTGATCAAAGTTTACACACAATAAATTAGTTCTCCCAACTTCCCATATTGCCTTATCTGTAAAATACAGCAATTTCCTACAATCTACCCTCAAATAAATGTTAGTCTACACAATTATATGCTTCAAAACCTTTCTGCTGCGGCATTCAACTTTCCTCTACTATGGGTCATGCGCAGGAAGTCTCCATACTCATTGTAACTTTGCGTAAGATTTGAGGACTTACGATGGTCTAGCCACTTCTGGTCTGCTGGAAAGGTTTTGCGAAATCAGGTCAGGATTTTTAAGATTTAAAAACTTGGGAGGGGTGCTGTGTTTCACAGGAAGTTAGGATTTAGTCGCAGAGAAAGGTTGGGATTCATAACCCAATCAAAACTTTTTTTACTGTATATACAATGTAAGTTGACCAATGAGGATAATGTCAAGTTGAGCCTTCAAATGGCTCATTGTGCCTTTTTACATTGAAATGTAACATTCTATCTGGACCTTATCTGGAAGTTGTAACATTTTAAGTGCCTACATCCAGTTCCTTAACGTCATCAACACCTTTGGCATCAAGTTATATCACCTTAGTGAATTTATACCAAAGACGTTTATAGACTAGGAGAGTTTGTTTGTGTCACCCATGGAGGACAAAATAGTGTACCTCTGGATTAGTTCACAATGTGTATGGCAAACTTTATATTTTACCCTAAATTTGTTTATGCATGTAATTTTTCTTTGCGACGATTACACGCGCAAAGCACTTCATGCACAAACCTTTGCAATGCATATTCAAATTATTGTTCCATTTCAGGTACACCATTTAGTCCCCAATGTGACAATACAATATGTGGATTTCCCATAGTATTACAAATGGGGCTATACTGAGACTACACTCTCCCAATCTAACTTCTTTGATTTCTGTATGGTTTCAACTCATTGTGAAACTCTCTCTGTGAAATCAGCTCCTGATATAAAACTATGCGCCTATTGCATGGTTCCGCCATATGCAGGTAGAGCCTCAAACTGGCAATAGACATGAAAAGAAGTATTACGTATCTTTACGCAATGTTATATGACTGATTCAATTCCCATTCATGCATGCTGCCAGATCGAGGCTCTCCTTGCATATGGCGGAACCGTGCAATGGGTGAATTGACTTAGAAGTTAGATCACAGATCCTGGAAGAATATGTGCTTAGATTCACCCTGATATCTTACCTTGTATGATCCCCATCAGTTGCTTGTAAAACATACGCTGCTAATTCAAATGCTGTCTCACTGTCCACTTCAATATCACCCTATAGAAATGAAGAAGAGACACAAACCCTTTAATTAGTGATACAATTATTGATACAAAATGACACCATGATGTTAGTCAGTAGTTGATTGGTTGGTATCAATTATATTAGGCTCAAATTAAATTCTCAGCCTATGAGTGATAGATAGGGTAATTGTATCTGATGTGAGTCATTTGAAATGGGAGTTAGCCTACACCACACAAAATAGGTCAACATTAGACCTTTAGTTCTACTATCTAATTCCTTGAGACTAATTCTGTAACAGACTGTCAGAAGGAAACCAAACACCAGCCAGGCCCTTTCATCATGATATACACCATGTATTAGTTGGTAAACACAAAGAATGGTCAGAATAAAGTAACCTATACTAATGCATCATATGATAGCATTTCACATTACAACAATGTCTCACTTTAACCCTAAACACAACCCATGGTTATTTTGCTATTGGAAGGGAAAGAAGAAATGAAAAAGGAGAGAAGATGAAGAAAAAGGTCACTTGGCACCCCCGGGATTCGAACCTCAGACCCCTCGCATGCCACGCAGAAGATCATCGACTTGCTGCCATGGGGGTTTCGCTGGCCTGGCCAGTGATTCGGTGGGTATATATGACTTAGGCTGATTGCATCATGGCATCACATGGAATGCATGCATGCGCAGTGGTTTTCATAGTGAGTTTCAGTCAGGTTAGGGTTAACCTATTTTAACCTATTCCTTCATGCAAATATATCAGTGTGTAGATCTCAATAAAGGGAAAATAACACACAACAAAGGGTGACAATAATTTAAATAAAACAAATGAAAACATTGGAAAATTCAATGTGCCTTATAAAAAATCCATTACTCAAAAATGGCTACTGCAGTGACACCCTTTAACCTGTATGTTGTGTTATGGAGTTCAGGAACATTGGGGAAAGTAGGGAAATAGGGTTCATTCAAATGTTACAGTGATGTGTACACAGGTGACAAAATACATTTCAGTGTGTAAACTTTGTCCCAAGCTTAAATTTTAGTTCACATTTAAGAGTTATACTTAGCACTAGCTCCATCTCCGATATTGATACCCTACAACTAGTTTGGGCTTGAGTGCCATGCACGCTACCCACACTATCCAAAGGTATCGTGATCAGAGATCTAAACTAAACCGCATTACCCGCTAACCTTTCCCCAGTAGTAATAATGGCAGCATAAGAAGTTTCATCTACCTCTAATATTTGCAGCCTGCTGGATCAAGTCAATACATTACTTTCCCCCATTTTTAATTAAGTTAGTGCACCAAGAAAACTGTCACAATCTTTGCTACATTTCATCTCACGTAAAAATTAATGGCTTATTTTCATGTTTTATTCACATGCTAATTTCACGATACACACAAGAGCCTTTCCCAAATCGCTGTCATAAAATTCTTTTCCTAATTTCAAGACTCAACGTTAACAACCTGTCTCTTAAATGTGACAAAATGTACCTGAAATCAGGCACCCGTCTAATTAACACAAGTCAAGCGTGGCTCACCATGAATATTACATGAATGCATCCACGCCCGGAAATGTACACATCATGTATTATGGCAATAGTCTCAACCATGGTATAATTGAAGACGTGACATTGGCTGCGTTTTTGTACCCATTTCATTTCGGGTGTTCTGTTTCCCTTAGGCAAACTCACTCAGTCACATTATATACCCCACAAAGACTTTATTGGCAATGAGACAATGGTAAATCCACTATGGACTCGGTCGATTCATAGTATTTTCTTGTCCCACATAGGTTGCTGGTGGCAATCAAGTTCAACAAGTGTCAATGGTGAGGGCATTAACTCTTAACAAGTATTGAAGGGTATACTTAATTCTAAACCAAGAATTTAATCACTTAGTTTAAATCCATTTTAGAAAACTTGCAATTTGTTTTGTACAAAGGCATTGATATTTAGTTAGCTACCGTTTCTTACATTGGTACCAAAATTGATAACTTCCCAGAAATAAAAATTCTTTTTTCTTCCTTCCTTTATCCTTCAATCAGGAACCTTTCTATTAATTTCTCTACAGTTTACACAGAATTGGTATAATTCCCCATCCTCTTGAATTACACACAGTAAATTAAAGAAATCTTATTTCTAAGAAAACAAGTATCTTACACAAGTGTTGTAACAGGTTTGAAAAAAACACCTTTCCAATGAAAGTCTAAAATCGAAACAAGCAAGACATGGGTGGGTCGGGCATATGTCAGCTAAATATCTCTCGCAGTTGGTCGCCCAACACAGTTGGACATGATGTCTTCGTGCTGATTATTGGCTTCATATTTCCACATGAATTATGAAAATTGACAACAAACCCCAACACTTCTGCAAATATGAGAAGGAAGCATCACTGGCATTCCACACCAGGTGTGCAAGATGAATCTATAATCCTAAAATGCTCGAGGAATATTCAATCAATGTCTGATATTTGGAAACATTTCAACTTTCATTTCTTATCAGTTACTTTAACTCAGTCTCAAATTATACTTTTAAAATTTTGCACATTTCTTTAAGGGCTGGGGTATGAACGTTTGGACAGTATTTATTTTGGGACATCAGAGCACATCAGACATATCGAATTGCATTCTGAATACGAAGAATGTCATTCTGATATCAAATAATACACATTTTATGGCAAATCATTAAAAATTGATATTTTTGATATTTAACAGTATTTGAAGTAAACTTTAGAAATCTGATGATTTATACCATAAGTGTATGTAGGTGGGATGAAAAGCCGATGGTGAATTGGAAATTTTGACCTTTCATATTGAAGATATGGATTTTTTTCCCAAAACACCAAAAAAATTAGGTCTTTTGGGAAAAAATCCATATCTTCAATATGAAAGGTCAAAATTTTCAATTGACCGTCGGCTTTTCCTCCCTGCTACATACACTTTAAGAATATAACATTAGATTTATATAATTTACTTCGAGGACTGTTATATATCAAAATTTGAAAAATATCAAATTTTTATAATTTGTCATAAAATTTGTATTATATTGTGATTTTCAAAAATGAAAATTATTTGATATCAGAAAGACATGCTTCAGTATTCAGAATGCAATTCGATAGGTCTGAGGTGTTCTCATGTCCCACAAAAAATACTGTCGAAACGCAATAAACGCTCATTTTAGATCCCTTAATGCACTGAAATGTTCAATCACACTTTTACTTCACTTTTATTTCATTTTGAAACAATTGCTAATATCACTTACAGCTTGTGCATCCAGTTGCTATAATTTTTTCCTTAAGTACTTTATATATGGAATTGACACTTTACTCTGCTTTTAAACAGATTAATTTGTTATTCAATCACTCATTTAATAATTTTAATCTTAGGTTTAAATTATTCCTGTGTAAAAAACACAATTTTACCAAACCTTCAAAAAGGACTAACACACAGTCTAAGTGGCTGAAAAATTGGATCTCGCAATTATGAAATATAATACTGCATTAGGAGAAAACCTGAGACAACAAATGCTTAAGATAGCTCTAAGATTTGACTGATGATGGTCTGCCTCCAAGCAGGGATGATGAGGGATGATAGTGATACATAACTGACATCTCATCCAGGTGAATGAACAAGGAACATTCAACTCTGAGTCTTATCTTAAAATTATTGTTGGGAGGGAGGGGAACAGCCTTTCAAGAATTGTTCAATTGGATTAGAAAGACTGTACATGTAGGACTGGCTCAGTTCCTGAAATCCCGATGCCCTGAAATTGCAAACATGAAGCGCTAGGTTTGCTGATGAAGATGGGGAATTATTAAACCATTGAATGAAAACTCAAGTAGTTTAAAGAACCTCAAAAGATCCAATAGGGATCTTTTTCTTCAATTGGTTAAGACTTCCTGATGTATTCCAAGGGATGTGAGAGGAAATTGTGCTACTTCGTAATCTATATCTTTCAGTTTACTTAGTTTTAGCCACTGTTTTCGACAAAAGTGCTTTTACTTGCTATAATAAAATATTGTTTGTTATTACATTCCAGATTCATAAGAATGTTTCATTTCAGACTTAGTTTCACTTTAGAAGTAAATATTAATCATTAATGTTCATTTCCTTAGCCTTATACTACTCAAATATACTATTACCCTTATGATTTTACACAGACATATAAATTCTATACTAAGACTCCTTCAGGGCTAGATATACAAGAAAGAGTGGCGGGTTTCATGTATGAAATGCGTCAATAAGCTTAAAAATCGCCTCCAAACAACTATTCTGGTGCACGAAGTAATGATTAAATTACTTCTCCGGCTATACAGAGTCAATATCTTGGGCTATTCCAGTTGACATCTATGCCCCCCCCCCCTATGGAAAATATGACCTTAATCTTCCACACAGGGGGTGTAGATTTCAAATGGAGTCATCCGTTAACCCCATTAGAAATTCACACTCCATGTGTTGAAGATTAAAGTCATGTCTTCCATCTGGGGTGTATGGATTTCAACTAGAATAGCCCATAGTCTGAATTCATAGCTACTGTCTACCCAACATCAAACTTTGAAATGTCAAGTATTAATAATTGAATTTTAACAAATGTATAAATTTAACCAAGCTGAAATATTAAATATTGGGTGATATTATGAAATTATTTTTCCTTGGCTGCTCCATTTGACCCTTGTAACAATATTCATAACAAATTCACCCCCTGCTACACTCTAAAGTACTTCATTAAACAAGAGCAAAATGGCATTATATTACCAGCATTTATTGGGCCTACAAACATCAGAATAGTCACTATTTACAGACTGGTCCCTGAACAAATTTGACATTCTCTCTCCTCAGATGTGGATAAAGCAAATTCAACCACAGTGTGCATAGGGAAAACCTGAATATTTTCGTAACTAGTTTCATGTTAATCAGGCTTGTGCCTGTGAAAATTAAGCATGGTACCTGGATGTTGTTGCAGCTTGCTTTCACTAATGAATGTGTGAGGATTTTGTGGGAAAATTTTAAGATCAGAATTGATGAGGAAGATGATGAGAGTGGCAATGATGTTGACTTTAATAATCATATCATCGTCTTCCACATGTCTGAGATTACAGCGATTTGGTACTAAATTGCGGCATGGGAATTTGGGAAATTTAATTGAACACTTTTTGTTTGACAGAAAGCTGACAATCAACCTGTCTCACATTATTTCTGAAGTTACATGGTTTGTAATTATAAAATGATCATGTCAGCAATGTTTTCAATTCTTATTGCGGATTTTGCTCTCTTAATTAATCCCTTATTACAAAAAGAAATATCTTCCCATTAAAAAGCCTAGTTTTCATTGCACCCGGTTGTGAAAAATTCAACTAAAATGTGATCGGCCTGCCCAAAGTCTCTTCAAATGTCCCATAGACGGCATCGGTAATATTTGCCAAATATAATATATTCAATTCCATTTATTTGACAACCACTTGTGATGTTTTGTATGTAAAATGATTACACTCCAAGTGAGATATTAGCTCTACAATTCCTACAAATCAGTATCTCCATGGTTTCCCATTACAGATCTGTATCTAGGATACCAAATCAAATTGGCTAGGTCGTGAGAAGATTCCGATAGAAAAATGGCTTCCGATCGCCTTCAAAATATTGAATACTTCCCAGTAATTTTGCCATCCTGATCTGGACTATCTACCTGATAAATAATTTAAAATGTTAATATTTAATAGTTGATAATTCATCTGATTTCCTATCCTACTAGGTCGGTCAAGATATCCCAAAATAAGTTTGTTACATGCAAGATTGGCTTTGCCATGGGTCAGTTAAAATCTTTACCTAACGGGAGAAGGGATCTAATCCCGGCTTTACACTTCTTAATTTGACTATCCTTTCTCATGTTGATAGGGGTTCACTTGATAACATGAAAATCATACTTCCTCTCAGCATCATAATACTAATCATGGCGTGTCCGTCTCTCTGTCCGCGCGCTCGCAGTGCGCATCGCGTGCGTGCAGTACGCTATCGCGTAGTGCGCGGAGTACCGACCGGCGTAGTGCGAGCATCGGAAATCATTACAGTGTGGCTAATCATAGGCCTATTTTCAACACGGCACACGTACAGAGGCCTATTGCAGCAGAACATGACTATTTCCAGGGTGCAACATTTGAATAGGAGAAACTTAGAAACTACCCCTAGAGATAGTTCTATCACAAGAACCACCCAACCCGAGAACCGCGAAATCTAGTTTCCTATAATGTTGGCATTTAATAGGCATCCTAACTATTGGAAATTCAGATGAGCTAAAAATTAATATTATTTAATTAAAACCTATGCTCAGGAAAATGTTTGGTCAGTAAAAAGGATTGTTGTTAGCATTAGGATCAAGGTTTTAATGATAATTATCTGGAAAAAAAATGATTAGTAAAAGTAGCTGATGCCATCATTTGTACAATGATCAGAATTCACAAGTTTGCACTCTCACTAAAAATAAAGTCATTTAAATCATCATTTTTTGGGCATACATTGTTTATTTCAGATCCTTGCATATATAATTTGGGTCTTGCATTGTCTTTATGCTCTGTTAGAGTGAAGCATATCTGCTAACTCCTGATTTTTTTTGCACTCTCACAATTTATTTTGTCAGTTTGCCTGAGATTTGTAAACTTATAAAACATAATTTCTCGGGCTTGCATCGTTTATTTCTGATCCTCCCTCGCATACCGTAAAGATTCGCTTAATGGCGCAATGGATTCCCTTGACATAACTGGAATTTTAGGCCCAAACTAAAAGTGCTCTCCTGTAAAAATCCCACCAGGAAATAAGGGCATGGCCCCTTAATTCTTCTTGTGATTTTCAAAGGAGGGAGCTCTCTATTTGTATGTTAAATTTACCCTAAAGCAAAAGAGCCCATACGCGCCATTACGGTTAATTTGTCTCCCATTGTCTCACACTCTGCTAGGGTGAAAAATTTAGGCCGTCTCATTCTTCATTAGAAATTATAGACATACAATATTTTTAAAGGCTTACTTCCTCCTTTGTGACCCTGTTAAAAGTAGACTTTAGGTATGTCCACACCGAGGGTTTTTTGCTTAAGTAACACGGTTCTCGAGCAAAAACTTGGGGAAATCTGCTGTGTAAATGCTCTTGGGGATTCCAATCCCTAAGTTTGCCCCCAAATTTATCCCCATGAATTTTAGGGAATTTCATGATTTCCCGAGCTCGAGTGCTACTGCCATGTGAACGATACATTTTGTGATTCTTGAGTGCTGAGCTTAACCCATGACCTTGGTTTAATTATATGGTTCAATTTGGCGCAATACTAGATAGGTCACAGTAAGCTTCTGATAGTAATTCCAGGCATCACAAAACGTGAGGATTCCTGGCTTCATAGAAGTCGTGTGGACACACACTCAGGGATTGACTTAGGAAAATTTGCAATACTTAAGCGCCCCGATCCTCAAGAATTCTATGTCTGTCTGAACGTGACTTTTGTTTCACTTTATACATTATTGCATTAAATATGCTTTACTAGGACACATTTCCTTTTTGCAATTTTGTAATTAGGGATCCTCCTTCACAAAAATACCTCCCATATCATATTTCTTTGCATTGTAATTAATAAGTAAGTAAAAGGGCAATTTGAGGACATGATAAGGTGTACAATAAGAGCTAAGTGAAAGGAATCAATACCACCTGTCTTGCATCATCTCTACGAATATTGATATACTATTCATTTTTATAGAGCAGGATGAAATAAGTAAATACTAACCACCTTATGTCACTTATCCAGCTTTAGATGGTACAAAGAAAAAGATGGATGGTGAATTGGCAACCTTGGGCTAAATGTTATTTCAACTGCTATGCATTTTTGAGTCGGTTGTATGATAATATTATTTTCTCAGTGCAGAGTTTGGTTACACGGAGTGTTCAAATTGAAATGTACTGGATCAAAATTTGTATGAACTTAAATTTTTTACCTAATTTTTATATTTCTGACTTTTATTTTGTCTGTCTTTCTCTACTCTATAATTCAATTACACAGTGGTCTGTAATTGGATACCACAAGAGATTAAAGAGATCAAAATGCGACCCCAAATGGTACTTATTGAATATTTCCTACAAATTCTTGCTAAGTCACAAAATGATCTACTTTTAGTTTTAGATGGAGCACATTATACTATTTAGACCTGAGACGAATATAAACTAACCTGTGACGACAGGTTAATATCTACCTAACCAAAATCAATCATTTATGTTCAAAAATAATATATAATAATATGTTCAAAAGTCAGATGTAATCCTTAAATAAATTTTCTAGATTTTATATGGTATTAATTGAAGCAAATAATATATTAAATGCTCCGAGCTGAGTATGAGAAGTTGATTTTCCAATAATAATATTTCAGTCATCATTTTGGTCGTTATTATTAATATTGCTACTCATCTGAGCAAATTAATATAATTGCTCTGAGCATATCAACTGATTGGATATTAATCTTCAGTTTATAATAATAGTTGGCATTATTTTAATATAATCTACAGTTTATTGCACTCTTTGGAGGTTACACTCACTTCTAGCGCACAGATTTGAAAGTGGTGGTCAGTCTTCAGCAACAGACTAATGCTAGATAGTGAAGATTTAATGATATGAATAGTAAGAGCTGAAATACGGTGATAACTGGAGGACAAAATTATGCCGGACAAGCGGCCCTTCTGGTTGGTGGACAGTGGGGTACCACAATCTCATTCCTTTGCGAGCTGTACTTTATAGTATTTAGTCAATCACAACCATAAGAACAACTGCTCCATCACCATGATCCCACAAACATGCTGAGCAACCGATTTTTGTCCGTGCCGATTAAACTAAAAGAGAACGGACCAGTTAAATTTTTAATGCATTACAGTTATACTAACATTGATATCAAGTGACATATTGAAAGAGTAGCCCATAATTTGATGTCCACTGCAGTGGATAAATACATTTGTCACCCTTTTATGCCCCTGTCAACTACATACTTTGCAAACATGATAGATTTGTGCTTTTTTCAATCCTGCAATTGAAATCAACTGAACCAGCATCTAATGAGATAATACCTGATGCATACAAATCATGTTCTAGCTATGCACCAACTACTTTCTACATTATTTGCATAAATCACACATCAGGCTTACTTACCTTGAAAAGTGCTGCTTTTGCCTGCAGATAGAACAGCTCAATAGTGATGCTATCCCGTAGATGCGAGATGCTTTCGATGAAGAACTGCACACGAAAATACAACGATAACGTCCCTGTCTTCCGTGGGAATTCGTGATCCAGAACTTTGCGGTCAAGCTGAAGCCAATTGTAGTGACCCCTGTAGGATAATCGAGAAGAAAACAATGTATTTTTGGTTTATTTTTCTATCACAGCATGTGCACTCAAGATTGAAATACTCTGCAGGAAGTGGGTGGAACACCCTGGTTGTATTCAAACTCTGAGCAGGGGTTTATCCAGGCATGAGATGCATGAGGGATAGAGGGGGTACATCAAGTTTAAGAGGACCTTGCTGAACCTTACTGGAGATTGCCGCTTGAGGGCCTGCTTCAATTTTTGCAGCATAGAAGTTTGACAACTACTGATACATTTTCAACACTAGAGGGCTCACTTCCTAGATACTGACTTGACAGTACACCTTTGATAACTTCTCAGTACAGTGGATTAGCACTTGTTCAGTGCCTATATGGGACCATGAACCCCTCACTGACATTACAAAATCCACCAGTCCTATGGCGCCTATATGCGCACTTCGTGCGCACCGCCCCTCCTTGAGGAACTAGAACTAGTTCTACAGTGGATAATAGCTATGCCATGTACAGCCTTCACAAAAAGTAACATCGTTATATTTAAAGTATATGTTATCACATTCGTTGGGCGCACCTTGGTTCAAATCTAAATATAGAGCATATCATTTATACAAATGTACAAATATGCCTATATAGCTTCAAAATTATTAATAGTATTAACAATATTTTAACATAGGAAGAGTGGTTTCTTTATGCGCATTTTGATACCCCATTTGTCCAATGTCTTTCAATATTAACAACACAGTATGAATTAAAGATCATTTTCTATATTTAGATAGCAACATATTCATCGGATGTGTTCCTACACCCAGTCTGTAATACATATGGGGTTATAGAATGTAAACGTTTATAATCAACCATTCTCATGAAGATTAAGGAACAAAAACAAGTTTTAACCTGAATGCAACAAGTTAGAAGTGAATAAAAGAGACAGAGTAATGAGGAGTTACAAATAACTGGACAAGATCTAGCCACAGTTTGAGGCCTCACGGACTTAGCGAGCGCATCGTGCGAACAACTGAGCACGATGCATGTGAGGCGTTCAACCGAGCACGTAGACGCAACCTCTGTGGATAGTATACTAAAAGCAACAGAGCCTGAAAGCACTGAAAGTAGTGCTAGACAGGATCCTGCCAGTCCATAAACTGCAGTGCTCATACATGGTATAGCGCCCTCTTTCTATCTCATTTTAACAAATAGTCATCAAAACTCTCAATGGGTATACAGACAGTCATGTGTTACTATGACAACCAGTTAATACAATGCAGTTTTCCTGCTTGGAATGGAGGGAAAATTATGTACTGTATAAAACTGAGAAGATGAAAAAGGCAACACTTCTCATAAAGCTAGAAGGAAATTTGACAAGCAAACAATGCAACCCGTGAGAAATCAACAACAGGGAAATTAATTGAACTCAATATGGTTTCATCTTGAGCATACCAATATTTTGATTATACAAAAACGGCATAGCACTGGTGGCATAAAGCTTCTAAGGCCCATTCTAATCTAAAATTAAAAGTCCCCTACATTTGGCTTCTTCCTACAACTACTAGAACAATACAAATTTTAATGTGCTAGCTAGGTATAACACATATTTGACATATAATTTCATATCATTTTCTTGAGTTCAGCAGAACATGCAAATGCAATATTCTTGCCCAATTAATAAATAAACTTATTAATAAGCTTGGGGTTAGGGTTAGGGTTTCTCCTATTCAAATGTTAACTACGGAAAAAAATATTGCACCCCGGAAATAATCATGTACTGCTGTAATAGGCTTCTGCATGTGTGCCGTATTGAAATATGTGTTGAAAATAGGCCTATTGATCCGATGAGATGCACCTGCACGATTAGCCACACTGTAATGCTTTCCGATGCTCACACTGCGCCCGTCGCTACTCCACGAACTACGCGATGCACCGCGGGCACGCGTTAGCGAGCCGCGCGCACGCAGTAGTGCGCGGACAGAGGGATGGACGGACGGACACGCCATGATTAGTATTATGATAAATAAAGCAAATTGTATAATCAAAATATTACTATTTGATCTAATATAAACCGTATTAAATTTGAAACAGAAGGTACTGGTTTTTAAAGTTAATAATGCACATACTGCTATTTAAAAACTTTTAAGAAATAACGCATATAAAACAATAATGGTGTACAGTTGTAGGAGTATTTTGTGATCCTAGCATCCTCTTTTTATGACATTTTTAGTATCCACGAAAAAAGCTTATTTCCAACATTTCAGTTGATTCCGATTTTGCATTTGCGAGTTATGCATGATTATGTGTATTACACTGCTCCATGGCATAGGCCACTGGGTGTAATTTTGTTCTGGTACACCAGCACATTAATTCAAATTTGACGATATTTTTGCTAAACAAATTAATCAGCAAGAAATTTTTGTACATAAACATTATGTAGCCAGAGCTTTCCTGTGATATAAAAATCTTAATTTTTTTGGGAAAAGTGGGGATGAGGCTGTGGATCACGAAATGCCCCTTTAATTATTAATGCAGATTTGATTTGCACAAAGTGTGTGTATTGGGGCATTTGTGTTTGGGGGTGTGTATGTGTGAAGGCCCATATCAGCCCATACACATGAATGAGCAAAATATAACATTTAACACAGATATCAAGTTTGCAGAGCATTAAAGAAAGGCCTGAAAAATTGGACGTTTAAATTAAAAAACAAAATTTGACATGCTACAAATAACCAGAATACATGATAACACAAATTGTCACCTGACCCATCTCTAGTGCGTAAGTTACACAGCAAACCAGCTTGAGCTACATTCGCAGGACATATCAGTATCACTATCCGCTAACTCTATTATTACTCACTTAACACATTGTATTACACCAGAATCTCCACTGAAAGCAGTCGTACATTATATTCCAGTAAATGGGCTATACACCAATACTCGCATACATATTACCATCAAATTCAAGGAAGAACCTCTCACATAAAAATGTGTGATCTTAACAGTTTTTTCCGTAAATCCTACATCTATGCCTTCAAAGCTCAACTAATCCAACATGCAACAGAAGGATTTCTATTTACTCACCATGAACTTCCCAAAACTGATTTCTATTTTGTGACAGGTTTTACCACATATGTATTGCATTAGTAGATATTCAAGTTGCAGATGTAGAAGTAGAAACATTTGACCATACTTGGTAAATATCTTCACACCTGGGTTGCATTGGGACAAAATAGCCCTAGGTTTCTATCATAATTTCTGAATATTATCAATAATGGATAACACTATTATTTTCAAGTGGGATTTAAAATGTAGGAATAGCAAACAGCATTCACACAGCATGTGCCATGTAAATACAGAAATGGCAAAATATGTCACTTTTTGAAACAATTACACTCAAACTGACATCTGCAGTTGGTCATCTGCAGTGTTGCTACTGGGGAAAGGTAAGCGGGTGATGTAGTAGTTTAGTTTAGAGTGTTACAGGATGTGCTCGGTGGAAACCGATCTTCGGCAACCGTGATCCACCTTGTATTGAGAATCTTTGATGAGATAGACAATGCGGTGTAACACCCGGTATTTCTGCCAGTAGAAACACAATGGATAATGGTTGCTGGGTATTACACTTCCTTTTGTACATTATCGCATACTGAGCAGCTTGGGGGGGGGTAAGGAAAACATTTTCAGTACTTCCGGTACATACCACAACCCTTACTTCAAGCATTCAGTAGAAACGTGCCTGTTGTTAGTGGATTGGTTCGTGGGTTACCAGGATACTGGTTTTATACTCAGTGCTCAGTATAAATACACAAATTATTACTGTTACAACTTAAATACGGTAGTTTACATGTAGTAAAGTGTTGCTTTAAAAGTTTCACAAAGTACAACATAATGCAAGTGAACTGTAACTAAACATGTCATTACTCCAGCAAATATTAGCTTCTTTTCTGAACATTAAAAGTCAAAATCCTGAGCATATAGACTCAATAGCTTGCAATGGGAAGTGCAATAGATGTTTATTCCCACTAATATGGTGTCAAATGTTTTTGTTTGCATAGACCTACCCTGGTTTCATATTATATGCCTCGTTGACTGTTGTCAAAAAGCAGCAATCACTTTTCATTTATAATATTAGCCTATAATAACTTAAGCCAATTTGTGTCCATTAACAAATTGCTTACTGATTATTTCATTGACACAAAATTACACACATTGAGTGTTCAGAGCAACCTAATCTGTATTCAGTATTATCAATTTTGTTTTCTTGAGTAAAACTGCCGGTAAAACTATTCAAAACCACTACATGTATTAAATCAGGTACTGAGATTTGAAGGGGAACGCATTGAATTTTTCACTGCACGATCACAATTATGTATGGTGTAGGCGCACCCACTGAAATTCTAATTCAGCGGAATTAATTCCATACCTTGCGCAAAAAGTAGGTTATAAAAGTAACCATATTATATGGTCCCTGATTCTAAGTTCATGTGAAATAAACCTAATTTTTTCACGTGAAGCAGCAAGTCTATGTAATTGTGCAAAGACAATCACTGTCATTTGCACAAAATCCAGGTATACAATAAACAAAGTCAAAGTGTCTTTCTTTTTCAGAGTGTTGTATTGTCCAGGGTAGCGCATCCCAGGGATCACATTTTGACATCTCTCTGTTTTATCCTTTGTATTGACTTTTAAAAATCATATGAATATTTGACCACACTAAATAAGATATGACCAAGAAAACTAATAAAAACTTTCTTGTAATGACAAACTGAATTGGTTGGTAATACTTTCAACTGACCTTTATATTAAATCGACCATACCATTCTGGAAGCTTCCCACTTACTTCTACAATACCTACCAACTACAGATTTTACACTTAATTAAACTTTAACTAAATATTGAATGAATAGCTATCTCTTCCATATCACAGCCCACAATGTAACTGTGTCTGTTTTCGGCACCCTCAAGCAAACTCGATCTTCACCACCAGACTTTTAAATTACAGGGCTACAATAAAATACCAGACACTTATCAATTAAAAATAAATATGTGATATTACAAAGTCTGCTTGTCAAATAATATCCCTTCACTTGATAATAAAATCTCTACTATGTGATCCTTTCCCACAAAACCTGCAACATTTTGGTAGACCTACACTATGGTCCACAATGGCCTCATCCCAATGGCATAGTCCAATAACCTCAATTAAACAATCAGAGTGCAAAATTTGACCTCAAGTTGCAGAGTATGAGTTTTTGTACCCAAAGTTTCAAAGGTCACCCGGACTGTTTCTACTGCAAACGTTACTGCATAAACGCTACCACTAGGCCTATTAACCTATTAAGGTGATTGATGGATTCACTCGCACTGCCACGCATTCACCTTCACCCGGTCTGTTTCTGCTGATACCGTTACGCGTATTCCTCGCATCACCCCGAATTCACTTGAATCATAGACCATTTAAAACAGGGATAAAGTTCTAGTATTAATTTCAAAGGCCCCGCGATAGCAAAATGAGGCTATGTGTGTAGCCACGATGACAGATTTCATTAAACCAGCCACAGGACTTACGTAATGACCTTGCAGCGCACGACCGCCAATCACAGCGCTGCTCTCGTAATGCATTTGTCCACGTCCCTTTAATCGCAACATTGGCCAATCACACGCGCCGTACCACAGCGGTTCGGTTGCCAATTGTAAACATTACCGCATGGTTTCAACGTGGTTATTGACGGAAAAACAATAATCGATATTGCCAGCTTTGTGTTGTATATGCTAAACTGGATCTTTTTACAGGCGTAGAGGGACTATCGAACTACAAATGTGCCACGGTATGTTGAATTCTGTCATGGATATCCGATATAAAATCTTGATTATCGACTTCCGACTTCCGGGTACATCTTTGTGATGGAAAATTCAGCCATGCTTCAGCGAAGGTTGCGGTGATTTTAGAATGCAGATTTTACATTCAATATTTCGTTGTCGTCTATAATTGAAGGTAATTATATGTAGTTTTATTAATAATATTCCTCAGAATGAAACAAGAAACGTTATTTCAACCAGAATATGAATGTTTTAAATGAGAAAAGTTGACGCTTTTCATCATGCACACATGTCGAGTCGAGTGTGAGTGCCTGTGTACGTACGTGTGTAGTTCCATGACCATTGTTTACATGGTTTTAAATCAAGATTTTACATTCAAAATTTGGGGTGTGGAAACTTGGAATCTTCAAACCGGGGGGAATTCGATGTGAAAAAACAAGTGAATTAGTCACGTAGCGAAGGATATAAGCTTTCGTGTGATACCAAATTCTTTACATCGTGGTTTGGTTCAGTTTGCAAATTTGGGTCGATTTTGAAATGGACTCGAAATCATCAATGATTGTAATATCATAGCTGAGCTAGCTTGCATTTTACATTAATATGGCCTGTAGATATAAATTAAATCGTGTGAATTTGTAATTATTTGATCTTAATTAATAATTTATAAAAATTAAAAATACTAATATATTTGTTCTATTTTTTATATTATTTACGATTCCAGGATCTGTGACGGGAGGTATGAAAAACTGCACAACAAAGAGGAAAACGACAGAGTCAAAGATGGAACTTCAGTGGTTGATGAGGAACTACAATTCATATTTAAATATCTCTAAATTATCACTCGATCTAGACTGTAAATGTTAAACTGTAAATTGTGAAAGGAAACTGAGACTGGGACCGTATTAATGAGAAATGATGTCAAAGACATGCATCGTCTTGTGGTTGGAATTGTGAATTTTATTCCTGGACCTGCACTCTACAGAAAGAACTTGGAGGCTTGGAATATAGAATGGAACAAATCCGAACAATAAATATTTACATAGTTGCACGATGATCTTGATAAATTATGGTTATAGAATACAATGGAAATACTTCACCGTCAACAAATTAAAAATATCAGGTACTGAGCTTGAAATTACAAAACATTTTCAAATTCATAATAAGTAACTTTCTGATGTACAAGTCGACAAAAAATGTTTTATGGGCCCGGCCTTTTGCTGTTCTAAGTTTTCTTTTTTTAATTTTGCTAAATTATTGTGTAAAATTGATTATTGATTTTGACTGAAATTTTTTTGAAAAAATTCAGAACATTTTCAAAATATGTTTGCAAAAAATGGTCAAAGTCCTGACCAACCGACCCCAATGTAAAAGTCTATGCACTCGTAAAACAGTCCTTTTTTGTCGCCTCGCAGGTATTTAAAACAGCAAAAAATTATTATTGAATTTTATTGTTATTTTAAAAAAAGCCTGCATACTTTTACATCAAATTTAGATTGTTCATTTGACTCGGCTTCAACTGCATAACTATAGAAAAATTATTTAATTCCTGTTCATCGTAGAACTTTCCCATGTGGCGTATACAGCGTAGAACGCAGATGCAAAAGCTTGTTATTGCACAGACGCAAGTCCACTTTTTTCAATTGCCCCCCTCCCCCAAATAAATCCTGGCTACGGGCCTGCTGAGTGCGTTAAAATTTTGCATTGTAGGAGTAGTATTTGTAGCTATAAATTGTACTCCCATTTTTTTCTACAACCCCCTATTTTGGGTGTTTAAAATCATAACCCCACTATTTTTGGGTTAAAGATTCTATGACCCCTCCCCCTTCCGAAGAAAATGCCAGCCCGCTTGTGCCATATTTCAGTGGTGGATCCAGGATCAGCTTTAAAAAAATATTAATTATTATTTTTTCAAGCCCAGTAATCCCCAGACATTTTTTCTTGAATTCATTGATCTGCCAGTGCATTGCATTTGTATAAATTTCTTCTAAATATCGTCGTAAATATAATTAGATTTTTTCAGTTTGTACTGCTGCTGGAAGTTTAAAGAAATAAAACATTCAGAACTTTTTCAGAAATTGAGGTGCATTATTTATTAAAATTCATTCATACATTTTATTTCACACAGAATTCGTCGGGAAAACAATGAACGTACGAGGGGGTATCCAAAAGTTTTTGACACCACCCAGAAGGAAAAGAGCTATATCGATGAAATTTTGTCAGTGTATTCACTGGTCCTTATGTACATTATGGTCCAAAAATGGTCTCATAAGTATGTTTACTTTCTTTACAGGTGGCGCTAGATGGGCAGTAGGCGCATAACCTGCAAGATGGTGAAAATTGAGGCACGCAGCGTGATTAAGTTCCTGCCTTTGGAGGGTTAGGCCTACAATGCTCAGAAAATCTATGATGAAATTAATGCTATCTACGGTGAAGATTGCCCATCATATGGCACTGTTGCTTTTTGAAAAAAAAAATTCCAAACTGGCCACATGTCCCTCACAGATGAGCCAAGAAGTGGACGTCCATCACTTACGGATGATGCGCCACAGTGAAGAAACTAAAAAAGTGGAGGATCTTATCATGAAAAGGTTATGCGCCTACTGCCCATCTAGCGCCACCTGTAAAGAAAGTAAACATACTTATGAGACCATTTTTGGACCATAATGTACATAAGGACCAGTGAATACACTGACAAAATTTCATCGATATAGCACTTTTCCTTCTTGGTGATGTCAAAAACTTTTGGATACCCCCTCGTACTTGTTTGTCTATGGTTTATTTTTATTTGTTGTTTATCATGATGTTGTAAATATTCATGACTTCATGCATCATCCGACCAATCACAACCGGTTATTGACATCATGTGACATGACGTGGCGAGATATTTGACCTCTGTGGTGACCTGGTAAACATGTTTTTTCTCCAGCGAGAATGCGAGATCCCATTGTTTTGATCCCGGTTTTGATGTCGACAGTTTTGAGGTTTTGCGTCTTATTATCCGGACGGAAATATTTATTGCAAATTGAATGTATATTTTAAGTGAAAAACATATCAAACTTTGGTAATATTGGTTTTTTTTTCTACTCTGACCCGATATTAATAATAAAAAATGATATTTCTTGCCCGGATTTCTTGACCAAAAATTTGCGGCGAATCATGTGAAATTTTTCGAGGTATAACGTTCGACCTTCCAGAATATATTTTAAGCCATCACTTTACAACCAATCATTAATGTGGAGTTTATATCAGTAATATTTTTCATAAAAACAAATTATTTTTTGATATTTTGGGGAGAAATCCCGGGGATAAATTCACGCCGTCGGTGAACCACGAGTCCAGATCGCGGTGCAGTGTGGGTAATCTCGAGTTGCGTAGCGGGTAATTTGAGCAAATTTTAGCTCGGCTCAATCAACACCACCTGTCGTGACTCGTCGCGGTGAGGGGTAGATTTTACGAGCGCTACATACATCGCTTCAAAGCAAATACCGCTGAACTTTATCCCTGTTTTAAATGGTCTATGCTTGAATTCACCCGCAAATGTTTGCTCAGTAGAAACACGCCGATTTTCAGGCTTATTTGTAAAATCTCACTAAATGTAAATTTATTGCTGATGTATGGTCTTTGTTTTGTGGGAATGGGTCACTTTTATTGAAAATATACAAGATGTCATTGAAGGAAGGAGACACCAGCTAGAGTTTCCATCCCACATATTTTATTTCATCACGATGAGTGAATTCATGACTTTTGATTGAATTATTCTTTGAATTCCTGACTACAATTTGGATCCTGTCTGATGGCTATTTTCTGTCAAAAATCCAGCTGTTTGGATGGATTAGTATGGTGAGATATCAGAGCCATTGGGATTGTGAAAGAAAACATCTTCTATGTACCTCTCATTCAAGTTTGTGAAAAAACGCATAAGGCCAAGGAAAGTCGATTTTGAGTTTCCCGTCACCCGCCCTCACTTCATTTTCTGACCCTCACTTGAATTCATTATTGTGATTTTCCAAAAATACCGATAAAAACTGGTTATATTTGCAAAAAAATTTATGAATATCCCTTTATTTTTTGTGGAAAAATCAAAATCAAAACATACATTTTGCTGTCAACCTTGCAGACTCTTTTTAATATACTTTTGAATCTCATTTGGGCTAAACATCCATCTTCAAGTGAGTGAGCGGCAAATAACAACACACTTTACATGTGTGTTGACTGTTGGTCACATAATGAAAGGCAGAAAAATAATGAATAATGAAAAAGTTACCTCACTTGTTTTCAGAAATTTTGTGACGGGAAACTCAAAATTGACTGTTAGTGGCCTAATAGATCACTGTAAGTTTATGACATGATTAGAAAAGTTTATGCATTGCACACATAGATTACATAGTTTCATGGTATACCTCTTATTCAAGTGTGCAACTAAACACACGATAGATCACTGTATCAATTAGTGCTTTTTTTAGCGGGTTCACCGTCGGACAAGTCAAGCCTTCATCAGGAGTAGCTCTGACTTCTTCAGGACAAAGTATCTAAGAATGAGACATGTAGGCTGCCCCTTGCCTACTGATGACTCTGAAAAGAGCCGTTCACTGAAGACTGCCCCTTGTGCTTGTCAACAGAGAACAAGTAGATCTCGCCTATCTGCTAATTTTAAAGGTTTTGTGGCTCTGAAAAGAGCTGTTCACTGAAGACTGCCCCTTGTCTACAGAAATCGCTGTATGTTCATGACAATGCGCATGTAAATTGTAATAATTACATAGCTTCGCTGTACCCCTCATTCTAGTTTGCGACAGAGCGCACATAGATCATTTGAAGTTCATCATGATCACATAAGTAAAGGGTATTGCGCATGTAATATCAGGTATCAAGCAATTCACAACGCCTGCTTTTTATCTTGTCTTTAAAAATATTTACTTTTCTACACTTTGAATTGTAAAGTTTGGGTTATCTGAAATGTCAAGATATTATTATGACAATTCTAATGTCAGCCCACTTCAGGAAGCTACTCCGATTACATAAAAGTTATCAAATACAATGCCTAAACTTGGCAGCATATCTGGGTTTAACTTAATATTCGATAAGGTTTTTTGGGGGGATAAGTCTCTAAAATTACTGGATGTTTTGAAGACATTTCTGACATTTGAAGACAAGTAAACAGTTGTGCATTTATCTTTATGAAATGTGATATTTACTCAAATAAAATGGAGGACTAATATTCCAAATGCAGACGTTTTACCAGACTAACTTGAACTCAATACTAATACACCTTCCTTCAAAAAAGATGTCATTATTATTTTATGTTAACATCACATTGCAGGCAGTTGTCAAGCCATGTAAGCTAGTCAGACTCAGGCTAGGTATGTAACTGTAAGGTACATTTCTTGTTATAAGAATAACAGGCAATTCATCAAAGAAGTTAGATTATTATTTATTTATAAATTGTAAAAAGAAAATTTGGGTATACTTCAGGCATATTTGGTTTAATGCATAGATATTACTTGAGAAGCCAAAGATAACGGAATATAAAATGCAACCAAATTCACTTTATTTTCAATTGAACCATTTGATTGTTTTCCCCTTCAAGCCTATTAGGTTTGTTTGCTGTGCGTAAGATTTCCATGGGCGGATATTTAAAGAGGAAAATAAAAAAGTGCAGGTGATGCTGCAATATAGATATGAGCCTATGAATAATGCAAAGCCTATATTTGTCATAAACTGTTTTATGCTTGAGACAATAATTTATAATGAAAATAAAAAAATCAGAATTGTTTTCACTACCATATAACCTGAGCAACGTGAAATTAAAATCAATGTCTAAAATTCTATGATAAAACAATATATCCAATATTCAACAACTCTTCATATACCTTTGTACAGGAGCCAACCGTTGTTAATCGGTGATGAACCAACACTTTTACTGTGGCGTACACGCGAACGCGATGAGACTACGCGTTACGCGAGAGCGCGTAAAATTCTTCATGCCTGGAACCTTTGTGCCGTATGCCAGCTTACAAGTTGAATTCAGTATTTATCAGGAAGCGGCTAAACATTGCCGTTTTATTCTGTAGTTTTATTGCTGATATCAAAAGAGAAATCATCGAAGTTTTTGTAAGGCTGAGTGGCAATGATGAACTGACATTCCTCGTAAATCGTGAATTATATGATTTTTAGCTTCTTTTCGTTGTTGAAAGGGATTCAATCATGTTTCACCGTTGTTCATCACCGATTAACAACTCGCGTCCGGCGCGTCTGCGTGGTTTACTTCGGTCGGGCAGCTAAAGCTGCCCTCGCGAAGTAAACCACTCAGACGACGCGGACGCATCGTTGTTAATCGGTGATGAACAACGGTGAAACATGATTGAATCCCTAATTGAATTCAGTAACTTCATAAAGAATCTATGCATTTATCTTGTGACTTGTTTTTCAAAAGATATCCTGTTGTCTCAATTATTCAATGTATACTTAAGTCTATAAATTGGCACCAATGAGCGTTTTTCTACTGAGCACCTCACATTACCTCGCTTTTTCCCCCTGCATTTTTAATCCTCTCACTGTCAACTGTGTCATTTTGGAAACCTTGCATGGGTAAGTCTGCTGAAACACATCAAAACCACAAAAAATATCACAAATTTCAGTAAAAAATAAAACAATTGATGGTGTGCTCATTTTTACTCATGATTGTCCTTTAATAATCCTTCTACATGTTCAAGACATGTTGTGAATTCAGCTTGAGGTGATTCTCTGAAATTCTACACAGATATCACCAGTAATACAAGCTATCTTTGTCTAATTGGACCATTTATAATGTCAAAATTGACAACTATTATCTGTCTGTGTTCCATTTCTTATTGATACCTAATATGGAGAAATATATATGCATCGATTCTGTAGGATCCATTTCAAACTTGACTACCAAGAGAGCAGACAAGTTTAATTAGCCGATTATGTGGATGTTGTAAACATACATGCTTGTGATCAACCATTCCATTTTGAAGGGAATCTTTATTCATCATTCATCAAATGTTCCATTTAAATAAACAAGCTCCTCTTTACCTTTACCAAGAGCTTCCACCAAATTGACTTTAAAATAACCCTGAAAAACAAGTCTGAGTAGAACCATAAAATCTATGGTAGAACTTTCATTCAATATGGACCACAATGGCCTCATTCCAATGGCATAGTTCAATAACCTCAATTAAACAATCATAGTGCAAAATATGACCTCAAGTTGCAGAGTACGAGTTTTTGTACCCGAATTTTCAAAGATCATTCAATGAATGTGCAAATGTATTGGGGTTAGAGAACTGTGCCCTGATAGATGAACATGTTGTGGATCCTAGTGATTGTTTCTTTGAACAACAAAATTCAATGTTTTTCTTTGGCATTACATCAAAACCAATTGCCCTTACAAACAATCTCAGTGCTTGCATAACACCTTGTGTTTTTACTTGAATACTGACAAATCTATTCTGTAAAGCTACAGCGCTTAGAGCCAATTTGTTGATCTTGGACCCTGTCTCAATTACCCATCACATCTTATTTCCTGCTTACCCTACCCATCTTTTGGTTATGTTCAACATGAACCACTTTATCTGCCAAAACTCATCAAGTGATCAATAGCACAACACAGAGTGTGATCACGATGCCTTAATTTTTTACACACCATCAATGACCGTCCATTTTCCTCTGCTGTAGTTTTAAAGGTACTTCAGGGAAAACTGAATTTTGGTAAGTATAATTTTTGAAAAATTAATTTATTGTATTATCAAAACTTCAGTTTTCATATTGTTTCCTGTGAATCCTGTCTCTCCATAACACAGCCCATGCCACATGTTGAGATTTCCATTCTTGCACATCCAAAATGCCGCCATGGGATGAGAATGGTATTAAATTATCCCGCACAGTGCATGTTTTGGGTGAATTTCAAAACTGTTTATATGAGGAATAATCATTTGAAAAGTTGATGAAGTAATTCCCCGGGAGTAATTCTAGTATGTTTTCCCAACCTGCTTTTGTCATATGCCAAGTTTGCACTGGGAGTGTGATTTTGCGCGACTGAGTTGAACGTAGGACATGTTAATAAATTCACAATTTTATAGTGGTCATTTAGAATTGTTTAACCCAGAATGTTTTGTTTTTCCATCCTAAAAGAGCCACACATAACACTTTGTTGACACTTTTCCAACTCAAGGGATCTACTTTAAATGGAGCAAAAGCACACTTCCGTAAGTAGTGTGTTTAAAGCAGAGTCTGTGCTTAAAGCAATGGCTTGTAACAACTTTTAATTTACTTCTACAAATCTTGATTTCACTCTTGTACAATTTTTTTAATCATTTTATTTGGTGTTTAAATTTCACCAAATGATCACTAAAATGTTACAATTTAGAGAAAAGTAACAATTTCCATATTGAGCTTTTCTCTTATTTTGGAAACACATTCTTATAATACACCCACCACATTTTCAGCTGCACTCCAAACTGTGATTCTCATCAAAGTGGAAATGAGATTCTCAGCATTTGAACACTTTTTGGAGGTAAACAGATAACAAAATTTGATTGAATTTATGCACCTGTTAATGCACTAGCAATAAATAAAAGGCAACAAGCTACACATGGATAACATCACGGGATGTATGGATGTGCTAAGAAGAAATATGACTTCTGTGTACCAAATATGATTTGCATCATAAATCTCTTAGATATTGTGTCATCTTCACCTTCATTGTACATGATACAAACAAATCACTTACAAGACTAATCATATCAAAAATGCAAAGTGAACGATAAATCTGTGAAACCATGAGAGCTGTTTTCACTTGCAATGTTTATGGCTCAAGAAGCATTAAAGCTGTAAGGTGCTTTTAAAAATCAGGCATGTGAACTTTTCATATAAGGCAATGTGAAAAGAACACAACAAAACTGATGGATATTAAACCAAACTAGTGGCAAATGGTGGTCATAGACCACAAACCTAGCTGGGGCATGTTGGTGTTTTAGAGGTATCTGACCCCTGCAAAATGTTCCAAAAATGTTCCCCTGGTCATGAGGTTTGGCGTCACCGAGTTTGAGTCCCATACTCCTTACAGACGCCCATAAAATTAAATTTTAAGATTTGACCCAGATAACCTTTGACCTGACCCCTGCACAGCGTTCCAAAGTGTCCCCCTAGTCAGTAAGTTTCTTGTCACAAGAGTTTGAGCCCGTAGGCTTATCCCTTACAGATGTCCAGAAAATGCATTTCGAAAATTTGACATCTGCATGACCTTTGACCTGACCCCTGCAAACTGTTCCCCTGTTCATGAGATTTGTTGTCACCGAGTTTGAGTCCCATACTCCTTACAGATGCCCAGAAAATTAAATTCTAAGATTTGACCCAGATAACCTTTGACCTGACCCCTGCACAGCGTTCCAAAGTGTCCCCCTAGTCAGTAAGTTTCTTGTCACAAGAGTTTGAGCCCCGTATCCCTTACAGATGTCTAGAAAATGCATTTGAAAATTTGACCTCTGCATGACCTTTGACCTGACCCCTGTAAAATGTTCCCCTGATCATGAGATTTGTTGTCACTGATTTTGAGCCCCACACCCTTACAGAGGTTGAGATAAGGCAATTGTAAGATTTTACCCCTTAATGACCTTTGACCCCAATTCTGAGTGCAAGGTATGGGCACTGGGTAAAGCCGATGCACATGTGTAAGTGACGTCATTCTGCTATGTAATATGTGGCAGAAGAAGCATTTTGAAGGTATTTGGTTATATACCAAAAATGCCCCTTTAATGACCTTTGATCCCAATTCTGTTTGCACCCTATGGGCACTGGATCTAGCCGATACATATGTGCAAGTTACGTAATTGTAGGGTGTAACATGTAGGAGGAGAAGCATTTTGAAGTTTGTTGCCAGAAGAAGAAGAAGAAGAACTAGTGGCAAATGGTGGTCATAGACCACAAACCTAGCTGGGGCATGTTGGTGTAGTGGAGGTATCTGACCCCTACAAAATGTTCCAAAAATGCTCCCCTGGTCATGGGGTTTGTTTTCACCGAGTTTGAGTCCCGTAGGCCTACTCCTAACAGATGTCCAAAAAATTCAAATCTAAGATTTGACCCCAGATGACCTTTGACCTGACCTATGCATGATGTTCCATAATGTTCCCCTGGTCTTGAGGTTTGTTGTCACCATGTTTGAGCCCCGTACCTCTTACAGATATCCAGAAAATGAAATTCTACGATTTGACCCCAGATGACCTTTGACATGACCTTGCACAGTGTTCCAAAATGTTCCCCAGGTCAGTAAGTTTGTTGTTGTGGAGTTTGAGCCCCGTACCCCTAACAGATGTCCAGAAATTGCATTTAGAAAATTTGACCTCTACATGCCTTTGACCTGACTCCTGCAAAATGTTCCCCTGGTCATGAGATTTGTTGTCACTGAGTTTGAGCCCCATACCCCTTGCAGATATCCAGAAAATGAAGTTATAAAGATTTGACCCCAGATAACCTTTGACCTGACCCCTGCAAAGTGTTCCAACATGTTCCCCTGATCATTAACTTTGTTGTCACCAAGTTTGATGTCCAGGAAATGCGTTTCTAAAATTTGACCTCTGCATGACCTTTGACCTGACCCCCGCAAAATGTTCCCCTGGTCATGAGATTAATTGTATCGAGTTTGAGCCCCATACTCCTTACAGATGTCCAGATAATGCAATTGTAAGATTTTACCCCTTAATGACCTTTGACCCCAATTCTGTGTGCAAGGTATGGGCACTGGGTAAAGCCGATGCACATGTGTAAGTGACGTCATTGTGCTATGTAATATGTGGCAGAAGAAGCATTTTGAAGATATTTGGTTATATACCGAAAATGCCCCTTTAATGACCTTTGATCCCAATTCTGTTTGCACCATATGGGCACTGGATATAGGCGGTACATATGTGCAAGTTACGAATTGTAGGGTGTAACAAGTAGGAGGAGAAGCATTTGAAGTTTGTTGCCAGAAGAAGAAGAAGAAGAAGAAAGAAAGAAGAATCGGAGAGCATTACAGTAGAAAGAAAGAAGAATCGGATAGCAAAACAGTACCTAGCTCGGGGTTGAAAACCCCCCAGCTAGGTAATAAGGCTATTATACCTATGAGAGCAATTCAATTCTAAAGCTTGTAGAATATGTATCCAGTTAAAAAGGAGCAAAGAAAGATGATTCCAGGAGGAGGCTTTCTAAGCGGAAGGATAGCTACAGGATGCTATACAGCCGATCCAGATCAAGCTAGCATTTCAGGCTCTTAGTTTTATGTGAAATTAAGAAAACAGGCTTCAAGAAGGAGTTGGGTTTTTTTTTCAAATTTTCTTTCAAAAATCTGCTTTTGATGCTTTCCAAAATGTAAACTTGGCATGTAAACTAAGTATTTTAGCTTCATATTTTAAAGAATGGTATGTTTATTTCTTAACAAATATGAAGCAGCAGCATAGTAGTATTACATCCGTGATCACATTTTTCAACCTGGGTTAAATTTCATCCGGTCTACTAATATATTCCCTCATGTCACAATTTTACATTACCATTTTGCCCCAAACATGAAATTGCTTCAAAACATCTTTAAATCATCACATTTATTCTTGAATTTCATCATCATATTTGACTTTTATGCTTCTTGAACTTGCTAACCTTTATTTTATGGGGATGGCAATATTGACTGATGTAGCGACCAACTTGAACAGATATAAATGGCAAACAAAGATGTGGTTAGACACCTGTAAGGCATATGGAGAGTCCATCAATTCTCACACTTCAAAAGTGATATTTGGTTTTTGTTCAACAATTTCTTGTTTTGAGATATAAAAGAAGAATCAGAAGCTAGAGAGGGAATTCTTGCCACAACCAGGCCCATCCTAAATGTGGACCTTTCATCCCAAAAAAATTGCATGCATGCAAAAAGCAGACTTGTACGCTTGAAAATTAAAGTTTCTTAATTTGAACATTTTAAACCTATTTTTACCCACAAAAGTGGACTTTTTAGAGAGAATTTTTGATTTAGGAGGTGCTGCTGTCTGCTCACACTCCCTCCCCCTCCCCCATGTATGGGGCAGGGCTGCTACATGTAGCCACTGACTTAAAAATTAACATTTCAAAGGGCAAGGAAATCAGGCTTGTGTAAACCAGACATTATTTGAAGTGGATATATCATTGATAACTTTTTCCCCAGTTTAATAGTTATCATCCCAATTTCAAATCAGATCAAACTGAATTTTTTTTTATTACCTTATTATATTTCTTATCACAACATGGCTAAATAACAAAACCCAAAATATATTTTGCGAGAGCGACATGCCCTCCTGCCACCCCACTGGTATATCATCCATGACAAAATCATTTGAATCAACTCTGATATCAGTAATGACAATTATTTCATTTTGCATGCCGAACCTAAAAGAATTTGATGCTTAACCCTAGTCTCACTATTAAAACCACTGGGCGTGCATGCATTCCACGTGATGCGACGATGCAATCAGCCTAAGTCGTATATACCTAGGGAATCGCTGGCCAAGCCAGCATAACCCGTGGCAGACTCCGCCGTGGCTACAGGTCAGTGATCTTCTGCGTGGCATGCAAGCGGTCCGAGGTTCAAATCTTTTCTCATTTTTTGTTTCTTCTTTCCCTTATGATAGCAAAAAACCACACATTCAGTTAGGGTTAAGCTTAGCCTAATTTTTCTTGAGACACCTAATGAGAAAGAATTTGGTCACAGACACTCTGTAAACATGACCTAGTTCTTCTGTCACATCTCAGGAAGTACTTACCTACTTACCGATTATCATCATAGTATTAAAGGAACTGAAAACTAAAACAAAAACTCAAATATAAGGGGCTTAAACTACTGTAAAAATAGCTCAATTCGTAGTAGATCGCAACCTCATTTGGTCTATTGAGCTATCAGAGGGCACTGAGTCAGTGCTTCACTGGAACAGAATGAAGTCACTGAAGTAATATTTGCGGTTAACTTACGTTTGATCGACAAAGGCTAGGCCAAAGAATTCCTTCTCTTTGAGGCTGAAGTAGGAGATGACTAGATCTAATAAATCCCCTGAGATCAGCTTGGGCTGAAATGAACAAGAAAAGAACAAAAAAAATCATTTTAAATATTAGGATATCATAAATCATAAATACAAGAAATTACTTACACCTGAAAAGCAAGCAAACACATTTGGACCATGTTGGCAACATACGGTAGGCCTATCTATTTAAGAAGTTCAAATTAGAAATAAATTTTAAAAAAACCTTGCTGGGCAACTTCCCATTTGTTTACATCTGTTTGTTTACTTGTTTGTTTATAATTGCCTATGTGTTTATTTGTTTTTGGGGTTTTTTTTGTCTTTCTATGAAGCTACTTCTTTACTCCTGAAGGCATTGGGCTATTCCAGAAAATAAGCG
The DNA here is from genome assembly GCF_039555335.1 of Amphiura filiformis. Classification (NCBI taxonomy): domain Eukaryota; kingdom Metazoa; phylum Echinodermata; class Ophiuroidea; order Amphilepidida; family Amphiuridae; genus Amphiura; species Amphiura filiformis. The sequence continues at coordinate 42,062,597 of NC_092630.1, forward strand.
CACACCCCCTATAGAGGAGTTCGGATATCCGGACTTTTTCCATCCATCCAAGCTCCGGAAATCCGGACTTTTCAAACAGAGGAGTTTGGATACCCTTCTGTACAAAATGTAGTTGAAATTCCGCAACTTCAGCATGAAAGTGGATAAAATTTCCGGTTATTTTCATTTTTAATGAAGAATACGGATATCCGGGTTTTTTCTTTGATTATTTGTGACCGGAAATCCAGACTTTTGTAGAGAGATAAGCTTGGAAATCCGAGTTTTTCTCTCATTTTAAATTCACTCCTCTATAGGGGGTGTGCACTTATTTTCTGGAATAGCCCATTGCACTTGGGCAAATTGCTCCTAAACAAGCTTGAAAGATCCAAGAACATTTTCCATTTTTGTCATCATAATAATATGGAATAAATGCAACTTGATCATCGTTAATATGGAATAAAATCTGATGGAAAAACTGTGTCATTTTTCACAAAACCGTAAACAAATCACTAAAAATACTCTGAACTTCACTTAAAGATGTGTTGATTTGCATTACTGGGATTCCGATAAGGCCAGGGGTCCATGAAATGCTTCCCTTATTAGATACTTTGCCCTTTAACAGCAATTTCCTCTAATTGAATACAGCCAATAACTCAGGCACATTTTGCTCATTAGCTACTTCAAGAATGTTTCATGTCCCTGCAGTGATGATCAGGAGAATTGCCACATTTCATTATCAATTCAGTATATTTCTGTTTTTAAACTTTATTTGTCCGAGTGTTCATACACGAGAAACTAAACAAATTGCACAAATTGACGTAAAGATTAGCTAATTTTCCTAATTTGCACTAACTGTTATACTTTTCCTGTCAACTGTTATCTCAAACTGTGATATGATGTTTCCTATTATATCACTCATACATAAATTCTAGACAGTTCATTGGTTGATTACCATTTGCCATTTTTACCATCACCCACTCCGTGTGATAGTCTTTACCATCATGTGCTTTGTCAGTAGTGCGCCTGCGCCAAGCCGCAAGGCGCTGACTCTTGGACTCGCCGATTTAGTTATGGAGTGGACCCCAAAATGTGAAGTATATCACCGCAAAACATGGTGTTATGTTGATGAATAAATGTATTTCCTACCTTAAATAGTATTTTAGTAATAGAATTTATGCATGAGTGATATAAAACAAATATTAACTGTCTTAAATTAGTGTAATGGTCGAGAAATATAATCACTCGGTGAAAGATGTATTGTTCCATTCCACTTGCCGTTCCGAAATGGAACAATCCATCTTTCACCTCGTGATTATATTTCGACCATCACACTCATAAACAGTTAATATTTGTATACTGACACACCTTTTATTCACTTATGCCTTAATATTCAACATTAATATTAAATTTTTTTTTTTAAGTAAAGAAAATCATTGGTGCTAATAACATTGTTATGATGCTTTGTATTGAAACTAGGAACAGTCAGTCTCAAAAGCAATAATCAACATTTTGGATATTCCAATTTGCTTCATACTAAACTCTTTAACCTTTAAGTCCCCATCTCATCAAATCATCCTAAGCTGTAGGCTATTCCCCAAATGAGACCATCCAAGAGGTCCTTGACGGTCTATGTTGAAAGCATCCTCTATGAAACAAGGTGACATTCTGACTCCTACTCATCTTCATCAGGGCATTATATTGCCACTCAAGGCTTTGCTAAATAGACCAAGTTCCCCTCGAGAATGCAATATTACACAATGATCTTTAACAACCAATGTTATTTACCATATTTGCAGTGTCCCTAGTCTAATATTTTCCTCTTTTACAAAATCACTTGCCCAATTTTATTTTCAGCCATTCAGCACATGTTGGTATTCAGTTCGAAGATCTAAAATATCATAAAACATTATCAACTCTAACATCCACCATTTTTTTGGCTATGGGAAAGGAAAGAAGGAAGGATTAAAGAGCGAAGATGAACAAATATTGTTCCTTCATGATTCGAACCCCAGCCCCCCCCCTCGGTCATCAACCGGTAGGCCAGCCACAGCCCTCATAGATTTAGCAAGTGCGAGCAATCAAGCGTGTAGTGCAAGGCATTCAACCGAGCGTGTATACAACCTCTCTGGATAGTATACTAATAGCAACAGAGCCCGAAAGTAGTGCTACCGGTAGGCATGCGTTTTCACTGGCCCTGTTAATGAAATCGTGCATATGGCTTAAAGTGATTGCATCATCCACTCACAAGGGATTCAGCATGCAGTGGCTTTGTGCTGTTGGATTTTGTTGGATTAGGGAGGGTTCGGGTTAATAGGGCCTATTTTCAGTAAGAAAAATAGAGGTTACTTTAATTAAAGAACTTAAGGGGTTGTTTGGAATGACAGGTGAGTCAGGGGTCAAAAACAAATTTTTACCTTTTTGACCTCAGCACATGTGTATGTATGATCTGCCATACAAAAATTAAAAAAACAATACCTCAAAGTATCATTTTTTAATGTTTTTTGTCATAATCACGCTTTTCTACAAATTTCATCTGTTTGTACCGGGGGCGTGTCTGTTGCCAGGTAGGCCTACATGACAGCATAGACACACGTTACAACCTTGAATAATAATACAGAATGATGTTATATTCTTCTTAAAGAGGAACAAGCACATCTGGAATAATGAACTACATAATTGAGTTATGTGGCCCAGGGCATGTCAGTCCAGACACCACCTAAGTCCAGACATGTATACAAGTATACAGGAGTGTGATCTATAAGGACAAGGTCGCCTACCAACTGGCCAGTTGACCAGGCCAACGTTTGTTCCTCTTTAACCTATCTTAGAACTGCCTATTATTTCAATTGTTATACTGTTCTGGTTGGTTTATTGCATATACTGTATAGAAATTATGCAATATGACGCCGAAAGCATGACAGAGTCATCTTCATTCAAATAAAATTCAGGTACCCGTAAGGTACCACGGAGCAATTCGCACGATAATACAATAAAACAGATGAAAGGTATGAATGGTTGTGGAATCGAATTGCAGACCTGTCCCTCTGTCACCTTAGAAGCTCTTAGAACTGCATCTCGTGAGGCAATGGTAGGTAATAAACCAACCGAACGATATAACAATTGAAATAACAGCATGTCTTGGTCTCAATTCAAGATGTGCAATTTGGACACACCTACTCGTTGGCTGATTTATACTTCAACAGTTCCTCAAAGTGATATCAGAAAAGCCACTATCTCATTGTTCATTGGCCCGCAGTATCATACGCCGCCTGGGCACTCAACTTTAGAATTGATGGGTATATGTGCCTACATTTTGTACGAGCGTCGCGAAGTTGGCCCATATCAGTACAAAACGTTGGGTTTTTTTTTATTTTAATAAGGGTCAATTATGTACAATCAAACTGAAAAAGGGGTCATTGGGTATAATATTTTGAAAACTGAAGGTGCCTGGTCATCGGGTATAGTCGGCTTCAAAAGAGGGGCATATATTGACAGGCACATACCGTCACCTCTAAAGTTGATGCCCCCGGTGCTCGCATTATATTTTGTTCATGGCTCGGCTTTTAAAACTCCCACACATCACAATAAGGCTATTGAAAAGTGTATAGAATAGCTAATGATAGACTGGTCCCTGCGATTAGTCGCGGACCCGAGCGACAATATAGTAAACACATCGAGTTTATAACACAAGTGACAGTAGTCGTGAATTATGGAGGGTTTCATTGAACTTCTACCAGCAAAATATGGAATAATACTAACACAAGACACCAATCGAGATGATGATACCAGCCATAATGGAAGGCTTGTATTTGACCTTCTTATGAATCCAATTTCGTGGCGAGAAGTTAAAAAGGTAATGTATATTTCAAGAAATTTGGGTTCAAAAATTCCGTATCAGCTCGTATCATCAATTCCGTAAATATGGCGTATAGAGGCACAACTTGACAATAAACTGAACTATTTAAGCGTAAAGGACGCACTGGATACACATAAATTTGTGTTTCCTTGCTGGCGGAATAGTTGTAAAACTCTTTTTGTCAAAAAGTTGGACAATTTATGAATTATGATTGGCAAAATAGCGAAAGGAAATAGACTTTTCCAACCATGTAAAACTACACTGGGTTGTTGACATGGTCGACATACATTAAGACATACGCATGTTCCTAAAGTAGGAGGTAAGTACTATAATTAATTGTTTAAAGTGCTCAACATACCAGCAAAAAGTCATAGGGTCATCAGAGTACAGGGACTTTGTGAAATACTGGGTACAAAAATAAAGTGCGTGAGCCGATATGCAACATCAAATATAAATGCCGATTTACATAATTTCCCATGACCTTACAGAAGTGATCGTGCTCAAATATAAAACTATAGAGTTTGGTCCTTGATATGCACCATCAATTGTGTACTTGTGATCAATATTGCTAGGCAAACAATCACAGCAAACATGCCAAAATTCTCCCATTTCTCCTCCATTTACACACATATAAACCCATCCCTTAATGCTGTGCAATACTTAACCAATAATTTTATTATTAAGAGCAGTGATGGGATTTGCATTTTTACTTTAAAAAAGTTTTGAAGAAAGAGCTCCATTTATATTGACATGATTTTTTTCTCTGTCCTTGCACCTTTTCCAGCATTTTTCTGTCCCTTCAACTTCTTCCTGCATTGACAATGTCAATGTGAAAAGCAGATGATATAAAATCTTTTTAACATTACTGTGATACAGGTTAACAGCAATATTCCTATTTACACTAATTTTCTTTCCTTTGTTTCTTGTTCTCTTTCCTGTTCATTGAACCCTGATGGAAGTCAACTAAAAGTAATCACAGAGCTGATTTTAGTAACATGAAAACAAAACCTAAATCTCTTCAGAGATTTGCTCTAGTAAAACTATTATTAAACCATCCTCTGACATTTCAATTGATACTCTGTGCTTGATACCCTTTTAAGAAACGTTAAAGATTTAAGCAGCAGAATACGGATACATTATTACATGCAATAAGCGCCCCCACGACGACCAACTTTGTATACAGCACTATTTTATGCAAGCAACACAAATGCAAGCCTGCGGCAATGCACATTTTATTCAACCATAGCTTTTGTATAAACTGGAAACCTGTTTTTACCTCTTTAAATCAGATGTCCTAAAACCACAGAACATCGGGCCAAAGTCACGTAACTGACAGGTCAACTGCGACCATCGCAGAAAAAATATTGTACCGGACAATTTCTTACTAAAGCCTCTGTAACTCTTGACATTTATCATTGCATACAAATAGCTTGCACTAGAAATAGGTTTGTATATAAAGAAGACTAGTGTTAGTTTAAATCTGAATGTAAAATATCAAAGTGGGTTTTTAATGTTTACATTCATATCACAAAGGCAGTGGACTAAAACATACTATGCACTTTCGACTATAGTTTGCTTAGCACTAAAAAGGCTTGAAGTATTTGCATTTGATTGAAACTTATAGAAACCCCACAAGATTGTTTCCCTTATTAAAGCTATTCAAATATAAATTTTTACCAATTTCTTGTGAATTTATCTAGCAAGAATGTTTTAGTTCATAATGTGATTTTGATGTTGATGATGTTGGTAGTACAGATGTTGTTTTTGTTGATGATGTCCTTGTTATTTTCCCGATACCTATTTTAGCCCTAACTTGAATTAAAAGTCGCTAAATCGCACTAGGAAAGCCACTGCGCATGCATGCATCCCACAAAATGCTGAGCCAGTGAAACCCCTTAGCTCCCAAGAGGTCCAAGGTTCGAATCCCAGGGGTACCAAGTGACTTCTTCTCTCCTTTTTCATTTCTTCTTTCCCTTCCAATAGCAAAATAAAAACATGGGTTCAGTTGGGGTTTAACTTACATCATACTAACTAGGCACTGGTGCTGCTGGCACATTGTATTCAATTGCACCCTCCTTACACTTTGCCCCCTTCCTAATGTTACCAATTTTGAACTGATCACACTGTGGAACCTCCCCCGAAAGGTAATGTTATTACATGCGAATAACCAGAGCATCGCATCACTGGTTATGTTACGGCAAGTAAAGGGTCATCCATGGTTCTGCATACACATCGCTATTTCTGAGGCAGTTGGTATTGCTAATTGACTTAGATAAATAATCAAAACTACTCCAAAAGCCTCCATGACATATCTGATGGCAATATTTGATAGTATTATGCTATTTATCAGTCAAGTCATATTGGTTTTCAAGTACTGTGGACATGGAGCAAATACTACTTATGGCATCTAGGAATATGAATTCTATGAATAAAATTTTCTCAAGTTAAAGTTTACTCAGCGAAGAAATAAGAATGAACCAATTTAAAACAAACTTATTCTATTGATATTGCAATGCAATATTTATAATTTTATATCAGATAACTCAACTGATTTTGGATTGATATTAAAATTCAAGCTCAAACAAATTTCACCAGTACAATTCAGAGGCAAACACATAATAAACAGTAATGTCAACCTATGAGAAGGAACATACATTTGTAAACCTTGAGTAATTCAATCGCACACTTGACTCAAAATTTCAATTGTTGAGTAATAAAATACTCCCCCACTTTGCCATGTTCCCTAAATATACATTTTTATCGCCATTGCCAAATATTTCATGTATTTATAGTACTAAATAAGATTTGAATAATATGAACATATAAAAGTACATCGCCGACTACACTAAACTTTCTGTAAAACTAGCCATTCAATTTAACCTAAGTGAACCCTTCGAAACAAAACTGATGAATATTCTATAATTAAAAAGCCTAATATTCATGTTCATGTCCACCATGGGCCCAATATTTCAGTCTGAAATTCTGAATCCTGTAACTTTCAGAATGTATCTATAAAACACAGCATCTCCCTGGTTAGTTTTATACCGACAATACAAAACACGTAGCCTTAAGGTGCTATTATCCTAACAAAGCACTTACTTACTGTACCCGATTCACAGCCAAATGAAATATTGATGAACTCTTTCACACTGATGTGTGTTGGAATTCAAAGCAGAAGAAGCTGACAATATCCTAATTTAGTATTGGACTAAAAGAGGAAATTTAATCCAACATAAAATATCGGTCAAGTGCAAATCAAAGTGGCTAGATACCATCTCATCCATTAGATGGTAAAGTGATTTTGGTCTTCCATGGCTAAAATTTCCATTTCTATTTACCAACTCTCAATAGAGGTAGTAATTTGACAGAATTGGACCGAAAAGACCAAGTGTTGGTTACAGAACAAATGATACATCACGTATGCACATATCTAGTACACAGAAGCAGATTTGCTAAGGCATTTCATCATCATCAGTGATGTTCATTAATTCCTATAGAGGGTCTGTGATGACACCCTATTTTTTACCTGTGTCTTATTATGTAGGCCAATTTTTGCCATGTGATGTATTAGCATTCATCACAATTAGCCCAATTGGGTGTAAGGACTGTGATGTTGGCAATACTACTGTAAATAGAAGCATTGATGAGCAATTTTGTCTTGAATCGTGATGTGACATTTTCTGCGACAGTTACCATCCTTGGACCTCTCTAGTGATATTAGCTTCCTTTTCACTATCTGAATTATTTATAAGAGTTGAAGATTTCAATTCCCTGTTTCTCTTATTTAATTAAAGAGTATAAAAAGCACTAAAAGACAGCTCTTTGCCAGATCAGTATTTCTCATCTCTTGACCTTCCTGAAAGATTACTTTAAGAATGAATACACAATTCACAATAAGATTTTCTTTGGTCCAAATGTGTAACAGAAAATACCTAAATTGCTTGATCCAATGCCATTTCGTTGCATACTAGTTATGTTCAGATGACCATAGAATTCTTGAGGATCAGTGTGCTCGAGAATTGCGATTCATAAGTCAATCCCTGAGTGCGTGTTCACACGACTCAATTGGAGCCTGGAACCCTCAAGTTTTGCAATGCCTGATGACAGCAGCTATGGAATTACAACCGGAAGCTTACTGTGACCCATCTAGTGGCATCCTGAATTGTGCCGTATTAAATATAATTAAACAAAGGTCATAGGTTAAGCTCAACACTCGATTAAATCGCAAACAGGGCCGGATTTATCTTTTTGGGGTCCTGGGCCAGGCCAAAATTTGGAGGCCCTCAAACTCACCGTGAGGAAGGCAAGTACTCAGTTTTGGTTTAGGTATAATTTAGCTATGCAACACAAATATTTGCAATTTTACCAAAACTAAATGTTTTCGCGCTAAAAAGGAATATGCACAGGGCAATATTTGGGGGCCCTGGGCCCGGGCCCATCTGGGCCAATGATAAATCCAGCCCTGGTCACAAAATGTATAGTTCACACCATGGTAGCACTCGAGGATCACTTTGGGAAATCATGAAATCCCTAAATTTCTTGGGGATAAAGTTTTTGCTTGAGAACTTTGTTGCTTCAGCAAAAACCCTCGGTGTGGATGTGCCTACTGGTACCTGGTAGTACAAAGATGTATGCTATGTGTTTGTTTTTTTTTTTTTCAGATGCTGCTAAATACAATGTAGGTTTAGGTTATGAAAGCTTTTATTGTCTGAACCCTTGTCTCACTTGGTGGCTGTCTGAGTATTCACTGAATGATCACTGAATGAATGATTGATCAGAAACTACGAGCACCATCCATTTAAAATCACAATTTGTCAAAGTGATGTTATTCTGCAAATGTAGTATGTACTACAATCCTATTTGTCTGAATACTTAGCACCCACAAAAGATAACATACCTCAGTGTACATTATACTGTACGTCTAAGAATTTATTTTCAAATTAAAACAAAATTAAAAGTTGCACTTCACTTTGCAATGTTAAGTCTAATAGCTTCATAAGCCGTCTGATTGATGTTGACGTCATATAGACAACAGGGAACACACAGTAAGGGAGCTATATCTTTTCATCATAAATCTAGGATTTACTTTCAGATTATGTTTCATGTTTGTTTCAGAAAATAGTTTTCATCTACTATATACGCCCTAGTAGTAAATTACTAGCCTGGAACTCATCAATAAACTTCAACTTCACAATCACTTGATGGCATAACAACAAGGGGGTTTTAACAGTCAAGTTGAGTCAACCCCACCCTGTGTGTTTGAAAAACAAACCAGCCCAAAGAAACAAACAAAACATGAAAATCAGTCCTTGATCAATCCCCTCAATAATTTTGGTGCGGAGGCTGGAATACCCCCCCCATAATCCTAGGTGGGAAAATATAGGGAAAATGGGTGTTTGTGACCTATATTTTGCAAAAAAGCCAATGCATCATCTTTTATCCCCAGCATTTATCAAGGTTTTCATGACCAGTTTGTGATATCCCTCAGGTACAGTGCTGACATTCCTCCTCCTCCTCCTATTCCTCCTTGAGTCTTCCCTCTTCCTCCTCCTTCCTCCTGTTCATCCGCCTCCCTCCAGTCATCTCCACTTAGAGCAATCACAAACATGATGCAACTGGAATGAGATGAAGTCTCAATTGACAACATACACCACACAGATGACATTTATCCCAATGAGCTGCAGCTGCAGGTTTTCTTCCCAATATTTTGCAATCAGATCCCATCATTTATCACAACTTTGAACCTTTTCATTTACCACCCTCTGTTACAAACTTCAATACCAATACAACTTTACATGTTGCAAGCTTTTGATTTCTTCGCATTTTCTCCATTGGGAAATGTAATACCAACCCTTCCACATTACGACTTGAATATTATATCCGGATAAAAGACCCTTTAAATGATATATTTTCAGTTCAGATTCCTGCCCTGTAGCAAGAAGTTAAATACTTCTCACTTTTATAGAAACTTATCCAACAGCGGCAGCATGCGCGGACCAGCAAGCTGTGAGCTGGAGGGGACGTCCACGCGTCAGTTACAGCAGAAATACCACTTCAAAGCCGCCAATGGGTGAATGTGTGGCCAACAGCTGCCGACTTCAAATGTGTCAAATTAAAACAAGATGAGATAAGAATCGTAAATGTATAAATGGCAGGGATCGAAAGTTACCTATGAATTCAAAACACTGATCACAAATTTTTACCTTCTGATCTCACCTTTGAGTTTTAAGAGTGAATTTGTAGTGGGCAGGCCCATAACCAGGATTTATTTTGGCGGGCTGATTTTGAAAAAGTGGACTTCTTTTCCAAATTTGGACCTTTTTGGACTGGGGCAGATTTTGAAAAAGTGGACTTTTTTTTCTCAAAATTTGGACCTTTTTTGACCAAATAGGCATAAAAAACCCAATTTTTTTCCCTCGCTACACTTGCAAAGAAGGCTTTTTGGGTCAAAAAAGGAGACTTTTTTGGGGATGTCCACCTCAGCCCCCCTGGTTACGGGCCTGGTAGTGGGACACATTTTGCAAAAACTGGCACTACCACCAGATATTTGGCTAAGTAGTAACTGATGATGATTGCAGTGATGGCACTAAGCCCCCCCATCCTGGGCTTTGACCCTCACCTCCCCCAGTCAAAAATATAAAAAGATTAACCTTTTTTTTATAGTACTGGTAGATGAACCATCAAGAAATGTCCAAACTATTTTCTGGATAATACACCATAAAACTTCCAACTACCAATTTTCAACAAGCAGATATTTACTTCGGAATAAATACCAGAACTCCCCTTCAATTAGAGCAAATAAGCAAAAGTTTTAGTAAAACATAATAGGCTTATGCTAAATTTGTACATTTTTGAACTGTACTTGCATAGCCCAATTTCCTTCTCCTTTCCCCCCAGTCAACCCACCAAAACTACCATTTACAATTTATACCACAAAGCAATGTAATTTACAGTTCACTACGAAATCAGATATTAGCCATACATGTATCCACGATCATGAACTCAAATATTTAACTCACCAATGTCATACTCACTATTAAATAAATCACCCCTAGAATCTGCAAAAAATAAACACCTCAAAGCTAGCCTGAGGGCACAAAGATTTTACCCAGTTGACTATTTTTACCATCATTTTTCCTTTTATATGGTGTAACATTACAAGATGCCACATCAAATACACATCCACAGAAGCAATTATATAATGCTTAACCCTCACCAAGCGCAAGCATATTGCAGTTCAAATTTTACCCTGGGAATCTTACACATTTTGAAGTCAAAATTTCACACATTTTGTTTCAAAATTTGGAATGAAACTTGTTTCAAAATTTGGAATGAAAATCATTAAAAAATACAGTACTAAAATGCCCACTTTTGCCATTGGTCCAGTGAATCTTACGACTTGTATTTGCCATACAAGTTGAGGGAAAATTTGTGCGTTGAAAACTGCTGCCGTTTACGAAGTATTATCCCTGGTTCAGTGAAAAATTACCATAGCCTCCGGCTATACTTGCCTTGCCTCAGGGCAAGAAGATTTTTACTGGCTATATCCTGCAGTTTGGCACATATGCATACAGTTTAGTGTAAAATTTATTTTTTGTTTCCAGGTATTTTTCACAGCTGCAAATTTAGCTTTCTCTGGTTGGAAGAGTTTTATCCCGTGGAGTTTTATACACAGATTCTGATTGTAAGTATATTATATGTATAATTGCTGAAAATTATCAAAAATATGTAGATTTTTTCCAAAAGCAAAGCAAATATTGCATTTATTTAAAAATGTTGAAAACTTTAAAGTTCATTGTTTGATTCCATGCTTTTGACCTTGACATAAACATTGTCTTATAAATGATAAAGGCTTGTCTAAGGTCAAAGCTTCAGCTATATTTGAATCTGAAATGACAATTATGAATTTTTTCTAAATTTCTTCAATTTTGTATCTAGCATAAAATGCGGTTAACAGGGTAAAATAGGAATACTGAAACAGTTGTGAAAATTTCCCTAAACTTAAAAATATCTCTTTTTCAGGCAAAATATCTTCCTAAGGACATAGCCTGAGGGCACAAAGTTTTTTTCAGCCAGTCAGGCAGTGAGCACCAGAAATGAGTCTGTAATGTACAGCCAGCAGCCTGCTGACAGGTCAATTCCCTGGGTGCAATGAGCCAGTAAATTAGCATACACTGGCTAGTTCAATGTTAGCCCAATTTGATAATTAACAGGAAACTGTCATTGTAATTGATCCAACAGAACCATTGAAGGAAAATAATGTAACTGAAAGAAATAATGAGTGGAATACATACATACTATGGGGGTTCTATTATGGTAAACTGGGTTTGTAAAGCAAAATACACCTAGTATTGAATCTCGATTCAGCATTTTGTGGCACTTTTAGGGCCATGTGCTCAAATTGTGAACCAAGCTTGCATGTACCAGTTCTCCCAAACATAACTTACGCAAACCAGGGTTCCAAGTGCCTGAGCCAATTGGGATAGAAAATAACGTACTTTAATTTGTTCACATTGACCAACGTTCTCTGTAAAATTAGAAGTCCAACTTTAAGCTGGCAAATTGAACACAATTGTCACAGACGAACTGCCTGTGTTAAAACATGGTATCATTGATACTGATATTGCTGATATGCCTATTTTGAAATATATTTCAATTGACTCTCTATCATGTCTATGGCAAAATACAATATTGTAACTCATTATAAATGGTTGTCCTGATGAGGTCAAAATGAGTTGTTAATATGACAACATCTGTTTTCTCTATGAAATAGAATAATATCCCACTGACTTTGCCTACAGTGAAACCACACATTTAATAAATCATATAGTAACTGCAGGTGATCGCTGAATGAGTGCTACCTATGATGAGACTGAGTAGGAGTAAAAAGTTCAATGGCAATCTTGTATGGCCATAGACCTGGCCTACCTGCTTCACTGCCAAGTGCTACCACTGATTGTAGAAACACATTTTAATAGGTCAGGTACATCATACATCTGGTTCTACTTGGATCTCATTCATGCAAATTGCTTAATAATCTATGCTTTGAATCCATATTCATATTGGCCTTTATTGAAGGAGATGGACTATAATTAGGAAAGAAAACCACTCCCAACAAAACAAAGTCAACAAATTTTAGATTTTAGAGTATTTTACTCTCAGTTTTGCCTGGATATCAAGAGCAATGAAGTTTGTTTTCAAAGTAATGACACAAAACTGGGCTGAATCAATTCGCGGACTCAACACCCACGGAAAGTCTAATATTGCTACATGTACGGGGCTATTTCAGCTCACAGGATTATCAGGGCACTAACTTATATTTGAGAATAAGAAGTATGTACAAAAGCCTAACATTTGCAAATTTATCTGTCAATATCCTCCCATTTTATCAAAACCAAATTTAAATTGCACTGTTATTGAAGCTCCTCCATCTTCACTTGCTGAAGTTACAGGTACTTTCCTTAAGTATTTTGAAACAAAATTCTAGCCAAATTGGCCTACAAAAGGTACTATTATTGGCCCTACATGTACATTGTATAATTGGACTATAGTACTTTGTAGCTGAGTACTTTACCTCCATTTCACCCAGGAGAAAGTCTGAGGTCACCTGAGGTCAGTCTTGACATCACAACACTACATGTCAACTGGCAGGGTCATGATCTGAAATCTCCAAGAAAGCCTTCCAATTTACCCCTGTGCAAACATTACCAGACAGACAGAAACCCCCAGAAGCTGCACATAGCAAATGCCTTACAATATTGCAACAATATTTTCACACCAACTCCCACCATTTTTTTGAGAAAAAGATACAGCATTATGATTGAAATTTCAGTTAGCAAATTAATTTTTTTTTGCAGAGAAGTTGTGTATAAAATTGAAAGAAAAATAAATAGTTATACTGCCTTTATTATCCCTATCATAAGTAAATAGGCCGTAATAATGAATATCGTAGCATGAGTAAGTGCTGCTCACAGTCACATTTAGTGCATGGGGCCATGGGCAAACTTTAGGTCATTCATCCAGTTTATCGTGGTTATTCATCTCTTTAGCTCTTTTGATGGACAATTGCAGCATTTGGCAGAATTTGTTGTGATTTGACCAATTTCATCTTCATAAACCTAGTCTGAACAAACTTTGAATTTCAATTTCCATGAACTATGTAAAAAATATGGGGGAAACTGATGTAATGTAAGAATGCAAATTTTCATGTTCAATACAATTTTTTGCTGCTGTTGATGAAGCATTGCGTTAAATTACCTATAAGGCAAAATGTACCAGTTTCAATCCCGGAGTCAACTGAATATCTTTTAATTGCTTCCTTTAAAGGAGGATTTCGTGATCCTAACATCCTCTTTTTATGACATTCTTCAGTAGATATCAATGAAAAAAGCTTATTCCCTAAATTTCAGTTGATTCTGAAAGGCCATTGTTGTAATTTCGTTCTGGTAGTGGTATATCAGAATTAATCTGCAAGAAATATTTGGTACATAAACGTTATGTAGCCAGAGGTTTCCAGTGGTATAAAAATATAAACTTTTTTTGAAAAAAGTGGGGGGATGAGGCTGTGGATCACGAATGTTTGGGTTTATTTCACTCCATGATGTACAATGCGCAGGGTCGGCTTAACAAAAATGACCAATAAATATACCAAACGAGCTGCATACATTTTAGTTCATTCAAGTCTTATAACTTCCACAGTTGCATCCTTCAAGACTATCACTTTCATAGGCTCATGCTAACTTGTCAAGTTATGTTTTATCGTTAATTTCTTCATAATTCCAGAACACCCAGTCCGTACAATACCTGATAACATGCATGTACCGCCCAGCTTTTACATTACATCAAGTAGCTACTTCTAATTTGATACAGGCGACACATGAATATTCCACACTAGCCTCTGGCTAGTCTTCATTTCCACGTTTCAAAATGCTTCCTAATCATATATAGGTGCATGATTTCTTGGCGGCGAGGTCCTTTTAAAATCCCAAAATTCAGTACGGATAAGTGTTTGCCCGGTGACTCAGAACCAAATCAAACCTTTAAAAATTGGCATGCACTTGGCATTTTTATACTTTTGATATGTAATAATAATTGGGAAGAATTCTGTCAAGGTGCCAGTCAACACTCGATTGTAATATCAATATTTTAGAAACCATCCATTTTTGACAACATTCACTTGACAAGTTTATTTCAATAATTCATGTATGACCCGATAAAATCGTTGAAAATAAACACACATTTTACCATGATAAAGTATTGATAATGGAGAGACAACGCCACACATTGGCATTTAGATATTTAAAGTTGCCGACTTGCCTACGGGCTCCAGGTCTAAATCAAGCATTCAAAACATGCACATATTTTGTTTGGTCCATCTTCAATTTAATTAATTATTGACAATCAGTCTGACTTGCCATATCTTGCTTTTCAATATTATTCATACAGCGTAAGCAATGTAATTTGCAATGGTGTTTAAAGGTAACTTATACACATGTCACTTGTATGACCCACCCTAGGACCCCCGGGGGATGTGCGTCATGGTTGGGTCATTTACCAACCAATTAGTGACGCAGAGTACGGTCATTTACTCAATATATGCGTCACAACATACCCGAGGGTGCGTCAGTGTCAGTCACTTTACCTAGGTGCGTCAATGGTTAGGCGCATCAGTGTCAGTCAAAATACCTAAATGCCTAAAATGGTGAGTCAAATTTGCGTCATGAGGACAGTCATAATCCTTAACATGTGCGTCACAATTTTGACCAGGGGCTCAGTCATTGTCGGCAAATGTCAGTCATTGTTTAGAAGCGCACATGTGGGTCATGGTATAGTTAAATCCGACGCACCTATGTAAAGTGACTCACCACTCCCGGGGGTCATAGGGTGGGTCATACAAGTGACATGTGTATTATGGTCAGTCAAATTAAATATGAATTTTCAGAAACCATTCTTTTCTCCAGAATATGCCACAGATGGGAAGGAGGAGATGGGTCTAGCCTTCGAGTTTAGGGTGCTGGTCCTATTTAGTAGCTGCAAATTATGCTCATACAAATTTAAATTTATTTTTCAATTAGGGCATCAGATTTGGAAAAAAAATTTATTGCCTGCCTGCCTACCAGTACCCCCTTCCTTCTTTGTTCCTCTCTAGAATAATTTGCTCGTTTGTTACTTGGTTGGTTGGTTCATCTATTCATTGGCTTGTTTGTTTGTTTGCTAGTTTGCTTGCTTGCTTGTTTGCTTGTTTGTGATTTACTTAGGGACGCACCATTAGATATTATCGGGGGGGCTAGGGAGTTTTTTGAAAAAAAAAGTTTTGCCTCACTGATGAGTAAAAAAAAAAATTTTGCCTCACTGATGAGTAAAAAAAAATTTTGCCTCATTGATGAGCAAAAAAAAATTTTTCCCTACCCAGCTCTGTATAAAGGTAAACATTAAAATTGAAAAAATACACCTTCGCCGCCAAAAGAAGCGAAAAAAAAAATTCAGCCTCCAAAGCCAGCGAAAAAAAAAATTTTGCCGCCTTCAAGTGCCAAAAAAAAAATTTCTGCCTGACCCAAACTCCCTAGCCCCCCCGATAATATCTAATGGTGCGTCCCTTAATATCAATCCACCTTAAAGGACACAAACCCCTTCCATAAAACATCCCCAAGGTGAAGTTAATTCTGGTTCACTACCACACAGACATTACTCACTAACAAGGCATGTTTCCAATCCTTAGTGACATCATTTGTTTGGGTTCATAGAAAACTTGGCAAGAAAGTGAGAATCTACTTTCCACTTCATGCACCATGAAATTTTGTACCATTTACAATCATAGGCATAGCTACATGTAGGCATTATGATCTAACCCCAGATCTAACCAGAGACAGTTCTTCTCATCTGTCCATAGACTGTGTATTATCTATTAAACCATAGACATCTTGAGCATGCATGCTCAATGTGGAAGAACCGGTCTACCCCACTAAGCATGCTAAGTTCGCACATTCAAGATCCACCATAGAATGACCTCTCAACAGCCTGGGTACAAAAACTCATCCTCCACAATTTGAGGTCAACTCTCGAGCCATAATATGTTGAATGGAAGCTGTTGAACTAAGCCAATACAAGTGAGACTAGTTTGGCTTCAAATGGCTCATAGGATCTCAAACATGGCTCATCTCACAGGACACAATTCTATATGAACCCCAAATATGCTTGTATAAATGATTACCTTTGAACACTCTGGGTACCAAAACTCATACTCCATAACTTGAAATCAACTTCTGAGTTATGATCATTTGAATGAAAGTCTTTGAACTTGGCCATTGGAAATACAACCATAGCTTTAAAGTGCAATAGGAATCTTACACCAAAAGACCCCTGGCTCTCAAAACAGTGATGTTTGCATTCTTGATAGAGGGTGACTGGCGAACAAATCCAAGGTCAAGTCCTAACCCACATGCCTTTCTCAAAAATTCAAAACAACAACAAACCATATGGATAAACCAGTGTTGCAGACCTACTTTAGAAAGCTTTTCAAGGATCACACGTTTTGTAGGAAATTAGAAATGGAATTGGTAACTTTTCCCACAAGCATAAAATTTGAAAGATATTACAGACAATAATAGGATCATAAAAACTGGTATCATTAAGAATTGACCTACTGAAAGTTCTGGGAAGCACTGTGAGGTTATCCACAAATTTGAGAATCTGTGGGTTTATCAGACCAAATTGCCAGAAATTGTTTAACTCTCTAAGTATTTGTTCTATTTCCATGAGTTTGTAATTTATTATGACCTATTTGATGTCTAAAATTTAAAAATAAGTTCATCGAAAACTATGTCACTCATCCTCATTCAATTTTACATAAAATCCTGTCCACCATGAGGCCTCCACCATATCCACAGGGCAAGTAGCATGATAATAGAATAAAACAGGCCATAGATAAATGGTTGTGGAATCCCCCTTTGACACATAGCTGTTTCTAGACCAATATGGCTGCCATATTAATTCCGGGGGGAGTCACTCGTTTACCAAAGTGGTACGCATGCTCGTCCCCAAAAACGTCGAAAAAGGGTCGATTTTTGGCCTTGTGGCGGCGTTGACGTTTTAAGAAAAAAGGGTGCTTTTCAGGTAAAGTTTCGACGTTTAGGGTATCTTTTTCAATTTCCATGGGTTTGTTTTAGAGTTTACGCCATTTAGGGGTTCATTTTAGTTTCTTACACCGAATTACGCCATATTTTAGGGGTAAGATTTTCAGAGCCTTACGCCAATAAGGGGTGAAATTTTTCTACACTGATTACGCCATTTAGGGTCCATTTTTGAGGTGCTGGGACGAGCATGCATACCACTTTGGTAAGCAAGTGATCCCCGGGTATTAATTATGCCATTTCAATTGTTATACCTTTCCAGTTGGTAGAGTTGATAGTCGCGACTACGACTATTGAAAACCAAAAGTCGACTAATGCAAGTATATTTTTGTGTTAAAAAATTACTTTAAAAGTACCAGTTATTCGCACCAAAACCAACCAAATACTAACATATAAACTGCGAAAAATGTGAAAAAATGTTAGTCATTGTCTTACCAATAGTAACACTAACCAACGAGTAATCATAATGTCCATAAATCATCATTAAATTGGTGTTATTGACTTGTTGTTGAACTACTTTCCCACAAGATAAAAGCTGTTAAAAAACTCAAATTACTTAGAACTGTCGAACATCTCATTATGATTATAATTTATGCAGCGATAACAGGTGTAGCAGCGTCATAGCGTGCATGTACAGACCCAGGTTGGGTGTTTGTACCAACTACTAAAGGTATGAGATTATTTCAACTTTGGAAAGAAACAGCGAGAACTTCCGAGAAGTGTTTTCCAAAAGGGAAAATTTAGGAAAATATTATTAGATTAGAAGTACTTTTCACGTAATTTCAAAAAGCTATGCTTATTGTGGTAACAGAATATTTAGAAAGCAACAGGAAAATAACCAAATTAGCTGACAAACAGTCGTAATGTTGCAATGCCACCCCTGTAGCGACAAATGCAGTAGTCTAGATGCGGTCAGGTGACGTAGGTCGGAGGTGAAAGTTAATCGTACATGCACGATGCAACACGTTCATGAGCATACCATGGAAAATATGCACTGCCGTACCGGCATGTTTACATATTTTCATGCACAGCAAAACATGCAAACGAACGAAGATCGCTATTGGAATATTGAAGGTTTGAGAAAATATATGAAGTTTCTTGTGCTGTTGCTGGAAAGTGGCAAGTGAATTTAATTGAACAGAAAAGTTAGGCCTATATTACAGCATTTTACAGTCAAATATTTGCATCTTAAGCGTGCGATACAGTGTAGCAATTTGTATCGCAACAGTGCTGGTTTGTGTAGCAAACTGTGATGCGATGCCGGCAATCACAGGTCCTGTAATCATGCATTATAAATACTAAATTGCCACCAATCTTTCACCCGATTTTTCAGTCCAATTTTAACCACAGATAGTCGCGACTATAGTCGTAGTCGCGACTATTTGCTGCCGACTAACTAGTCGACTAGGAAAAAAGTGATAGTCGCCCAACTCTACCAGTTGGGTTTATTCAATAGGGTCTATATGAACGAATACATGTCCCATCGTTGTATGGTTAAAGTCCTGTATAATTTATTCCACAGATTATTAGGCCAAAAAAAAGAAGCTTTGTCTCAAAGCTTGCGTGCGCGTTTGTAAAATCGCACGATTTGACAAAAAAGAAATGCAGAAATTTTATTTAATTAAAAAATTTTTTTTTTTAGTTTTTTCCAGAAAAAATCGGCGAAAATCAGACTTTTTTCTCAAAATACTATGAAAAAAGTAGGGAATAAATTTTTTTTTTTAAATCGCATTTCGCATTTGTTTTTTAATTTCTCGTGAGCTTTGAGACAAACCTTTTTTTTTTGGCCTTATTATACTATTTCTCTCACACCTATAAATGTAGCCTATATAATTCCCATGACTGATAAGATATCCTGACAAGTGAATTCTCAATTATCTGTCTCTGATGTAAACTAAGTACTTTGTAATAATAAACATGCACACTTATCACATAGCCTAATATCATAAGTCGATATTAATCATCATCCTAATATCATATGTAGCTCATCCTTTGGTAATTATCATAGTCTTGCATTTGAGATTGAATAACAGGACTAATAAACTGGGACAATTCTCTTGAACCTAGAATTGGATATATTCTTGTCTTGAGGAAATGCACAAAAGGTATAGGCCTATGCATTCAGCTGTGTTTTAGGAAAATACAAGACAAAACCATGGAAGTGCTACAGCTGCTAAAAAAAATACGAAGTATATCTTGACTAATCATGGCCTAATTATAAATAAAATGCAAATTATTCACAAAAAGACAAACAGATGTACAAGTGGTGGCGCCAAGAATTTTTTTTTTTTTTTTTTTTTTTTGTGGGCTAAGTTAATTTCTGTGTGGAAAAATTAACAAATGCTGCGCAAAATTGCAGCAAAAAGTGTGAATTTTTGTAATTTTGGGTTTTTACTGGGAGGCATCAGGGGGACAAGGGGTGGTCTTTGGAACATTTCACTAATTAAGAGTTTGTGTGATATTTGCAAAGTTGAGATATTTTGGGCACATTTATAATTTAGCTGCTCTTTGCACCTTTTGTATCCATTAGATCATATAAATTACTCAAAAATAAATACATTGGAATGGTAGAAAATCCTTTCAACAACTCAACAACTACATGACATTAGACAGCCATTTTCTCTCCATCTGTTTACACTGGAAACAAGGAATTGCAATTACCAAGAAGACAAAATATTCCAATCAATCTGTTTTTAAGTCAAGCCATCTAAACCCACTCAATCTGCTTCTATAGCTTTCTATGTCAAATATGCTGACACAATTTATACATCGGATTGATAAATGATAGCATTCTGTCGTATCCATGAGTAAATACACAAAATGGTGAAAATGGCATCAGCGTGTACGTGTCACACGCAATTTCTTTTCCTCCATCTCTTCTTACTTTCAAAGTTTCCTTTTATAAATGTAAAGCATTTTTACGTAACATCAGATATCATGATGGCTCTGACATGGACACAGTGTACTCAGCTGTACATTAGGACATACACCTCAGTCAGGACTGTAAAGTGATGAGGACAGCGACATTTCTTATTCTATAATTTAATACTACACTACATCCTGGGAATGATTTACAATTCTGATTTTTTACTTTTTAGGGCAAGCATGTCCTAGAATTTATTTCTACATGTACCTCAAGAAGCAGGCAATATTGTGTTAAAATTCCCTGTAAAACTGTGACACACTTTATTTTCACTTCCAATTTTCTTGAAAAGACATTTTGTTGTTTATTTTAAGTGGCAAGATAGCCGCAAAAAATCTGGTTGAACATAAGCTTTTATGACAATTGTTATGTCAATTTAATGTCCACAATGTAAATTCAGGCAACATTTTTGAAATTAATATAGGCTACTCTATATTCATAAATGTATGTTTTCCGCTTAATGATAAGGGAAATAGACTGCGCAAAGCATGTGGCCATGAAATTCAATGGAATTAATTGAGAGCTGGAATCGCATGATGAGGATGAGTGCACAGCAGAATAAGAAAACATGTAGGCCTAATATTTTCACATTGCCAAAGGTATGTTGATAAACCATTGATCACAAAACCACATCTTACAATATCTATGATGATATCTCATTTTGCTAAAACACAGGACAAAACAAGTTTTCTTATTTTAAAATTCATTGTTCCTGTTCACAGAAGTAATTATCTTCACAAAAATATCCTCATGACTTCAATCCACATAACATCATGTCACTGAGAGGCTCATGTGGTAATTCGGTAACATTAATTCCACTATGTGTTGGCTGCGTGTGAATTCTATGTCGGCACAACATATGGAGAGTACATTTACATTTTATAGCAACCAACACATTGCCTTTGATGAAACAAGAACATTCAAATAATACATTTAGTAATGAACCTGCTCCAATTATGCATTATATCAGATATTCTGATTTCTTTTCAGGGGTATGAATATGATAGTCTATTTATCGTTTAAATTGATTGTTAAAATTGCAAAATCAATCAATCAATTTCAATCAAGCAATCAACACATCAATCAATCAATTTGTTTGATTGTGTACAATTCTACCAAAGCTACAACGTCTACTACTCAGCAATCCACCAGAGTGCTGATGAAGTGAGCTTGGATAAGTCACGAAAATTACATGTAAGTGTGAATTCAATTGCTTGTGTGAATCGGTTAAAATTTACACCAATATTACATGATTTCACTCATTGTGAAAACATGGCTAGGACTCTAAAAGTTATCCATTGAAATGTCATTCAAAGTTGCTCATTTTTATTGAACCTGCAATCTTCCAGTATAGATCAACTCTCTTGTGTTTTAGCCAAATAAAAAGCATCTCCCGAGATGAGCAGCATCAGAGCTGCTCATGCTATCTGCTATTTAAAATCTTCAAAAAGAGGTCCACATTGAAATGTTTAATGCATAGTATTTGATCAGGTCAAGTAGAATCCATGACAACATACAATCTGAACGAACAGATAAATCGCCTTACATTATGTAATGGTATCTGAGTGGAGTCTTCACAGTAAACAATGCTGCAGTGTTATTTTCATGCAATAAGTGTGTTTGCAAGGAATTCACATAACATGCTCAATCTGAGGCTATCGGTGGACGTGTTGATACTACGCTTTATTCCGTACAGTACCATACTACGGGCTGGGCTGTATGCATTGTAATGTACAAAAAGTAGCCTGGGCTCGGAACAGTAACCTCAGATTGTGCACTGTATAGGAATTCATTGACACATCGCATGTCCCTGTATAACTTACTGTCTTTTACCATAGCAAACTATAGCAAATAAGACCAGATTCACTGTCACCGTAATTTGTATCTATCGTTTGTTTAATCAAAACTGTTTCTCGAATCTTTCAAGCAGGTGCCCTGTGAATGCAAAGCAACGTACCCGTTGCGTTCATACTGCTTAAGATCTGAGATGCATGATTAGTTGTACAGCATCACTAGCCTCAACTCCCCTGTACCTGGCATTATACAGGTATCATTTGTGACACGATCTGATCCACTCAAGTCTAAATTGAACCGGTAATTTTGAAAATTGCGAATTACCACCAGTGCAGTTAGCTCTGCAATGCTGAAAACCTGGTGTCTCTAGCATGTAATGAATTTAGAAATGTCAATTTTTCCTGTTTTCTTGTGTTTTTGCTTCTTGTGTATCTCTAAAATTCCAAATAAATAAACATCATCAGCTTGAATGGATCAGATTATGTCACATTTTTCATGGTCTAGAGAAATGCATCTGTGGCACATCCAAATCTTGTTCTGACTAGCACATCTCATCCTTACTAACCCCCTCATCCTAAATGCATCAAGTAGGTCCACATTTTGTACCATATGGTTTGCATCTAGGTGAGAGGAAGCTTTAGAATAGGATGTACTAGAGTCAAATAAATTTATCTTTGGATTTGAATTTAATGTGACTTACCTGCACAACGAGTTCCACCCTCCTGTCATCCAGGAGGGTGACCTGTGTGCGTCGCCCCTCACTCATCTGTACAACAAAAGAAAAAAGAAAAGAAAATTGAAATAATTAGTTAAAGATTACCAATACAAGTTGATCACTTTCATCATTGTTCATTCAGATAATATATGTCTTGCATATATCTGTTCTGCTATTCTAAATCACATTTCACTAAAAGTAATCTGTAATTTGGAAATGAATATTTACAATCTTCAGATGAATGCAAGAAAGTCATAAGTACATAATAATAAAGAACCTTCTTATATTAAACCATCATGTTCTGATGAATTTTGAAAAAAGTTGTCGCCACAAAAGTTAGAGTATACCCTTTAAACAAACCTTCCTAAACAAAAGATGCTGTAATTGGTAATCTGCAGGTGTGCAAAAACACTCACTGCACTGCAAAGGAGTATATAAAATTAATCACAAACCAAATTGATCAATGAGCATCACAAATGCTTTTATATAAGAATTGCTTTTTCTAGATAGATCCTTTTTCTTGTTCATAATTGTTTCAAATCCCACATGGTAACCATTCCCTGTTAGTACAAGTAGACTCAGAGGCAGGTTCCTCTCTGTCAAAGCCTCTGCAATGTAATTTAATTGCTTGTGTGTCCAATGAGAACAGCATTTATAGTGATGCATCGATTATGTCTTCAATCACCTGCCCATGACAAAATCACCTGTCCTGAGTTGACCCACATCCAGCACAATATTACATCACATGTGTTGTAGGTCCCACAAGCGATGATGGCTATGGCAATGAATTGTAAAATATACGAATGACTACATGAGAAAATGAAAAATACTGTTGCAAACATGATTATGTATTGTAATGTTCAAATTTCTCTTCAGAGGAATTTGGCAGTCAGCATATTTATGGTTTAACATGGTGGAAGTGATTTGAAGCTAGAGTCTTTATCAGTATTTCAGAAATATTGTCGCAAGTTTAACAAGATGCATTACAGGCTTCTTTATGATGTGGTAAGTTGTCCACACTTCCTGTATAGTAAAGATTTATACAGAAAGATTCATTAGGCTTCTGGGCTAAGTCCATTCATAAAATGATCTCTTTAGAAGCAACTACAATGATCTATAACCTCCTTACTTTTTTCAACATATGGCAAAGCCTTACCATCTCACATACAAGGGGAATCCTTGCAATTAATTATCCTGAATTTTTAAAAGGAAACCTTAGCCTTGCCTCTCAATCTAATTACAGATCCTGATCTAATCCATTGAATCCACTGGCCTTCTAGGTGTTTCTACAAAGTCATGTGAGTTGGGCTAGATAACAAAATATCCATTCTATAACCTCATCTATGATTCAAAACAAAATCAGAGACTTCTGTTTACAATTGATTTGGTTGTGATACTGTACAGCAGTGACATACCCGATATAAGCATTGCATAGATGACAGCGGCCTCAAAAAATATCCCATAAGCAAATCCCAGCTTATTATGTTATATGTAGATCTTCAGTACATGTACATGACAGATGATACCAAAACATCCATGAATTGGATTGCTTGAAGATCACACTGTTTCATCTTATGAATTCTAGACAGAATGGAAATGATGACCTCTTTGAATGTATTGTTTTAACCCACACCTATATCATATGAAGCTGGTTTACATGAATAATTTGTATTTCCATATTATTGTAGAACAATTATTTAAATCCTTGTGACAAAATCATGAGGGGTGTGTTAATTGCAGGTTTGCACTTTAATAAGGTCAACAGAATTGTGATCTTCTAGAGTAAATAATTAATATTTGCTCTAAAGATATTAACCTGTTCTCTATATATAGCGTTCATCAGATAAAGCATTTAGCTTATTGACACAACGAGTTGGACATATTTATGACAGGAAATGTACAGAAAACATTTGAACATCAAAGCTTTTGTTGTAATTGTACAAGTACTATAATTTATATTTGTTCGGTAATATATGTTTTATATCCATATTCTTCTCAATTTCATCTATAAATGCCAAGTAAAAGCTGATGAAATTAATTTTATATATGTGACATGATCAAGGGGAATGAGTCGGATGTTGCTAATATTGTTTTTGAGATCTTGGTAAAAACAGTGTTCAAATTCTTTTGTTTTTATTGTTTTCAGCCAAAAACAATTGATTTTTTAAAACTTTTTTGGTCAAAAAGGTTTAAATTTGGGGAAGGAAGTCTACTTTTCACAGAATTGCCCCCATAAGCCCACGTTTTCAAAATTAGCACCCCCAAAAAAAATATCCTGGCTACGGTCCTGGTCTTTCTTCATGTATTCTTTCTTTCCCTTTTCACCCTGGTCATATTTTTCATGCCTGGTCATATTTTTCATGCTTGGTCAACAGACCATTGCCACACATCTCCAGGGTCTAAGGTCACAAACTGGGCTACTAATTTTACACCAACAAAAAGGGACCACAAGAGCACTTTGGTTTCCATCTCCAGACAAAACAAGTCCCTTTAAGCAAAACAAGCGATAAATAACTTGTTCCATTTTCAATTTAAAAACCACAAAGGTGAATGCAAGGTGAAGAAGAATGGTGTTTGCATTGCAAAGCAGGACCCTTAAAAATAGTCTATGATCAGATCAGGTGATGATGGAAGGCACAAAATATACAACAAACACCACATTGAAAATAAAATTTCTACTTCTACCACTCTTTGTATAAAATTTAAAAAATTATCTATAATTATGTATATTTTGTGTACAGAAGAATTTAAACTTGACATAAGTTCTGTCAACATGTGTAGTTGTTCACTATTTAGCGCATTAACTAAGGAGGATTCTATTTGTGTCTCATTTATTTTGGTTAAATTAGGTGTTAATCACAGACAAAGTTACAAACCTAAGATTCTTGTTTGTAAAATTCCACCTGTAACTTAAGACCAAAGGAAGTTGTTGCTTTACCTAAATCACATAGTTATTTCCAGCCTGTATCACCTTACTTAATTTTAAGTATTTTCAGCCTAGATTCCAATCCCTGATCACATGGCTATTTCAAGCACAACAACTTCACCTTATTAGCACAGATCTGACATTACTGTCATGAGCAATGAAGACATCTCCCGCTGAACATGATGTACTGAGCACTATTAACACATCCAGCCATGTAATTGATTGACTCATACCTGAAGTAACGTGATCTATTACACCTCTTGTTAATAAAATACTGAGGTATTAAACGCATTTGATGCAAATACATGTCTATTGCATTAAAGCTGAATGTCAAATACTTTAATACTGACAAATTTGTAACTTGCTTACCTCGCTGTATAAAGACTGAACACAAGATTTGAGAAGTTATCACAGAAAGAATTCACAAAATATATAAAAACAAAATTCCTTTTAGTGCATATGATTAAATACTTTCTGTGAGGTCAGATGGCACGCACTTGACGTCACAGGCGTAATGCGCGAATATTGCCTAAAACTAGGAATTTTGATTTTTAGTTCAATAAACAACACAGATTGAAAACCGACTATACATCGCTTTTGTTTATACAATGTGAAACAGTAAATCATTACTACACATAGACTGACCAGAGATGTTGCATCCTAATTGATTTTGCCTGAGCGCATAGTGCAAGTCTTGCCTGGATACTAACAACAGGGATAGCAGTCTCAAATAGGCCATGCAAATAGAAGATATTCAAATAGGCCATGCGAAAAGGAAGATATGGGTAGGGACACCACACATAGTATAGCTACGACCAAGATTAGTTTGAGTGTTTGAGTGTTCATTTCAGCTTATTTAACAAGTTGACCTCAAATGACCTTTTCGCAAGGGTGCCTGGACAGATAGCCAGACAGAGCCTGAAGTTGCTTTTCTAAAAGACGATAAACTTTTGACACAAACGTACAGACCAATGATTTGTTGACTGCTTTGAAAACCCAAGTTTATGACATAAACTTGGGCTTTCATGCCAACCTCACACTTAATTGTATCTTTGAACAATACGACAGAAACAATTTTCACATCTTCAATACCAATATTTAAGTACGGTATCCTACCTGCAATCCTACACACATCGTACATCCCCGCAACGTCTCGACAGCCATGTCTACCCCACATACTAGACTCCTAGACTGCATTCTCAAAAGTGAGTTATCTCCCTCCTAACCAACCGATCGACACATAACATGGCAAATAGGCAGGTATAGAAACCAACACTTCACTGACTTGCTATTTCTAGAATTGGAATGAGGTATGGGGTAGCTAGCTGCCTACATAGCTATACATACTGTCAGATAACGTGTGACACATAATGCAATTATATCATCTGATGTACTTCTACTGTGAAAACACGGTGATCAAACAGATCTGGCAAATTGCCTATCATTGAACCCATCATTGAAAAGGACATTTTACCAATCATTGCAAAGGACAGGTTTATCGGGAGTACATACTTAATCAAATTCAGAAGGAAATCAGTAAGTTCATTCTGTTCCCATCTCAGCTCTTACTGTCTTTATACATTTGACTTTTTGACATAAAATTAATCTCCCATCCTTTATCTTTAGGTCAGTATTTGTTTTCACAGCTCAAAATATTATGGATGCGCCTGCCACTGAGACGCATCCCAGATGAACTAAACCGACTCTGTCAACTCGGCAAGATATCTGGTGTGCATTTCGCTAAATAGCCCGCTACAAATATCAATGGTGATAGCAAATAAGAGAAATGAATCTGGAAAGGAATACCAATATGTGAAGGTAAACATTCCAATTATATATAGCAGACCAGCATGGCCCATGTGATTCATCATGAAACTATAGACTGTACTTGACATCATATTGGTAACCTGGAGATTCTCAATGACTGATACACACATAGACAAGTGTCAAATTGCCCATCACTAGTTGTGCAAACAAATAATTAACTAAAACTCATCCTTCACTATTCCCAAATGCTAAAAGATAACCATGATGTATGAGATGTTCCATCATGTTTGTTGCTTTAGGAGCTTAATAAAAACATATCCCGCACCAAAGCAGCTGATTACAAAAGTACATAGCACCTTAATTTCAAAAGTGCTACAGCTGTAAGCATGAATAACACATACATTTTGCAATTGTTGTAAATTAAAATTATATAACAAGTAAACAAATGTGTTTTAAATGATAAATAAATATAAATAAACTTTTAAATCAAATTTATTTGTTATATGAAAAAATAAATTAGTTAAAAAATCAGAGAAATTTATTAAAATAATTTTACAAAACCATCATTACTCATCTTCCACATGCACAACATACACAAACAAACACTACACAGTAAAGCTGTATGTCTGTTTCTCAAGGTGATTTCTTACACAGGAAACATATTCTATTTAATTAATTAATATTTAATTACTTGAATTATTCTTGTAAAAATACTTTTGTTATGAATTCAAATATTAGGATTGTGTTGTTGGCTTTTGCAGATATCCATTCACTACCAGATTCCAAATTAAAATAACAAGTGTAAAGTCTATTGAAAATTTCTTGTGGGTGGATAAGTTTATAGTCATGTTCACATTTTGAGTTACACCCGGCGTAAACTTACGCTAACATTGATAAAAATTCCACAAATATTTTCGCTACTCCTACCGCGTGTCCACACCTAGCCACTAAGCATCGGCGTAAACATTGGCTTCCACTTCCGGTGTTTCCGTGACCTTTTTCAACCACACGGTATGTAATGTCTTAGTTCCGACCAACAAAAGGTCAAACTTACACCGGGTGCCAGGAGTAGCAGCGTTCACATTGCAACTTACGCCTGGCGGCTGTTACACCCAGCTCGTTACTCCTGACTTTTGTCAGGAGTAAATCTTCGGACGTACGCCTGGCGGAACTTACGCTGACCATAGTTCACACAGCCACTACTCCTGGCAGGGCCTACCGCTACTCCTAGCAACTTGCGCCGACCAAGTTCCGCCGGGCGTACGTCCGACAATGTGAACACAACTTATAACATACATTTCCATGTAAGGATTTCAGGTGTGAAACCGGGTGTGAAACATCCTTGCTTTAAGCAATACTCTTAAATTTCTTTCAAAGAAAGCCTTTATTGAAATATTAAAATAATATGCCTGATTGATAACATTGAAAAGTGTGAACTGCAGCATTTACAAGAACCACACCAAACCATATGCTGGGATTGCTGGCACTGTCAAGCTGTCTCTCAAAAGATTGTTCTAGGGCCAATATACCACACTCCTTGCAAATACATGACAAGCACCTAACAAATGACAGATAACCTGTTACATGTAGTTATGAAGATGTTAATTAATTAATTCCCCTAATCCCCAATCATAATTGCATAATTTAGATCTGTGCTTTTCTATTTCTAACAAAGTTCATAAAATAAGGACGATGGTCCTGGATAAGATGTCTGAAGATATGGGTTGTGATTGCGAATACTCGTGTGATACAATTTTTTTTCATCTTCAGCCTATTTTTGACCTCAGTATGTGACCTTGAACACCACCATTAGATCAAAAGTTCCCATAATGCAGCTATGGCTGAAGTTTGGTTGCAATAAGATTTGAACTGTTCATATGAGACCAAATTTTAACTAAAATCCTTACATAATTGTTGACGGAGAGAGAAACTGATACACAGACACACAACTTGTGATGTCATAAGGTTTTTTTTTCTTCAGATGACTTAAACATGAGCCTTATTTGGGCCAATGCCACTCTGTGTTATCAATGAATCCTGAATTTCATCTTTTTTTTTAATCCTGAAGATGTATCAGGAATTCAGGATAAACTGACAAAACATCCTGAACTCAGGAAATGAAAACTCTGGAAATGAAATATCCTGAAATGTAGCATTTCTTGTTAATGAAATGTTGACAATCTGTCAAACACATCAGAGCATCAAAGTTCTCTGACCGCTAATGTATGGGTCATCATTATCATTGAAAGGAAAACCACTGACACTATTCCAGGTCATGGATGGCCTGCAAAATTACTTGTGAAAAGGTAAACTGGATAAATGATCACAGCAATTTAACTCATTACTCCTTACAATATCCCAAAGTGTTACACAAGCTGAAATTGCTGCTAGTAAGTGTACACCCTATTATTACTTCATGAACAGTTTACTCCATCACACCACCTCACAGCACAACATCAAGTTCAATGTTATTCCTTTAGATGCATCTAAATAGGATGCCGCTGCAATGTCACCTATAGCAATCTGTTTTTGTCAACTAATAAATAGATAAGCCATCAATCAAGACTTGAATGAAAGATAAATCACATGAAAGTGCTTTGACCAAACTTTGTATTGCAAATAAATGAATGGCTCTTACAAAGTGTGCAGGTAATTGTATCAGTTATGATGTGGCCATGCCCTCTCTTTACTGAGTACATCAAGTATAAAACAAGTGTGATGTTGTTCCAATCAACCTCACCAACTGGATTTTTTTAAATCAATGCAACCTTTAACTGGTATATTCGGAAATGGCAAGGTGAAAGTTATTAAAAAAAGGGAAAGGCATTTGACATTTACCTATTCATTATCTATTCTGCAGTAATAATTACCAAGCTTAGGTATTTAACTGATGTACGAAGAAGTTGCGTGTATGACGGTCGGTGACCGCACCCATGCTATGAGTAAAACAATGATATTTTGTTTGTTGTAATGATTTGGTTGCTGCTTGTGTATGGGATCCCATCTGACTCATAACTTCCATCCCAAGAATGATTTCTTCCAGGGAGTGTTCTTACTTCTTAGTAGAAATGAGAGAATGGGGATGTGCGGCAGATTCAGGGTGCATTTTGAGCCAGCCATTCAGATTAGACTCTGGGTGCATTTTCAGCTATTTTGGTTTATTGATGGCTCTCAAATTCAATTTGGTTTAAAAAGGTGGGTTTTTTTTTAATGTTCTCAAAAAAGTGCCAATTTTTCATCTTTTTAAAGCAAAATTTCCAACAAATGGTATAATTTCGGGTCTGTTTTTCACCAAATTTGTCCCAGCCCCAGCCTCACATCCCCACCAAATCAAAGTTCAGACCCCCCCCAGATTTCTCTCCCTAATTTTACCCTTAAAACTCAATAATTTTTTAAACTACATTTCACTCCTGGATATTTCCTTTCACTCTCCTTTGCTTTAAGAGTGAAACCACTCATGGAAAATAAATCTAACAGCATTATTAATCACTTAAACAAATATAAGGTAATAGGGCACTTTCCGTTTCTGATTAAAGTGAAAAGAAAACAAAATACATTTAATAATGTTACCTTCCCACGCTGACGTAGAGCTGCAGTTTCCCCCAGATCGAGAGCAAAGCTCAAATGGCTGTAAAGTGGCCCAGCCAATATATACCGGTATATCCTATTTATGGCTGCGCAGGATATCTCCAATGGTGTCAGACAATACTAAGTCACAGATATTTTAAGGCATCAGCTTGACAAATTTTACCTCATATTAAGCTCAGTAAGCCCAATAGATACCAAAACAAGAACGTCCGCCACAGATAACGGTGGGAAAATATCAACAAAACCATGCATCATCCTCTGAAGATAGAAACGTGTGACGTACAAAGTTACACAGTTACAGGAAGAGATTTGAGTAGCAGCAGGAAGCGTAAGAAAGTAATACCAAGAGCTCCTCCTGAGTTGAACCATTATGGTATGTGGATATTTAAGAAACACAGGTCAATTGCTTTAAAGTGAACTTTTTAATTAATTAAAGCCGTAAGTCTCAAGTGCATGACATTATAAATGATTCCAAGTCTTTTATTTCCTCTCGAAACTTGTATGTATAAAGAGAATCTAATACAATTTATATGTCAGTCAATCAAATCACTGGTGGCAGGCCCGTACGCAGGATTTTTTTGGGGGGTGTGCTGATTTTGAAAAAGTGGACCTTTTTTCCAAGGGGGGGAGGGGCGATTTTGTAAAAAGTGGACTGTTCCTCAAAAATTTGGACCTTTTTTGGCCAAAAAAGCGTAAAAACACTGTTTTTTGTCATATTTTGGGACTTTTTGAATACTTTTGCACATTTGGGGGTGGTGCGACCGCACCCCCACACCCCCCTGTGTACGGGCCTGACTGGTGGCATGTTCGCCATGTACGTCAAAGTTCCCATATACAAAGGGCAAACTGTGGTTAGGATTTAAAAAAATGACTGGTAAGAAAGTCTACTAGATGACCTCAAAAGGTCAGGTCGTCTGTGAAAATATAAATGGTGAAACAGCAACAAGAAATTTCACCCTTTCCGAGTGAAAATACAGCTCATTTAGCCAATGTCCACATGGTCATCAGGACTAACCACAGCCATAATACTTCATAATATGGTAATGGAAAGAAAAGTGCAAAGGTTCATCATTTTTGGCAAAACTAATTTTGACAAAAAAATGACATCACAGACATAAACATTAATCCCTAATTTGCATATAACTGTCATTCCTCCAGTTAGCTCTTCCAAATCCCTAGTCTGTGATTGGTCTAGGTATTATGATGTCTATGGAATTGTTCAATACAACAAAACCTATTCATTGATCAGGTTAATAACTAACTGCAAGACAAAACCTAACCTCAGAACCAAATTCATTTGGAAACTTCCCCCCCCCCCCCCACCCCAACCCACACACACACACACTTACCTTCCTTAATCTGCATGTATTAAGTGTCATCCTCACATTTGTCCACAAATAAACAATTAATATCAAAACTTGTGCAGTGAACCTGCATCCAGCAGTATCACACCATATATTCCCACACTGTACTAATAGTAATAAGCTGACTATCACATGTTATACTAAACATTATCAGTAGAAATATCCGTTCTCAACCTACCACAGTCAGCGAACCTTCAAAATCAAAGATTGACTTGGCAACTTCAGCGGCACTCACCTTTCTCAACAATCTTAGTGTCATCTTCACATTCTATGTTACCACCATTGCATGTAGACTCAAGCCTCGTATACTGTGCTGACATCTACGGCATGTATCACATAGGGCCGGCTGACTGTCACACTGTGTTTTGAAGTTCAATTCTATTATGAGCCGATATATCTCCACATAATACTAATATTTTCACAACTATTTTGAATAAAGAATAGCACTATAAAATTGACCAATGTGATTGAGTAAATGGCAGTATACTTTATGTGTAGAACACCTCTTAATCCTTGAATCTTGATCCTTTTAATTAAACTTTAAAAGTGCTACATGTAGTCATTTTGATCAAAAGCATAGAAATATTTCTACCAGAAATAGGCAGAGAGGAAGTGAGTCTCACAAAGTCCAATATTAAAGTCAATACAATGATATTTACATTTCAATCTAGTCAAATAATAAAGCGATAATGACAATGGATAGTTGACATTCATTTATAGATTAAATGATATAATATTTTGCTTTTATTTTTGCTATTTCCTTGAATTTACTTTAAAAATAATTTTACATTTGTTCCAGGGGTTCATTTTTAAGAATTAAGGGTATACTATCATTCTTGTTATAAGCTAAAACGTAACATCAACAGGAGTTTCCATAATAAGTCTACATAATTATATGTTCTTAATCATGTTAATCTGTGCATTTGCATTTAAAAAACAAGCAATCATAGCATTGTTCAATTTGGGTGCACTGTTCACCTTTAATTATATGAAAAAAATATAGAAACCACTTTCCCCAAATTCAGTAAACTTTGATGTTTTCCCAACTCCTCACCGCCTCTTTGTTCTTAAATTCTTTTTGAAACATATGACTTTGAAACCCTTTGTTAAATTCTTTTTGAAACATAGCACTTATAATAGGCCTTATATTTAGAATATACCTTTTTTCAACTAAAGTACCATCTTTCCTTCATGCAACTGGTGCAACCCACTTTACACATTTGGTATTTCAATATTTCATTCAGCGATTCACAGCTCTACTGCACAAAATTCATTTGTAAATGGTTCAGATTTATATTAAAAATAGTAATATTGAGATGGGGAAATCATTTGTTCACAACCCAAACCTATTTCGCTAAATTCTTCATACACACACTGGTTTCACTAAGGTTCACCATTATTATATTAAAATGTTGTATAGGACTTTTAATAATGCCAGTACTGCATCTTGAAATGGAATGCAATATGCAGTTTGCTGGGAGCCAAGAGAGACTGATTCTGAAATTTTTAATATACAAAATTTGCATTCCATCTATTTTTGTATTTTATTTGTGCATGTGGTGGTGGGTGGGGGTGGGGGTGTGTGTGTGTGGATGGATACACCATTGTAAGCACCCAAACCCCAGCCCAGACAAGGACATTTTTATTCATAACCGTGGACACACATCACAGGGCCATAGCAAGGTTGAAAAATGTGGGCGCCCATCTAAATGTGGGGCAGCCAAAATACAAATATGTGCCAAAATTGGAATAAAGCTATCAAGAAAACATAACAAATTTCTCAAAAAGTGGGGCCCCCATGGCCTCCCCTGCTGCCCGCTTGCTACTACAGCCCTAACCCACCAAACCTAGGATGTCAATGTTTCCTGGTAAGTGCAAGAGGTTGCAAAATGCCAGGGGTGAGTATGGCTATAATAGGACATGGCTATAATAGGACATGCCATGGGAAGATAGCATGGGAAGATAGCATGATATCATGTTTGTGAACTGTTTTACATATATCTGAATTCAAATTTTGTCATCCTTGTTTGGTGCTGCTTTACGTTATTTTTTTATATTCCCTGCTGTATGCAAATTAAGCTAAAAATATTGATCATAATCCCAAATGTATTTAATTAAATCAAACTAGCATAACAGCCATAGTGTGAAAGATGAAAATGGGTGTACTAAGTTACCTTTTACTTTTAGTAAAGATGTGTATTAAATAAATCTTCTTGGGTCTATACATAATTAATTTCTGAACTAATTTCAAATATTTCTACAACCGTAAATCAAAAAGAGCAAACTCCAAAAATCAAATCAATCCTAACACAACTACTTCTACAACACACACATCCAAACAAACATACAAGATGTATTGTAACCCAACTCTTGATCACAAATATAGCTCGATTCAACTTCTCAATTTCACCCTATAGCTTCACGCTTATCAAACTTTACACACATCTCGTAATAGTGAAAACTAGGCTTCTAGGTAATCCGATGCGCTCTTGAGATATAAGACGGATGAAGGAACATTGGTAAGGTGACACAAAAATCATTTATTATTACCTTTTGGGTTTTACATGATTCAAGTCCGCCACGAACAATGCACAAGATGATATTTTTATTTTGTAATATAGTTTTATTATCAACTATAGGAGTGATGATTTACCTTTCATCATAATAAACCAGGCCATGTGCGCTTTTAATAATGTAACTTTGAATACAATTTCATAGGGTGCTGAAATTTTAAACAATCATGCCAAGTAATATTTAAGGGCATTTTTAGAACATTTCGTAGCAAATATTCCTTGTTTAAGTGATGCCAAATTGTTAATAGCATGAAAAAGAGACTTGTAAATTAAATTTTAACAAGAATTCCTTCCATCAAAACCACTTTGAATAAAATTTAACTGTAATCAAGCAAATAGCATACATCTGATGAGAAATAAATTGCAGAAATAAATTACGAAACCCTATTTGATGCTGTAATTCAATATCACCCCCACCAAAGGCTATAGTATCTGAATGGGTCATATTTCACACACAGTAAAGGCAATTTCAGAATTTGATAAATTTGATATTATGGGGTTGGTAGTGTCAAAAAGGTATTTGATCTAAACTGCTTGTAACTATGACAATGTTGTAAGACCTTTTGCTTTCACCAAGTACAATGTATAGCTTTAAACCCATCATCCATGTATGTGCTATGTGTAGAGTTCATTGTAATTTCCTCTGCCTGCTGTTTGCAAAATGCAAAATTCTAATTCTGAACAGTATTGGTATAAGTGCTCTCTAGCAGGTTACTTTACTTTTAGGTGTATATTTCATTACTATCGCTATGGCAACCAAAACACAATAATTATCATAATATATACAGACACATCTGTTGATCAACCTATATTCGCCTACACTATTATTTATGAACGCTGAATTACATATCACAGATTGGATATATTGAATTAAATATAAGGATAGAAATGTACATAGCAAATGCCATTTTCAATTAATGCAATTCAATTTCACTGGTCTACATATAAATTTGTTTTTATTGTTTGTTTTTAATTGCTTGGGAAGATAGTTGACTCATGCTAAATGATGTATCATTAGTTGATGACAAGAAAGACAAAACATGTGCAGATCTATAAAGAATGTGATAATATACTCACATGTTGCCCTAATAGCTTACGTACATGTGACATACCTATCACGTTTTTACTAGATACTTGTTAATCACTGTTTCATTAGAGAGAACTAAAGATACCAATTTCAAGCAAAAGGTGCAGATTATTGATCAAGTTAAGGGGGTACTACATCCCTGTGGTAAATTTGTGACTATTTTTGCATTTTTCTCAAAAAATAATAACACACTGGTAACAAAAGTTATACATATTAATGGGGCAAGGAATCCAATTACTACACTGAGATTTCAGTGACTCAAGCCAAGCAGTTCAGTATATATGATAGGAAACGAGGTACATCCTAGCGGAACCTTATTTCTTATCATAAATAACAAACCGCTTGTATTGGGTCACTGAAATTCCAGTGTAGTAATTGGATTCCTTGCCCCTATAATTTACATAACTTTTGTTACCACTGTGTTATTAATTTTTGAGAAAAATGCAAAAATAGACACAAATTTATTGAGGGGTGTAGTACACCCTTAAGTTTTATCTGAGTATCTTTGTAAAAATTTTACTCTTGACACATACTAGTAGTAATCTGAGTATCTTTGTAAAAATTTTACTCTTGACACATACTAGTAGTACTACACAAACATTGTGATGCATGTTACTAAAATAATGTGTTCTGGAATGAGAACACTTTGATGCTATTCAACATGGCTGAAAATATGATTCAAAATATAAATGCTAACATTGGCATCCATGATACAACTCTGTCTCGATTATTGTATTCTAAAATTATCCTCAACGAAATCAATGCAAATTCGTGAAGTCAATGCAAAATCATTTCAAGCATAATTCTAGACACATGGGACTTCTACCACTCTGGTATAAATCCACTTTACTGGGTGGTTGACAGAGTTTTGTGGTATTAAGTCCCTCAATTTGTCACTTAGTTAATTCTTCAAAATGACAGATGGCCGTAGCGCTAAATATTGACTAAGATTTTTGATCTGCCCTGTGGCTACAAAATGCACAAAAGGGATTGTTTTGTCCAAACACTGAATTCAACTAGATTATAGTAATTATGAGAAGAAAGATTTATCCTTAATTAGCTACTCACAACAATAACCAGAACACTCACCACTATAAGTGGACATATTTGACATAATTATCCACAAAATATGGGCAGCAAAATTTCTCAACTTTTTCTTCAATCAATTCTCACAAATTTGGTTCAATGATGCTTGGATCAAATTATTTTCTTTTTTATATTTCTCACATTCTTAAATTCAATGTTTTGTACAAATTGCAATGTATATGGTGGAACCTAAGGCTACACTCCAAGTTACACTTGTGCAGTTTGTACTTTATTTGATATGCACATCTTGTTCCTCCGATACAAATGCACCCTTCATTATCAGAATGTCTCATATTCATTCCAGGCAATAAGAATCAAATTCACCATCCATTCATGATGCAATCTTTTTTTTCTTTTTAACACAATAAAACTCATCTAAAGTTACATATTGTACATGTTGTTCAGTTGCAAATAGCAATTTGCCTCTCAAACACGTCTGTTTCAAAATGAGACTTAAAGTAACCATTCCAAAGGTAGCTAGTGAAGTTAAGGTGTTACCAATCCTTGTAACAAGATGCTAGATCTCATTATCTCATCCTAACTTGACCTTTTACTCTCCATATCTGCAGGATGATTGTGTTGCAATGTAACCAACAGATACAAAGATTCACCTCTCTGTAAACAACATACTTGCACACAACCAAATTCATTTCCTTTCCATCAAAGCTCCGTGGTGAGAAATCTCTGAAAGCAAATACTCCTTCTGTCTTTGTCATCAAATTATATGAGGCATACAGACCTATTTCTGTCAGCATGTAAAATCCAGGTGAGTTAAAAAGGTTTGTTAACATCACCAATCAATACACATTCCTCTACACTATTACATTTTTGAATGGAGGAACACCCTGAATGACTTTAATCAACATTGATGAATTTTCTTGAAGTGCAGCAGACCCTGAATGTTTTAATATAATTAAATTGAAAACATGTTGCATGAGAGGAAAATAAATCAAAACACCTCCACTTTTTGGTAAACTTACATTTTGTCAGCTGAATTTTAAGCCATTGGTTCACTGTAACTGTTGTTGTTGTAGTTATGTGAATGTACAATTAACTATCCCACTTCTAAACACCTTTTAATCTTTGTTATCTTCTGAAGATATCACACACAAATATTACATCTACCAATAAATTGAAGGGCTATTTATTGCTATCTACTGAAGATAGCCATCACTGATCAAGCAGTTAAAGTTCAGCTTTGGTGCTATCTACTGCAGATAGCATATTTCTACACATAAAACAAAAGTGTTATCTACTGAAGATAGCACATGTTGCTCATTTCCATTCTAGCATTCCTAAGGATTTAAGTAATAGCATTCCTAGCAAGTAATACACTTAAACATGTGCACACTCACGGTACTCCACACATGCTTAAAAGCAATGCATATTTACTTTTCTCTCTGAGGCACCGTCACCCTTAAGTCCAGCGAACATGCAACAATTTCCGACCGAGTATTCTCTTTTGTGCGCAACACACATTATAATTTCCTGCTGTCCATCACTGTAACAAAGACTTGAGACATTAAGAAGTCAATGCTTTCAAAATCATTGACCTCTACCTTAGGGACTGGTAGCACTACCATAGATGAAGAACTAGCACCTAAGAATGAAGAAAAAAGATTAAGTTGAAGACCGCTGCAGAAACTGGTAGCGGTAGCTCTCTACCACCTGGAAATCTTATGAATTATTCATAAGACTGGTGCTGGAGAGGAAATCTCACATT
Source organism: Amphiura filiformis (assembly GCF_039555335.1). Lineage (NCBI taxonomy): Eukaryota > Metazoa > Echinodermata > Ophiuroidea > Amphilepidida > Amphiuridae > Amphiura > Amphiura filiformis. The sequence goes on from NC_092630.1 coordinate 42,102,107, forward strand.
TGATATAGGCAATTTATACACAGAGACCTTGTGATCAAACAAGAATGTGTCATACCAATGCGAGCGATACCAGCTAGCCCAGCCCGAGCCGACCACGCCGCAACTTCGCCGGAAACTTCATACTCGTCAAGTCTTTTGTTGTGCAAATTAGTGATGACAACGCCATTGTTAATGAGGCTACTCTTTCCATCTTTGGGATAATTTAATCATCATTTTGAAAGATCCGATAGCAAAACATAGCAAATACCTATGACTAATGGCTACCGACACTTCTCTTTTCAAGATGTTAAGTACTACTTTTACACATGAGTTAACATAGGCTGAGGCAAGAATCACTGAATGGGCATTTTTGAAAACACACTCAGCCTACCTTGTATGTTGACAACCTCTTTAATGGTTAATTAAGACACGTCAGAATTCATGTTATTTTCACACACAAACACTTAATTCAATTGATTACTCATACAAATAATTGTTAACACTTTTCACTCTCTCATCTCAAATGCACAGTTCATTGACCTGTATAAAACGTGTTTGTCCAAACGACCTACATGAAATTTGGTGTAGGTAGGTATATCACTTTATACATTGACTTTAATTGAGTATGCCATCCCGCAAAACTGTAACACCAACAAGTTTAAAATCATTATGATTTTCTTATTTTAGTTAACTAAGTTGTTTTTTACCACATGACCCACTCTGCTTAATCATCAAGACTATCTTTTTGCTCAAATGCTAAATTAGCTAGTCGCATAAAGCTATCATCCCTATACTACACTGATATCTATAGAGGTTTGCAGATTTCCTTGTATATCTTTCTTATCATTTTTAAAGCAACCCTGGCAACAAAAGAACATCCATCTTGCTGACTTGATAATATTTCTATCAAAACAGCTGCAAGTTTTGAACTTACAATACATTCTGATTATAATAAGTTGATGTTTTGGCAGCACTTAAAAGAGCATCTTTTTTATCTCCATCATCTCAACTTGCATCTACAAGATGATCCAATGAATCGGTCACTGCATCTCAGACAGACTACCGGGTCAAAGCTGATAACTCTGAACAGTTGTTTGATAAGACGATGTCGCGAAGGGTTGTCGGCATTTAAGTCTAAGTAGAAGTTGATGACCATGCATGACTTGAACCAAATGGGGGAGACCGCAAATAGGTGAGTGAACTTCTCCCCAGGTAAGCCAGCACATATCCTGTACTACACCAATCTCACTTTAAAAACTACCTTAGCTAGCCTAAGTTAAAGTAGGTCGTAACAGCAAATATACGCTAGACCCACCGGCCAATTGTGAGGCAGGATAGTAACAGATCGCTTGCAGCCCCACCATAACAAAAGACTTGAATGATTATTTAATGACAAATGCCATATCATATCATCATTAAGATACCCCCTATATATTCAATTTCATGAATCACTGGTTCTACCCTAAAGGGCAGACACTGCATTTTGTTTTTGTTCCATATAAGGAGATTTTAGCTCTTTTGTCTAGGGTATGCTCCCATGAATAGAGACTTGTGTCATTCATTTCCTAATTCCAGAACACATTATTTTAGTAACATGCATCACAATGTTTGTGTAGTACTATGTGTCAAAATTAATTACATATATACTCAGATAAAACTGAACTTGATCAATATCTGCACTTTTTGGTTGAATTTGGTATCTTTAGTTCTCTCTATAAAACAGTGATTAACAAGTAGATCTAGTCGTGACGTACTGGGTGTGTCATGCTATTAGGGCAACATGTGCTATATTATCACATTCTTTATCTGCATGTTTTGTCTTTCTTGTTATCAACTAATGATACAGCATTTAGCATGAGTCGACTGTCTACCCAAACAATTAAAGCATTTAACCCATTTCAGAAAAGTTTAATTAATATAAAACAGGGCTATAAAGGTAATAATTAGTATTTCATATTTTCATATAGTCTCTAAAGACGGCACAGTGGTATTGCAAGGTGAGTTGAGTCCAGGTGACGTGGAACAGCTTTAAAGCATTCTCTAGATAGCTGCAGACCATTTTTAAACCACCAATGAATGTATCAGCTTGTTACCTTTGGCTACCTCTGTAACAATACCATACCCACTGTTGCACTATAATTATGTATAATTGCACAATTGAAGGAAGGGTATACCCTATATTAGCCAGGATTTCAAACCCCAGGAGCATGGTCTGATGAAAGCTCAAGCCAAAATGGAGGCAAGCAGAAAACTCCTCTCGGCCAAATCTGAGTAAGGGTGTACCAGTGAGCGAGTTACCTGATGTTATTCATTTATACCTTTAGGGCTACGGGCTAATAAGTGAATGACCTGTCATTGTGTAACGAAAAATAGATATGGACTTTTTTTCTGAATCATATGTAGTCATAATAAACACAAATCTGTGAATATTATAAATATAACATTATCCTAAAATATAAGGGTTGCACCAACATCCTTATTTTATAATACAGCCATAAATATCCCATAATCTGTATAAATCCTAATGCAATTCCAATTTATATTTTCTATCCAACCTGTCTGTGATTCATACAAGTTTATGTCCTGAAACCATTTATTATGGCCACACCCTATCTACTCCCAACATCAGTTGATAATAAGCTTATCGATTCAAAGTATCACATTCACAAGTTGATTGCATTTGTCAAAAGCATCTCATCTTTAAGTTGGAAGTAAAAAGTCAAGATTATCTTAAATCTTTCAATGTAGATGGGGTTATAATCTTGTAATAGAACACACAAAGCTTATATAAATTTTTATCACAAAATAGAACATTTCAGACAATTTTCCAATCTACAAATTAAATTTTGCCAATTTGGAGACTTTTCAATCTCCAGCATCTGCTGCTTCATTTTCACAACATTCATTAATTTTTATATATAATTCTGCTTAGCATTGCTTCTACAACTACTAAGTTGGTCCATGGATATCGAATAAGGAAACCTAGTGTACCTAGTATTATCTACCATCAAAATTGTAGTATGCATCATTATAAACACAATGATCATTATCTTATCATTACAAACCAAACTATGTATCTATGTCCTTTGCCCACATAATTAAATCAGCCACATTATCTGCAAAAGTAAATATGAAGCATTCCAATGTTTTACAAGGGTTATTACCTAAAGGACGTCTAATGAGGAGTGATAACTGCTATAGTTTGTTAAAATGGTAAAAGATATTTTATAAATTGGTTGACCACAGTAACTAGCTGTCCGATGTTTCAGAATTACCCAATAATTCTATTTGGCATTTCAATGTGATGTATTCTGTTATCATAATCAACATCAAGGATGTTAAGTTGGTTTCAATGTTATCTTGAGGAGAAGCTAGATTTTCAATCTAAGCTTGTTTGTAATCATGACATAGTATTTGCTGTTGTTATTAGACTATATTATTATTGTACCTCTAAATGTGATATGTACTGGATCTGGTATGAATGACAAACATTTTCTACCTACCAATAGCACAATAGCAGTTATTTATGCACATTTACTTCCTTTTAATAATCTTTATTTTTACCAGGAATTCTGTATCCAATCTGAAATTTGAGTGTTAACAACTAGGCTAAGAATTACTTCCTGGACTATTTCATGTCACCAACATGCAAATAAATTTATTATTATTTTCCTAAATGTCTTTACATGTATGTGTATGTTTAAATATGAATCTATAGAATCCAACATTAAGGATTTGAATTACCAAGAGGTGGACTCCCCAGTTCACATTAAGTCAACCATGAACATGTGCAATAACTACTTTTTAATTTCAAATCAGGTTTGGAGTATCCTGATGACGAGACTGGGGCGAATCCACCGTTTGCTCAATATTCATGATTGCAGTAACATCAAAGTCCAAGTATTTATGATACATACCAATACATGGTATAAACACACACGATCACACATATTTGCTCAATTATACCTTAAACTCAAAAATATTTCATAACAATGAATAGAAACCCAGACGAAATAGACCCTATTTCCTTGTTATCTTCCACAGGTGAGGTCAGTACCTGAACTTTTGACATGGATGTTATCCATGAATGTTATCAATGTCCAACTAGTATCTGGCACAAGGCCTACCAGCATGACCAGGAAAGCTACAGGATATCCTGATCTATCTGTGCCTTACACTGACCACTATCATGGCTGAAAATGAAACCCAGCTTTTTTATAGATCAACCTACTCCCTTTGTGGTAGACCAATTCCATTTATGTCCTCACCAACATAGAACATTATTAATAAGCCAATACAGGATGTGTTTTATAATTTCATTTTCCCATTTCTAAATGAAGTGCATTAATATTTCCATGGAAATCGACACAAATCGTACTTTCATCTCTAGTGTGGGGGCCGATCACCTGATTAATAGATTCCTGTTACCAGGGAGAGGATCACAGGTGTTAGGAATAGGATTGACAAATTTGACGTCAATTGCTTTACAGTGTATGTTAGTGTTATTCTCTGATTGCAGATCTACAGAAATCAAGAGATGATTCAGTTGTTGTCATTTACTGATTTCATATCAAAATCCCAAACTTGGTCTTTTATTCCATGATTCACTGTTTATAACAAAGACCTTAAGTAGTGCTTAGTCAAATCTGTGGCTAACAGGGACCAATACCCACTAATGTTCCCCTTTCTGTCGAGTTCATACTATACTTTTCAACTTGACTTGATAAAAATAAAAAATAGTATCTTTTAAACCCCACCTCAACTCACCCCACCTCATGCCCCAACCCGACACATGTTTACACCAACTTCATTAGGATGATCCAGTTGAAATAACCAAATTGAAAAAAATCTTCAAATCTCAACATTACTATTGATCAAACTCTATATCCATCTCATATTGGACATGTTGGATATTGGAGTCAGACCCTAAATTACCCCCAAACTAAATCACTATTAAGCACTAGTAGTACACAAGATGCAGCATGTACATCACCTAAAAACAACAGAGCCTCCAGGGTTACCATTGATAGACAATGATGCACCTGCGCCTGTCTATGTCTACCTACCACATGCTCCAGCTCAATGTACGATTTAGCCAGCCAGCACACAGGCCTTCAATTTACACTATTTTATCAAGAGTCATCCCTCAAGATTTAATTATCATTTTAATATCGCTGACTGGATCACACCTAACCTGGCTAGTTTATGCTCCAGGTTACATCTTAACACTTGTCATATCGTTGTGATATCACTGAAAGGAGATGCGTTTCTTCATTGTAATGCTTAGCCCATTGTATCTAAACAAAGACAGGTACATATACACGCATGTGAGCAACATGAAAGAAAACTGGTATGTCTGGTGGTTCTTACCTATTATATATTATCTAACTGCACAATATTATTTGTACCCCCTCCCAGTACCCCATCACCAATCTACTGTTAAAGACCCATGGTCCAGCAATGGTGTGAGAACCACTCATGTTTTTCTTTTAAAATAATCAATTAAAAACTTGTTTCACCATAACACACCTTCACAATTTACACAAACAAACCACATATTCTAGTCCTTCTAGAATCTGTGAACAAACACACACAAACCCACATGCACCCCCACACACTCCACAACAATCCTACGCAAGCATTTACAGCAGTGATATTTGCACCCATTTTGGTTCCTTTTAGCTTTACTGAAACTGAAGCTTATTGAAACATACATGTAAAAAACATTTTATACATTTGTGCATACCTGTAATTGATTCATCAGCTGTTGCACACATGCGCTTAGAGATATGCGCCCTCCCATGCCGCGAGTAAAGTTTACCACTATGCAGTCTTCACAATCGCAACCCATTGCGGATCATAACCAAGTTATTATTAGTGCTATTGCTGCGCTTAAAATCAACTGGTAAATTACACATAAATATACTGCATCCTCAAAGTTTGGAAATATCCCAGTAAATCCAGAATAACAGCTAGAGAACTGCTCCTACTTCCTGCAGTGGTCCTATCTCATAATGTGAAACAAGATACACATCCAGTGCAAAATTTGATACTCCTTTTAATATAAATATAATATTGTCTTCCACAAAAGAAATCTCCTTAAATCAGGCACTGCCACTTATTCCACAATGCGCTTTAGCGAAGCACCGCAACTACCACTCGCAACACAATAGAACCACACCTATGTATGGGCACACCCATACATCCATGCATCAACTCCCGGTAGTATCTTATCCTGGCAGCAGGTGAAACCGATCCCAAATCACCTACGAGCCAATGGTAAAAGACAACGACAATATGCAAATTACCACCGGTGCATCATTGATGATACAACATCGTAGCAGACTAACTTTGAGATGATATGACACACTTAGCTCCATCTTACACTGATGGATTTTTCTCGACTATTTTTGCTCCGAGCAATATCTTAAATATAGATCATGAGGAAGTTCCGTACAAAAACTGGTATTCATACACTATACAAAGGAAACCAGGTTGTAGCCCTTACAATCATTTCAACCGATGAAAAGGCAACAATGCACAAAAGACTGCAAACTCCCCTTAAACTGACTCATTGATTTAAAATTTATACCAGTTTAAAATTGGACACGGTGGATGATGGATCTGGATTTAGTTTTTTTGCTTGCAGTCATGTCACTGGTTTGAATTTCAAGAATTCCAATAATCAACTCTGGCATTTTTTGTATTCTAAATAAAAAGTCCACTCTTTGTACTGCTTTCATCATACCAGTACCAGAAGAGTTGATTAAAAACAACTTCTAACCTGGCATTTTTAAGAAATCCTAAAATTACTACCAAATGAATCACAATATTCAGCATATATCGCCATATCCCATTGAATCTGTACCGATTGATACGAATCATATGATAGAACAGTAACATAAAGCAAACTGTTCCGATGCAAAACAAGAATGATTAGTAGACTCAAGTTTATGGTTACCATTAACCCTCACTAACATCAAACCAACGTTGGAAGCTACCGAAGCTTACTTCCAACTAATAAGAGTAAGACCAATCACAAAGTTGTCTAATTCCACTTCTTTACACTCATCATCCAGATCATTTATATTCGCAAAAAAAAGAGATCCTCCCAGACACCATTTGGCTGTGGTGTATGCGTAACTTTTCAATATCGATCCAAACACCGACCTGCCTAACAAATGTTTCTCAATACTGTCCAACTATGTACTAATACCAATATCATTCATGTACATCATACCATGGAGCTCCTCTGTTATCCTGTTCCCATCTCAGATTTACATTTCAACCAAATTATCCAATATAATCTTGATCAAGTTAAGTTTCCTCTCCTATCATTTCTACTGGAAACACTAAAAGGGCTATTTCATTATAAATGACAACATTGAGTCCCAAAAGGGGTCAAAATTCAAACTCATTTATTTCATGCAAATTCATTATCATTTCAAAGTTCAGATGGTGTGTCAATAATTCTCAAAATATTAGAGCGTCAAACCCTCAGGAACCATTAAAAAATTAAATTGAATTTTTGCTGTGTAAAACATAGCTGCCGTCTGGAGGGGACATTTTTTAAACAATTTAATACACAACTTTGAAAGAGTATATGTAACCAACATTGGGTTCATACTTATTCATATTTAGTCTGTAATAATTGTTGTATGTTCCTTTACACTTCAGTGTCTTAAATATGCCAGTTTCAATATAAAACAATTAGTAAATTGATACTAATCCAGATAAATGGTGCAAAATTACTACATATTTTAAGGATAAACTTTATCTTCACATGAAAAATTCATGAAATAGTCATTTTGTCCTGCCCAATAGCTACACTGATGCATAAGTGAGTATTCTGCGTCAATCTGTTGTACTAGTCATGGAAAACCTAAAATAAAAGACCCTCCTGTGTCATTTGTTCTGGATAGGACACATTTTTTAACACATAATAAAGCATACTTTAACTTTAGAAATAGCTGCATCAATATTATTGCATCAATATTATTGCATAAAAGATCCCCAGCATTTAAAATCCACTACAAACAGGGTTAATATTCTGGTTAAATTAGGAATATTGCAATTTTTAGCTAACCAAGTTCAATGCAGAATAATATCATATGTGTTCTCAACAACTGGACAATAATTTGAACACTAAAGTGGTTTGTAAGCATAATTTGCAATAAAATGCAAAAATTTCTTGTGGGTTTGGCTCTTTGAAATTTTTATTTTTTAGTTTGTTTACCAATTCATGGAAATGACATAATTGTGCTGGAGAGGACATTTGTTAAATTGCAAACAGAATCGTGGATACAGGCTTGCAAAAATGCAACAAATACCAAATCATGTGCCACCTTGGTAGAAGGAAGACCACTCTTCCTCTACAAATTTCACATTCTATGATATAATCCTTCTTATTTCAACAATTAGTAATTAACTTCAGTTCTGGAGAGGACAAATTTTTAACGCGGAACTGTGGTATCAAGAACAAGTGGTCTACTGTATGTAAAATAAATGAATTCCTCAATCAGTGCCCTGTCCCATCAATTGGTAATATAACACAGATTATACAGGTAGGGTAAGGGTTTATATTTCCTCTTTAATGTTAACAAAAATGGAGGCATGAATTGGAGAGGACACTCATTTTTTTATTTAGCATAAAATGCCAATTTTGCAAGAATCTCTGAATTTTAACATTTTTGCACCAATTTTCACCATTCAACTTGCATGATGTTCCACACATATCATATTTTCATTGCAACAAGCACATTGCCATAGAATGTACCTAATTTTTCAAAGAATTAATTCAGAATACATGGGCAAAATGAAATGAGACTCCAAAATTGAGTTAAAAATGTACCTTTTGGCAATTTTTTTATACAAAAAATAGACAGAATTCTGTAAAAATGCTCATGTAGCTTGTAGTTTGTGGCATACTTAGAATTAAGTTAATAACACTGCATTATCACCCTAATTATATCAACTAGATATGATAAAAGCCATTTTTGTGAACGTGTCATTTATAATGAAATAGCCCAAAAGACTTAGCAAAACCCGGATGCCAATCAAACTGATGAATTCAAAGCCACGTTACGCAAATGTAGGGCAAACTCCATTAAGCCAGTTTAATAATATAACCCTAAATTCAAACATTTTTAATGAATCACTTGCTACCAGCCTACCAGTGGTGGAGCCCAAATCTCAGTAGTGGTATTAATCCTTTTAAGGTTCACTCCCCTCGCTGCGATGGCATGCCGACAAATACTGTTACTTTTCTCCAAATGCCGCCAGTAAACCAGGGTGTGACTCATTCCTCTGTTCCCCCCTAATTGGTATCATATCAGTGAGTAGGGATAATACGCTTTTACCTAAAACTAATAAAGGAAGAGCTTTACTCCACTACTAAGACTTGATTGGCTACTTTGAGTGGAAAAATGTAATAAGTTTACGGGTGATTAGTAGTGAAAATACTGCGTCTCCATTGGCACGTTAAAAATCTTGGGACATCATGCTTTCAGGCATGGTTTTTGGCTCATCACAGACAATTACCTAAATTGTTTAAATATGGTGACGAAATGGGATCACAAAAGAAATGGGCTTTTAATTTTTGTCATATATTGTTATCTATTAAGAGCCTCTGGGGGAAAGATGATTGAGCGCTGACGATACTGGTTAAGTGTGAGAGGTGACTCAATATAAACTTTATTAAGACACACTTGATTTGTCTTACCAGATTATGAATTAATCGCATTCTTCTACTGCATTAATTTGATATCAGGATTCCATTCATGGGACGAATCTGCTCACATATAATGGCCAGTGGAGAAGAAAAAACAATAGACAATACACTGCATTGATTCTTTCTTATGTAAGGACAATTTTCTCACAAATGTATACTACATTGTAAGCTATTGAATTCTTGAATCAAGTAGAGCCATTAGAATTTCCTGTACGGTTTTGACTTTAGAGTGTATTGGTTGAATACTTGTAGCATTCTTTGTTCTAGGATTTAATAATATTAATAATATTATATATGGGTATAAAATAAGGATTTCAAATCTGGAATATCAGAAAGTTATTTTGTCGACTTATGCTCATTTTGTGAGAGCAAGTCATTGTGAGTTCAGGCTTTCTGGTTTCCAACCCTCGTTTTCTGCTAGGGTTAGGTATGCTGCCTGGGCACAGTACAAAATATTCAGAGAGAAGAATAAATCTCATCAGATACAATACTCAAATTGCTATGTTCTAACATTTATGGGAGTAATATCGTGAGCTTTTTTTGTCTATTTGAAAGGATTGTTACACACAACAACATTCATTCTATTTTTAGAGTTTCAATACATGATGTAATTATAAATAAAATATACTCATTATGTTTGTATGCTCCTGTTACTACATGCAGCCCATGATAACAGCCCAATTAGATATTGCTATCTACTGAAGACAGCTTATTATTAAGCCTGATCCTACTAGCTCTTGACGCTACAAAAACACATCTTGGCACTTCAATCGATAATACGTAAACCACCGACATGTCCAATGTGAACCTATTAAGATATCACCGCTGGTTAGGTCAATAGCATAGGATTGGGTATTGATGTGTTTCTTTACGAGCTATATTTTAATTTGTTTCCATTTTTGTTTATACATTTTCAAACATGCTTGCAAAGGTACATGAAAGCATCAAAATTATTTATTTTTGGGTGCATTTTGATCAATTATAAGAAAATGCACCCAAAATTACTCAACCTGGATTTTTGGGATGTTTTTTTTTCTTTTCTTAGGACTTTTATTCAGCCTATTACACCAATATTGCAATTCTTTTTAAGGGCTGGGGTATGAGCGTTTGGACAGTATTTATTTTGGGACATTAGAGCACATCAGACATATCGAATTGCATTCTGAATCTGAAGAATGTCATTCTGATATCAAATAATTTTGATTTTTTGAAATTCACAATTTAATACACATTTTATGGCAAATCATTAAAAATTGATATTTTTGATATTTAACAGTACTTGAAGTAAACTTTATAAATCTGATGATTTATAATTAAAGTGTATGTAGGTGGGATGAAAAGCCGACAATCAATTGAAAATTGTGACCTTTCGTATTGAAGATATGGATTTTTTTTCCCAAAACACCAAAAAAAAATTAGGTCTTTTGGGAAAAAATCCATATCTTCAATATGAAAGGTCAAAATTTTCAATTGATCGTCGGCTTTTTCCTCCCTGCTACATACACTTTAAGAATATATCATTAGATTTATATAATTTACTTCGAGGACTGTTATATATCAAAATTTGAAAAATATCAAATTTTTATAATTTGTCATAAAATTTGTATTATATTGTGATTTAAAAAGAAAGAAAATTATTTGATATCAGAAAGACATGCTTCGTATTCAGAATGCAATTCGATAGGTCTGAGGTGCTCTCATGTCCCACAAAAAATACTGTCAAAACGTTAATAAACGATATTTTGGATCCTTAAGGGGTACTACACCCTGTGGTAAATTTTGACTATTTTTGCATTTTACTCAAAAAATAATAACACACTGGTATCAAAAGGTATGTATAATATTGGGGCAAGGAATCCAATTACTACACTGAAATTTCAGTGACTAGACAAGCCATTCAGAATATATGATAGGAAATGAGGTACATACTAGCGGTACCTTATTTCTTAGCATAAATAACAAACCGCTTGTCTTGGGTCACTGAAATTCCAGTGTAGTAATTGATTCCTTGCCCCAATAATATACATAACTTTTGTTACCACTGTGTTATTAGTTTTTGAGAAAAATGCAAAACAGACACTAAATTTATCGAGGGTGTAGTACCCCTAAAGTTGTAATGTAAGTAATATTCATTGGAACAAGCCATACATGTAAGCACAATATTGATGTTTGAAGAAACAGGAAAACACTGGTCACTATGGTCACTGGTTTAACACAATACACAAGCTTGACCTTCCCCAATCCCATGTGTGTAAACATGTTTCTCTGTAATATTTTAGTTCAGCCAGGGAAGCCACCAAAATCGGATATAAACCTGAACTTCAGGATAGAAGGTTACATCAATATTTGGTTTGGCCTGGATAGGGAGGGGATATATTAAGCATCAAAAGCTGTAAAAACAATGACTCTTTTAGCTGGAAAACAATGAAATTCAAACTGCAATTTCTTGATTGATTAAATATCACAGAAATGTCATAGACCCTTCTCTACCCGATTTATTAATATTTCATGTGCACTTGCAAAGACATTTCTTATTTATTTTCCATCCGAACAAAATTTTATTCAATCATATATTAATCACTGTCCTTTCAAAAATAAATATGATTGATATTTTCTAAAGAAAGTATTCACACAATAACTAATTTTCATTTTCTTTTTTTTTTAAATAATATTTAGCAACCATTTAACGCACTTTTGGTAATCAATTTGAGAGCATGGATCATCAAACTCTCTTGTGTAACTATGGTAACACTCAATTTGAATTGAGGAAACATTTCCTATGTGTACAACAATGATCTTGGCAGTGACTTTAATAGCATGACCCCCTAGTGAACTGCAACTGTACATTGACTTGTACTGCATCCAGAGGGAATACTGGTTTACTGCATTGCTAGCTTCCTAATTGATTGAAAACTGTGTAATGAGTGAGGAGTTGAAACAATAGGAAAGGCCAGTTTATTTGAATGTGCTGAACCGGAGTGTTGAAGCAATGTAATTTTGAACATGTATGCAGTACTATGTTTGTGTGTGCTCTCACTCAGGGCAAGATCACTTAAGATGGCAGAGTAGAAGCTCAACAAGAATTCCAGTGAAACTGAGCATTTTGCTTGAGTCTGGCTACATCAGGACACAAGTATGTTTCCACATGGAGCCATTGTAACAAACAAATAAACAAAAAAATGCATTTCATAATTTCAACATTAAAAAAAAATTACAAATGAAATAGAATATTGGTTGCACCAAAAATGAAGGCTACCTAAATATTGTATCAATTTGGACAATTCTCTGGAATACAAAGATAGGATTGAGAAAAGGGTCAGGTATTTTGCTGGGTCACAAGACCCAGTCCTATCCATACTTAGAAAAGGCCTGGTTAAGTCCGATGTATACTTCACTTCGCCACTTCGCGAGAAGCTGTGATGAAAAATTAATTCGCAGCTTCGCGCGAAGGCATTCATGTATACTTCATCAAAATATCGCCGAGTATCGCGAAAAATTGTTGCCCGCTCTGTGCTTTCATATAGAAACTTCGCTGGCCTACCCCCAAAAGTTGAACAAATCCAACTCTCCATGAAGGTTTAAGAAACCTGCTCATGAAGGAAATTCCTTCATGGAATTCGTACAATTTCAGCTCAAATTACTTCGCGGCCTGCGAAATTGCGGTCGCGAAGTGGAGTATACATCGGACTTTAGATGCCTAAAGTTGTGTGTTGGTCATATTTACTACATGTATGTAGGTGGCCTGTACACAACATGTACATATGTATGTCTGTGCTGCAGAATTCTGTGTATCAACTTTTGGAGAAAAAACAAACAAAATTTAACAAAAGGCACAAAGAAAACATCAAGTTTGGTAACTTGAGACTTCAAGTTCAATTCCTTTCTTCTCATATACTGGCACAGGTTCTTGACCTACTTTCAAAATAAAACCAATACACTCCAAAACCTTTCCTAGGGTAGATGATATCTGATTGCTTTGACGTAAATTGAAGAATGCAAAGACAAAGTATAACACTAAAATTGCAAAATTGCAATCATTTCCATGAGGATGATTTGCACTAATGTTGTGTGCATCAATATCATAGTGCTAACAGACATATCATATCCTCTTCACTTTGCACACATCCAAGTTTCTCTCACCTGCTCTTTCCTTGGAGGAAATTGAATGTCTTGTAGATGCCCGTAAGGCTGACAACATGCACAAAATACATCAATATCATTGCAAACTAGTTCATACAAAAACAGATGGGTTTATTTTAAATGATTTCTTTGTATACATTTGTAAATGTATTTCTGAGCTTTATAAAATGTGCCGCTGTCACTAGGATCCACAACATGCTCATCTATCAGGGGCACAGTTCTTTAATCCCAATACATCTGTACACTCATTGAATGACCATTGAAAATTTGGGTACAAAAACTCATACTCTGCAACTTGAGGTCAAATTTTGCACTATGATTGTTTAATTGAGGTTATTGAACTATGCTATTGGGATGAGGCTATTGTGGTCCATAGTGTGTAAAGACAATATTTGGAATTTAAATTTTAATAAGATGAACTAATCAACTTGTTTGATCTTTAATTTATTTTTAATATGCTTGGCACGTGCAATACTATAATTCCTAATGCTTTTGTTGGTTTTAATTCACACCGAAAACAGTGGCTCGTGCAACAAAAAATAGTTCAGTGCAGTATCTCAATATACCAATCTGAGGTAACAAAAGGGTTCATCCTTGACCCTCAGGTTAATAACAAGGCTTCACACCTGCCTCAACCCCAAATCACCACCAATTTCAATCATTTTTGGGGTTGAAATAGAGAAATACTGAAGTTCAACAACTGGTCAATTATCACTTCTAATGCTCTTCCAGTTCGTTAGATTTTACAACCACATTAAAAAGTTATGTTATTAACTATTTATAAACAAACAAATATGTTATAAGCCTGCATGGTTTTGTTTGAAAAAAGTGATGATGCATGTGCTCAACAATTTTAACTTAATTGTACAGTTGAGTGTTGACTAAATTTTCAAAATAACACTTACATTTTTGATAACTGGATTTGAATACCAATGTGTATTTTAAGGGAGGTATGAAGCAGGTGTATGGGGTATGTATTCCAGAGTTGTTCAGACTAATATGGGCAATTCCAAGCGTTGCGGAATGATGCAAACTGCCTTTGTACGAATTTCTTTTTGATGCAGCAGCCAAATATGTATTAACAGCACAAGGTGAGTATTTTTGGTTTTTGAATGATTAAGGTAGGAGAAACTTTTCCAAACCACCCTAATTTCCTAATTTACATATGCAAAGTTCGTTGCGGAATGATGCGCACGGGACTAGTATTTTTTGCACTAAAACATTTTTGACAAACTCTGTGAGTTTAGTAATCTGAGATATTAAATTTGCCACTTAATCTAAAGCTTAGGATGTAAACTGACAATTGTCAGTATCGATTAAAAAAAAATTTGGGCATCGTCTCTTTATGCCAAATTTTCCGACACTAGGTCACGCTTGGAATGATGCAAGGAGCGCTTGAATGATGCTGTGTGTAAAATCCATAGAAAATGAAAAGCAGTCCATGTTTGAAAATAAAAATAAATAGATCAATAAATTTGAGTAAATTGTGTTTTATATACTTGGCTACTTATGTTAGCTGACAAATATCAATATTTATACAAAAATATTTATCACCGATTTTTTTAAATCAGATAACTTGTGTTGCATGGTCACATTTTGAAACTAAAATTATGTCAACATTTTGCTAGTCTAAAATTCTTGGAAGTGAAATTTAGCACTGGGTGTTAGCCATAGGATGTAACATAACAACTATCACCATCTATCAAGAAATAATCATCACTGTTTTTATTTTATCGTAAATTTAAAGAAAAAATCCTTGCAATCCATGAATCCTTATGGCGCTTGGAATGATGCAGGGGTTTTGTGGAGTTATGTCACTTACAATGGTTCAGGCAATGCTTAAACATCAATTACTGTAAAGATAATTCTGTGCAATGCATTTCAGAAAGTTCTAACCCAAAATTGTGAATATTTTTTTCAAGCGGGCACATTATGAATTATGCATCATTCAAGCGTTGCGGAATGATGCAACTTTAATTGGTCGTTACTGGCGCAAACTAGACTTTTTGAAAATTATTTTTGGGTCATTGGATAGGGATGAATAAATTTGCTTTGCATTCTAGTTTCAATGAAAATCAACCTTATTTTAAAATTGCAGTGGTAATAAATGATACTTTTGCGTTATGGAATGATGCTTTTAATCGTAAAATTGGTACTCAAACAATGCTGACGGCTACACGTTATAAAATTTGAAAATTTCTGGTGTTTATATTTTGAGCTACTTATAAACTTTATATTCACATGCATAATTTGTTTCCAAAATTTTACAGTACAGAGCAGTTGCTGTGTTTTTAGTTTTGCTGCTTTTACCAGTCAAGAATATGCAAATTTATGCAAATTAGGATGTTTTTCTAACAATGGACACCATTTCCTCCTAAAAAAGTACGTTTTCAGAAAATATAGCTTTTTAACTACAATATGAGACCAAAATCACATACTTGACTTGATTTTTAAATTTTGACAATTTGGGCGAGGTTGCTTGGAATTGACCATATAACTCCTCATACATGTATGGCTGTCCTTACACAGTGTGGAGAAGGGTAGAGGAATTCAGTTAGGGGGTATGTATATCCTATGCTATAAAATGAATACTAGTAACACTGTAACAAGTTACCTGAGCCTAAGACTTTTTAAATGCATGTACTACCTATTCATTTAGATAATGAAAAGTCTGGCTCTAACATAGGGAACATATGACTTTTCATTTTAACAAATATCATTAATTACAGATTGGGACCTTTTATAACGATCAAATGCTGCTGCATTAGAATGAGAGTATCCAGTATGGTCCTCTTGTTTACAGTTACTGAAAAACAGCTGAATGAATCAATGAAATGAGGAGACTGGTTGTAGCCTCAAACAAATGGAACATTTTTCATTACAGCCCAGAACATTTTATGTGGATTAAATGTAGTATTGGAATGTGACAGCATTGTCCACAATCACTGGAAACTAATGGGTACCATTCAATATTTGCTTATTAGGAGGCCTGTAGTGCAGATCCGTCGGAACACGCATTTCAATACGGAATAAATGCTAACCTCATCGTGACATCATCCAAGCAGCAAAGTTCATTGGGGGGGTAAATTTTACAAAAATTTGAAAAAAATATGAAGTTATAGACCCTAAATTACTGGTTATTCCAGGTTGGAAATATACTGTTGCTAAAGAAAGGGGTTTTTTTCCCAAAGCTAGATAAATTTATATGTTTTAATTACGGTACTGTTGCTTCTCTTGAACAGCAAGGGATATATTGAATTAGTATGTATTGCTGGCTGTTCAATAGAAGCAAAAATAGTTAAAACACACAATTTTACCCAGCTTAAAATAATACTTTTTAAATAACTTTTTAGTACCGTAATTTAGGGTCTGTAACTTTTCATCAATCCGATACTTAACCAGAACTCAAAATAGATGAAGGCCAAGAGTGATTTGCCCACGAAAATGCAAAAATGGCCCTCAAAAATTAAATTGCGGAGGCAATTTTAATAGAAAGTAGCCCCTGAAAGGAAACTATTTTGAGGCTTGACTCAAAATAAATATGGGGATTTACAGTATTTAGCCCCTGAAATCCTGAAAGCAGCCCTGAAAGTTAAATTAGCAGTTAAAAAAGTGAGAGCCACAAAATTAAAGCAGTATTTTGAGGCCTGATCAGCACCAATAACTGACCTGATAATCCAATAATCTGTTTGGTTTTATTTGCTTAGTGTCAAATGTAACTGAAAATTATTGCATCCTCTCCATTTTATTTACAAATGTGACAATCCCACCTTTTGCATCATTCAATCCTGTCAATAAGTACTACATGTAAACACTTAACCAAGGACAACCTTTTTAGCCATTTGAATACAATTCTTACCTACTGATAGATTTTTAATAAGTACAATAGAATTAGCCTATTGTTATAATTTTGTCTGTCTAACTGTCAGAATTAGAGATCGATAAATATATATGTTGGCTGCACATCCTAGTGCTACTTTAGTACAATATCATAACTGGAGTCAACTGTTTTTCCAATATCAAATAAACCACTGCAACATTGCAAAATAATGCATAATATCTTAGATAGTAAAATAGTACAAAAAAATACTAACAATTCTGACACACCTAAGCCAAAGCTTCACCCTTCCCATGGAAAAATTAGAGTACAATTTGAAGACGCAAAAAGAACATCATTTACATCAATAAACTGAAATAGATTATTTAAATAACAAATAAATAACTGCAGTTCAGAGAACAAAGTAAATGATAAAAGAAACATGTAAAAGTTAATTAAAACGGTGATACTGGGCCTAGTTTAGGCTGATATCGCACGATGAAACCAGCAAAATGTGCAGTTATTATAGCCTAATCAAACACACCACAAAATCATCCTAGGTTTAAATATTCCAAAGGACATGCTTGTGCATGTTTTTGTTTGTTATCAACATGATAATAAACTTCAATTTTAAATTCAATAGTCTTAAAAGATTGCATTTCCAACAATGAGCATCTTAATCCTAGTAAATCATATCTACCATTAACAATCACAGATATTTATTAAAAAATAGTACCGTACTACATTACCTCCTCTTCGATCTTCATAATTAATACGACTCCAATTTAAAAATCCAACGGCTAACCAACGGACATGTCTGACACAAGAATGAATGCCTACTGAACTCAACACACACAATAAGTGCTTTGGTACAGCTGCACGCGTGTTCTCTCAGGCTAATCAAGCATACCGACTCTTTAACAGCTGATTCTATTGTTGTTGTTAAGCGAAACACCCTTTATAGTCCTTATAAAATACAATAAGGCATGAAATTTGACTGAGTGTGAGAGTTTGTTAGTGTCACTTGGGTAGTAATGATACTGACCATAATAATAGAAATGTCAACAAATATCTCCTTTTATCAATTTCGTCAATAGAAGATGATTACAATGATACAAATCAAAATATGAATCTCAATTCTCAAATGAATTCTATCCATTTCTTACACCGTGGGAAGAATTGCAGCAAGAATCCAATGTAAAAAAGATGTTTGCATCAGCATTGCATTGTCCTGACCCCTGAACCCCAAAGTTGATTCTTGGTAACCAGGGACTGTCTTTTGAGGAGAGCGAGAGCAATCACTCTCTACTGCTCTCCTTAAATCTGTTATAAGAGAGTGAATTAGCTCTCCATAGCTGACCATTAATTCTCTCCTTACACTCTATTGAAAATGCTATAACAGCTCTCCTTGATGGCTCCAGAAGAGCTATTTTGCTCTCCCGCATATTCCAAAAGACAGTCCCTGTGGTAACAGAGAGAAACAAATTTGCATGCAAAATTCGTCAGCAAGAATCAATTGATTCGCTTGTGCAATAAAAATTCTAACCCCGCTTTCAGTCCAAAATCAGTCAAAAATATTGTTATAGTGGAGAAACCCCTTGCAAAATGCAAGATTTTAAAGCATCATCTTTCAACTATTTGTAACCTTTTAATGGGATTTTCTCATTTTCTGTACAAAATAATCTAGGACCAAATTAGTTTGTATCTGACATCAAGGCAAAGATGCGGCATGATTGGTTGCTGCAAGTACAGAAATTTTGTACTTTAATATATTACATCTTCATTTTGATGTCAAATTTTGTCATCAGAATTTCAAATTTTGTTCCAAAAATGCAAACCTCTGAATTTTGATAAATTTTAGGGTGTTCTAGTTTGGCAAATCACTGACAATCCCTTTAAGGAGGCACACAGGATCACTAATTATCCATTATTATTCACCTCATAACTCGAAAACTATTTATGTAAAGTATATAAAAGTATACATTTTTTGAACGGAAATGAGCTCATCAATCCATTTAAAATGTCAGTTTTGGGTCAAAAAGTACAATTTTCGAGAAAATCCCAAAAACGGCTTTTTTGACCAAAAATTTTTGGTCCGCCATAAAAAATTATTTGAAAATCAAAACTGTAAAACATGAATTTTATTAATTTAGACAAATAAATCTAGAAAGTGTTTTTTATTTTTTGAAATTTTGCTTAGTTTTTAAAATATAGGCAAAAAATCAGTAAAAACGTATGACCCGTGTTCAAATTTTTGAATCATGGGTGATAAAAAAGTTCTAGGCCCTAATTTAAAAAATGAAAAAACACTATCTAGATTTTGGCCATATCTAAACGTTTGACTTAAAAACTTACCTCAGTGATGCTTCATTTAGACGCTATGGCGGACCAAAAATGGTTAAAAGTGGTCAAAGTGAACTTGCCGAAAATCGCGATTTAGAAAAATACAGCGGATTTTAGGTCCATTTTTGAAGATTATTCCATAAATATATAATCCGGTGACTTGTGACGTTTGGTCAAGTTAGAAAATGAGAAGGCGCCTCCAACTGCAGCAGATTGGCATTTTTTTGGTGATTTAGAAGGTAAAATATACAATTTTACTAAATTATCCGTGCACATTCGGCAGATATTTATCCACATGGTGTAATCATTTTATTTACTGCAGTCTTGTTTCCATGGGGCAGCAGCGCTTCCGGCAAGGCCGCGGCGCGTTTGAGGAGCGACAGGGCGGCGGACAGACAGACAGGTTACGCGAATAAGTTGCACAGTGCATGGTAGTGTTGCCGCTGAACGAAACCATGATTATTTAAGCACAATTTTGTCCTGTTCATTACAAAAAAGATCATGCTCTGTATTAAAATTTGCGGACATCAGAACATTAAAAGTAGCATAGAATAACTGACAAGCAATTATTTTAGCAGATAATCAGGAAGTTTTATGAAATGAAGAATAAATTGAGACATATTATAATTGTGATTTCTGTTTTGTCCTAATTTTCTTAATTTTGCTTTAAAAATGCAATGTTTTTAATTTATCGTTTTTGGTTATTTTCTTTCCTTTTTTTTTTTTTTGGTGTTGACAAAATATTGCATTTTTATGTTCATTGTCCTTTTCTGAACCGCAAACATGATGTTGTTACTACTGCGTTGCTTTTTCTTTTTAGTTAGTGCTTGAGAGGCACCAACGCCAAATCGCGCCAATGAGATTTTAACGCCCGTTATAGCTAGGCCTACACCACAGGAATCCCAAGTAAAATTTGAAAAGATTCTGATGTGTCGCATTACTCAATATTCCGTTTTTTTTATTGTAATTGTTTGTAGTTATCATATTTTATTTTTAACTTTTTACGGAATGTCAAACACGCATAAAGGTCATAGGCCTATTAGGCCTAAAGCTACAATAAAGTTGTAAAATATTTTGTACCGCATAAAAAGTGAATAAAATACAACAACAAAAATTTTAAAAAAAGTGTGTCTGTTGTTGTTTTCAATCAAATAAACGTGTAAAAATTGGGGTAAAAGTTGTAATATGTCTTGAATAAACTTCTTGTAAAACGGACAAAAAGTAGGCCTATATATTATGTTAAACGGGCAAAACACGGAGAGGTCACAAGAAAACTGAAAAACACGGAAATTGACATAGCCTAACAAAACCGAATTTCAAAAGTAGAAAAGCGGAACACTTGTGGCTTTAAATTAGATTGTGGTTTATGCAGCGCAGTAGGCGTATCGTATAGGCATCATGCTGTAAAGAGCGTTTTAAAACACTGCATGAAAACATTCACGAAAAATGCTTTAAAGCAGTTTACCTTTTAAAGTATGCAGAAAACATTATAAACGTGAAAGTTGAAAACCAGGCAAACATTGCAAATAAAAAGGCATTCGGCCAAAACATTCGCAAAAAGTGTTGTAAAACCAAAAGCTTTTATCGCAATCATAATCAATCAGGAGAGAGAATCTTAAATCCGTGTTTTAATAACACTTTGAAACATTATTCAGGGCCTTAGGTATCTAATATAGGCCTACCGGTAGTAACTGCTTGCCTATTTTTATGGTCTTCAAAATTAAGACGAGACTGAACGACCGCAGAGGCCCCCGAACCAAGGCTGGGACTGCATAAATATAAGCTAATATAATAGGCCTTGTCCAACTACACCAACTTGGTAAATCAAATAATAACAATGAAATGAATGATGAATGAATGAATGAATGAATGAATGAATGAATGAAATAAAACAAATTTTTAAACATAAAACAATAAGCCTAATGATGTACGGGCTAAGTCTAGCCTACTAGCAAAATATTTAGGGCCTACGTTTTCTATCGTATCTACCAGATTGCGTCATCATTACAGGGCTTCTTACGGGTAACTACTTCTTACAGATAAATTTCATCCTTCAAGTTCAGAATGAAACTTGAAAACAAAATAAAAACAAACAAAAAATTCACTAAATTATGTTCATATAAAAACCTATAATTTATACCACTATATCAGCACTTTTTTGGCGAAATTTATCGAGTAGGCCTACTGATTCTAGGATGGGGACGGTGGTGGTCTGTCGGCCCGCAGTTTCAATAATGCAATGGTGCAAGCTTTACCTACCTTGGAAGAGATCAATACGATAAAATACGGTAGTTATCGCGATTGGCGACTCTAGCGCCTCAATCAGCAATCACCTCGCCCATCCAGTTTATCATGTGTGCGTGTCTTTGCTAGCTGTATGCGCCTTGTGCAGTCACGCGTTTCGAGAACGCGATATATTGCGGGAAAACAATGATTTATTTGCTTTTGCATTTTGACTAATTTTTAATGAAAAAGGGTCTTTAAAATAGCTTTTCTTATGGTTCAAATTTTAAGATTTCTTTAAAATCTATTAATGACAAGATAAAATACGGTTTGAAGATGACATTAATGATGAAAACTCAATTTTGGCCATGTAACACTTCAGTGATCCTGTGTGCATCCTTAAGTTCCAGATTCAAAAATGAACTTATACATGTACCCTGTAGACCTAAATAATATGTAGCTTGTCTTTCACTGTACAACAATGTATTTTACAATAATATTTTGCGAAGTGTTGGACATACATGTCTATCAAATGCCAGGAAACATTTCCTGTCAAGATAAGGCCTTTTAAAAATACAGATCAGTATCTAGTTTTGAGCAGTCTGTTAAAATTGCTCAATGCTCATGAATTAGGTCTAGAATTTGTAGGCTTTATAGATCATTGTGGTCTATGGCAAAGTTTCAAGCCACACCAAAAGCCATGACCATGATGATGGAATGCCACTCTGTACTGTGGTACTGTGGGTAAGAAGTGACAGGTACATGGAAAGCATTAAACTACATTGCATGCCTGTGGCACAAGTGGCAAACGTTTTTGGCGTTGAATGAAGGCAAAATAACACACACACCATCCCCACACACCCAACCCCACACCCACACTCACAGATTCAGTGTTACATCAGTCGCTGACATATTTACATGACTGTTATGATAACCGATGACATTTTGAATTTACACACACATATTTTTTTAATATTTTGGCAGCCATGGTGTTACTGATTCTGATTCACACACATATTTTTTACTATCCAAAGGGGGTACAATATCCCCTAAGGGGTGAGCTTTGGACATTTTCTATGGGTGTGTATGCAGAAATAGTCTCAAACTACAACAGGGGACATCCCTTGTTGTCTGTTATATATCTAGAAAATGTCCTCTATTGGTGGTGTTTACAAGCCCACACATGCATATAAATGTATACAAAAAGAAGAAAAAATGCAACACCCAAGAAAATGAAAATGAGTAATAATTTGAATGCCAACACCAACATTTAAAATTAAACTCGCCTTGTCATCCTAGGTGAGGTGGATGACGTCAGAACAGAGCCCAAAAGACCAGAAACACATCAGTACACATTGTAAGATTTTTAAAACTTACACATTCCTAAACTTCAGGCATGAGAATGATCATCCATGAAAAAACCTGAAGTGTTTTTTTTTTTTTTTTTAAAGGCCAAAAACAGGCTGAAATTAAAAGAAAATATGGAAATTTGGTCAACAAAAACATTAATTCAGGTTTAAACCTGAAAATTCTCCTGCCTGAAACTTGTGAATTGTGAAGCAAAGTTTTATGCAGTTGCAGTTGGGTGAATACTTTTTTGAGAAAAAAAAGATACCTCTTGAATTTCCTGTCGATTTTTTAAGGTCACTCATCCATTTTTGTTCAATCAATTTTTTATCAATATATTTTGTTTTATTTTGTTTTGTTGTCTAGAGATTCAATGATCACAATTGGCCTATTAAAATAACCCTTTGACCACACTGACCACAAGAAATGCCACTACCAACTTTGGTATTAATGACCAAATGACAATTACCAGCCACAACCTTTTGGTGACCTTACAATGTAGGTATGCTAAGCAATGGCTACATAATACAAATGATGTGAAGTGGGTGTGTCCTTATTATGAAAATAGTAATTAAATGCACATTGTACCAATTCCTGAAATGTGTGATTGAAGTTCAAAAATATGTGTTGAAATATTAAAAACAAAAGTCAAGTTAAAGTGTATTTTGATGAAATCAATAACATAGCAAGCCTGCATAGGCTGCATGCAATTTGAATGGTGACTAACTTGATGATGAGTACAGAGTGTGCACTTGAATTTGAGCAAGTTGATCATTCAGTGAATATCTAGGATTACAGTTAACATTTTGCCTAGATTTGTATTAATTGACTCTTGAAAAGGGATCTTCATTGGATCTGTAGACAAATTTATTTACCACTAAATACTTCAAGATATGTATGTTCATTAACATAATTCCACATCCATGTATTTTGTAGACAACTAAAGTAACAAAATTAGATTTTAAAAGTTTGGTGGGAACAGTTCTTCTTTAAAATCTAAATAGTACAAACAAAATAACCTTGTAAATAAAAGACAGACCAGCCCATATAAATGATTGTTTGAAACTTTTATCAATACATTTTTTTTAAACATTAACTTAAAATTTGTGTCTAAAAATGTGAGAGTACATTTACAGTATGTGGATCATGTTCAATTTCAGTTTCAAAATTTTACTAGGGTATGTCTGGAAAGCAAGTTGCTGAAACATAACTGAAACATGAATAAAACTGAACTTTCCCATGCATTGACTAAGCAGAAACAAACATTTGTGGGAAACCCAATCTTTCCACTGACTGGTTCTGAATAGAAGCAGGTCTTTTGAGTGTTTGGGTTCTGTTATTGTAGGTCAATCAATGTTAACACTTATTTCAACAGGCTACTTGGAATGATATGTGATTCAATGACCATACTGCACTGTATAGAATATTGATTTATGAACAGCTTATTGCAATAAAATTGCCCAGTTCATCCTATATTGAATTAAAATGAAGTTCTTTATGAAGTCTTTGGGTTTTTGTGTTACTGTTGAGAAAAAAATAAATGGCCACAAATTATTGAAAAACAATTAAATGTTACATCATTCTAGTGATTGGGTCTCCATTGTGTGTGTCATAGCTTGTGCAAACTTTACAATGTACACACACCAAGGGCCGAAAGACACTGCAACAGGGTATAGTAGTATGCAAATTATGCAGGTAAAAATATAATTATGTTGGAATGGTTTAGGCCAATAGGCAATCAAACTAATTTTGCTAGGGGTCAAACCAAAATTCTGTAAGATACTGGCACTCTGCAATCTGCACTTTCATTTGGTAGTGTGTTAGGTTTCTTGCTTTTCAGATTGTTAGTCTTCAATTTCAATGAGATTTTGTCCCGGATTTTGTGGCAAATAATTCCAGTCTTTATATTAAATAATTTATAGTGTTCGGAAAGAATGAGTAGACCCCTTGGAGCAGTCCTCGTTTCCAGATTGATAAGTCTCTGATAGCCTTTGTGGGTTGAGGTTTCTTGAGACGCATTTCACTGGCAACAGAAACTTTTGCTCCAGGAATGGCTTCCTCTACCATTTGCCAAGGTGACTCGGTTGACTTTTCTTTGGAGTTCCAGGTTGTGTCTCATCCTAAGGATGTTTTATATTGGAGGGACTAGTACTCATCCATTTGACTTCCTTGACAAGGTAATACTGGTAATCCATTTTCTCCAGTGTTTGCATTTACAGTTTTACACCATAGCATCAACGTCAATATTGGAAGATGCACAAAGCAGTACTTTGTCGGGGAATGTCGGATTTACTTCACAAGATGTACCACCTTATCCTATGCACAATTGAACACTACCCACTCTGGAACACGCACAGACATCACTCTCACGGATCCATGGGTTCTTGCCATATATATCTTTGAATTAACTGAAATATTTACGAGAATTTCAGAAAATTTTGAGTCATTGTCACATTTTTGAACCCCTTATTTATGGACATACCCAATTCCCGGGGCTATCACAAATTAAACATTGACTATGTGTACGTGTACGCATGATCGTTCCCAATTTCGAGAAAAAAGGGGTTATTTTTAAACTATGTTCATGAACATTTTATGTTTTGCGATATTTAAAAAATAGGGTTGTTTTTGTTTTTGTTTTACTCGAAATTAAAAAATAGGATATATTTTTGTGAAGCCGAGAATGTTGAAATCCCAAGAAATCTTAACATTTCTTGCTCAATTTACTCCCGGATTTCAAGTTTTGTGAAACTTTTGTGCCTTCCTAATATTCAGCTCAGCAACGCACTCAGTTTGTTTCTGGGGTTTGTTTACACCGATTACATCACTAGGGACTTCCCAGTTTCTTGAAACCGCACAAAATAGGGGGATATTTTTGACTTTGGACACGATGACGATCATGCGTTATGCCTTTGCATATACCCATTATACCGTAAACGTTCGCCTAATGGCGCCCCTGGGCTCCTTTGCCTTGGGATAAATTTCATGTACAATTTACCTCCTCTAAAAATCCCAACAAGAATTAAAGGTACGTATTTGCTGGTGGGATTTTTATGGGAGGGCACTCTTAGTTTGTGTTTAAAATTCCAGTTATGTCAAGAGAGCCCATAGCGCCATTAGGCGAACGTTTACAGTATAGGCAGTGACAACACCGGGACCCAATTACAAGAATTTCAGCAGTCTCTTGTTCCTACAGGTTACATTTTGTACATTGTGTAAAGGGGGTCTACAACATCAATGAAGTAAAACTGACAAATATTTCTTGATGCTTAGTGTGCCATGTACCACTGTAGGACTTATATTATGAACAGCTCCGCATTAGATAGATATGTCATTTAATATGATCCCGGAATTAGTCCTGCCAGCAAGACTTCAGTCTTTATCATAAACATAATGCCATTTACTGACCTGAACATCTAGGTACGACGAGTTACAGTTACTGGAACTATCCCGGAATATGATAAAGACTAGCTTGCAGGACTAGCTTTCATTTACATAATTATACAAAGTAGGCCTATGGCATGCCTAGATATAACTCATTCAAGTTAGTCCCGAAGTGAAGTTAATTTTTGTGAGTATAAAGGTAACTTGAAGATGCAAGCATGGATTGCAAGATTTTATCATCACTGCCACTGTGGCTGCCATTTTTAAAACAACATGCACAATGATGTGAAATTGTGAATGTGGTATATCAGCTCATCGCACTATTTTAATTCGGAATCATTATAATGATGTTGTAGAATAATATAGTAGACATACATGTATTAATGAGCAGCTACCATTACCATGGTGAACACTATAAACTTGCACAGCTACACGTACGAGGTCATTTACTTGCTTTACTGCACGCTTCACTTGCCATTCACTGGTTTCGGCTTGCCAGCCCATGCATGATACATACGGTGAAGTCGCGACTCGTTCCCGCTGTAAAGAAATGGATTTTATACGATATTTCTAACGGCACTTACCTTGTCAATTAAAAAAAAGAGGTGGTTTATAGATATTCTAAGCTGGATCTACGACTGTCATCTCTTGTATAATCCGTTTTCTCAAGTAATTTTCGTGTTTACACCATGAGCACTCAGACACCAGCACTTCTCTGGTCCTTTCAAACGTCAACATTGGAGATCACAAATTTAGAGTTGGGCAATAAGCAATATCCAATACTTGGTACCGTATATCGACAGAATTATAACCGTGCAGTTGACAGATTATGATGGCATGCATCATTTAATTGTTTTACAATAAATTAATTGAATGAACTTCGAGTCCGTTTCCACAAAATCAATCTGTTGAAAACGACCTATCCAAGCACTATCTGACCAAAATCAGTTTGATATATATATTTTTTTATTTTTTTTATTGTAGGCTAATGATACGCCCGGGATGATATGTAGGCCCTAAATTGTTGCATAGCCTATGATCATCATTAAAAGAGCTCTTTTATAGCAAAGTCATAGTTCATTTAATTTACAACCGTATGACAAAACAGGCGAAAATAGTAACTTTTTACGCAAGATTTGCAATTTAAAGAGAATTGGCCATTGCACATTGAACTGAAGATAGTACTATACGGACAATAATAAGTGTGCTCTTTCATTTAATGACATAAAATTGGGAAAATATTGTAAGGATCTAGGAACACTTGACTTTTAAAATCTATATTTTGGTCAAATATAGTGCTAGGTCGTTTTCAACAGATTTACCACATTCGCCTTGCTATAAACATTGAATTGCGTTATGAAAAAAGTTGCTTTTAGGGGAAGTGTTAGCTTTCGTTCAATATTTTCCACTAGATCTCACACAGCTCTTATAATGGTATGCACTCAACCGTGTATATAAACACAGACTGCGTAGAGGCTAGACTCGCTGTGCTTGGAAATATCTGTGTATTCGCGTGTATCGAGGTGGAAACTGTATAGGCCTAGATGCATTTATAAGAGAATCGTTTTTGTAGTCAAACCTTTTCGTAAAAAATTATGATAATACAATAAACTATAGCTTGGTCCCCGGGTTGTTCCAATGAATCATTCCCACGGTCCCATCTTTATCCAAATATTACTGTTGGTTTTAAACCCACATAATTATTCAAGTATCTCAAGTTCAAAAACACAAAATTAGAAAATGGAAATGCAAGTTGTGTAGAAAAAACTCGTTGAGAATAGGGCTAAAAGCTGCGTTTCATTTCATGACGGGCATATCGCATAGGCCTGTTTTTCAAGTTAGCTGAAAACCGGCCGTGTAATAGGCCCTACTAGTATTAAGCGTACATAGGCCTATATTAATGCATTGATCTTCAAAAGTTAGGAAATGAGCAGAGCCAATAAAAAAGCAATTCTCAACCCGTCGGCTCTCAACGCGACAGTGAACTATCAATTCCCTCCATCTATATGCAATGTAAAAGTTATATATCAAGCCCTAACCTTGGACTGGCGCTGCCACTGCGGGTATTGAGCCAAATTCCACGAATATTTCCAAACACCTAAATTAGCTAAAAATTTAGGACATGTTACAAAACTATATTTCCTAGAATTTCAGAGAATAGGCCTACTTTAAATATTGGCCGGTTATTTTCACACAGTGACGTTAACTAGGCAATGTCCTATTACCTACCGGTATAACATACACTAAAACACCAAAGTGCGAATATTTCCAAACACCTAAATTAGCTCAAAATTTAGGACATGTTACAAAACTATATTTTCTAGAATTTCAGAGAATACTTTAAATATTGGCCGGTTATTTTTCACACAGTGACGTTAACTTAGGCAATTGCCTATACTTCTAACATACACTACTTGTAGAGGTCACGCGTCAATTGTGAGAGCTCTGTGTATTTTGTATAGGAAACGGACAGTAACTGCAGTATGGTTCGAATCCGAACAGTTCTCTTGTATCAGAGGGGCCGTTTAACTATTTAAATGTCACTCAGTGCGATGTTGTTGATTTTGTGGTAAGAAGCTGTATATCAGATATTGCCCAACACTAAGTTCCAATCAATTAATTATAAAGAATCCCCGCTGGAATCCCGAGAATGAATGCTGCCCTGGTTGAAGATAGAGAATTAGAGATCACCAGCCCGCGCGCTCACCATGGAGCTCTATGCCGCTACTGACTATCTTAGCTCTCGCATAACCAAGGGGGTCGGGGAGTCCCGTGGTGACAGCCCCTCCCCTACCCCTTGGAATATGGTCGTCCTCCCCTACCCCTTGAATACTGGTCGCAATCACACTTTTCCCGTGCACCTTTTCCCCCACTCCGGACGGGAGTTGCGACCCGGGGTTGGGACACGATAATAAACATCATGGTCTCCAGGGGGAGGGGGGCATACCCCGGGCGCCATCCTTAGGGGGGCGCCAAATTGACCAATTCAGCAATCAGCATCGATTCTGCGCCCCAAGCGATGAAAGTCAAAATTTTCGCGCGCATTTCAACACAATTGAAAGAACATTTTAAGACCGATAGGGCCTATTCAACTTCTAGTAGGCCTACCGGTAACCAAAATTGCAAAATTAAGTAGTGGTAGGCCTTATTTGCTCGCGTCTAAGATATTCTGGGGGGGGGGCGCAAATTTTGTTTGACGCTATACCAACCCTAGTTTAGACTTATCCGTAGTCCACTTGCCCATTTTGCATACTCTGGCTATTAGGCCATATAAAATTAATATTTTGGTTCTCGTCCAGAGGATTTTCATGAATTGATGAGGGAGAGAGGTGCTTTTTTTTTTTTTTCAATGTAAAATCAGCATTGTCAGTAGTTTTCGGTCTTTTCCAACAGTGCTCGAGGAATCGACGAGGCACTTTTTTTTTTTTCAAATGTGAGATTCTGAGGATAAACCCCTAGAGTACCACAAAAGACTTGGAAGTGATCCTTGTTCTCTAATAAACTTATTTATATGTATAAAAAATTCATAAATCATTCCAAAGTCTAAAATAATTGAAAAATCTATTTAAAAAAAAAATCTTGACAAAGGGAGGGAGGGGATGAGAACCAAAACATTAATTTTATACGGCCGTATATTTAAACATAAAACTCTGATTTGTATTAATTTGAGTGCAATTGATAGATTTTCACATCTGATCTTTTACTGTCACTAATTATATCAACTCTTTATGACCATTTTACTATTAATTATATTAATACGCATCAGTATAATTTTGAGTTCCAACAGGATGCGTTCATCATGATTAATAATAGGCTATATCATATTTTTATTTAAATCAAAATTCGACTATGGCATAGGTCTAACCCTAGTTACGCCACTGTCAAAATGATAACACTGACCGGTATACCATAGGCCTATAATAGGCCTACGTTTCAGCATGGTTTCAGTCACCCTTTTTTTTTCAAAACAAAATTTTTAACAAAGTGAAAAGGGTGAATAATGTCCAAAAGATATAATTTCTAAATTCGTAAATACATC
The DNA here is from genome assembly GCF_039555335.1 of Amphiura filiformis. Lineage (NCBI taxonomy): Eukaryota > Metazoa > Echinodermata > Ophiuroidea > Amphilepidida > Amphiuridae > Amphiura > Amphiura filiformis. The sequence goes on from NC_092630.1 coordinate 42,133,109, forward strand.
ATACATCTATCGATCCCAATCAGTGGCGCGCCTGGCGTAGCTGGGATTTTTTCCAGGGGGGGCACCTTTGTTCCATAACCCTTAGGGTATAGGACATTTTTTGTTTTTGATATAGCCCCCGAATGAAATGTATTTAATTATGTTTGTACTCACTCAGGTAGCATTGTGTGTGAATTTTACATTCTTTTTTTTATGGGCATTTTAGTGTCTAAAATGGCCCAAAATGAGGGTTTTTCAATATTGCCGTCCATTTCTAATCGTCACCCCCATAGGCTTTACATGTAAAATAAAAAGGCACATAAAAATTTAATAGCCTCTTGTCCAGATGTAAAATTCACACCAAATGATTTTTGAGTGATTACAAAGATAATTAAATACTTTTCATTCGGGGGCTATGTGGAATTTTTTTTATGTATTCCTTGTACAATGACATTTCACTATAAAATGTCCATTGGAAACAAAGGTGGGGGGGGCAAGCCTGTATGGGGCGGGGGCCCAAATCCACCAAACAAAAAAATTTTGCCGCCCCTTCCTCAAAAGGTTGACCCAATTTTTTTTCCGGTGGTTTTAAAAGTGAAGAGCAAAAAAAAAAGATTAGCCTATATAGGAGCTAGCGCCCTAAAAGCAACCAATTTTTCCTCTATCTCTCCTTTTTACTTTTTTCCCTTGAACTAGGGGGGCGGGGGCCAAATAGCTCTAGGGGCGGGGGGGGCCCAAATAGGCAATTTTGCCAGTGGGGAAATTGCCCCCTGCCCCCCCCAGCAGCTACGCCACTGATCCCAATAGAATCGACACCGGGAATCGACAGTCCTTCTGTTCTGTATGCCTCTTTTAGCCGTATTTGTTTAATTTCCCAAACGCATAACTTCACGTAATTTACTAGAGGGCAGTATTTCTCTTTCCTAAACGAGTGCAGGTGTGCACTTTACCAGAGGAAATAAGCGCAACAGAAACGCGTTATAAATGAATCAGCTGTTTTTAAAAATCAAAACTCGTAAATGTAATGAAAACCTGCCACAAATGGCTATAAATGACAAAATAGGCACATTTCGAGATTTTGGAGGGTTATTTGGACGCTTGCTAATTGAACATGTTGAAAAAGCAGCGTCAATTTAAGTATGATGTGTTTTAAAAAATGCCTATCTGTCGAGCTGTCCTGACTTCGTTAATGCTAAAACAAAATATACAAATCAGTCATTGAATAATTATAATAAATATATTATTTTAGCAATTTTGGACAATCTGCAGACAAATTAAAGCTGAAAAAATTCAGCTAATCAATATGCAAAATTGATGCCAATAGAAAATCGTACGAGGGTGCTGTTTTTTGTTTTTTGGTGTGTTTTTTTTGCAGGCATTCGGGCCTATGTTCTTTCAATTGAAAAAAAAAAAATACACAAAAAGTAATTAATTATGCAAATTATCTAATTACAGCTGATTATGTATTCATGATGTTATTATGTAAATTAGGCATGAGTAATTAATTTTGGGTTTTTTTTTCAATATTAAGTCTATTCATTCATCATAAATTTGTCAAGTATGAACCTGTTATGATGTTGAATAAAGTTAATAAGTTAATTACTTAAATATAATACAAAGAAAATACAAAGTTTGACATTTGGAAGGTGGAGTTTGGAAAAGACTTCATTTTTTCTGTAAACATGGTAGCCTATGTGTCACCATTGCTCAAAGCCAAATCCGAAAAGTAAAAATAAAAATTCATTTGCAATGAGACTTTTATATAACATTTTGTTATCTGGATTAACATGCATGGGAGGACAAATGGTAAAAGGAACCGCCATTCAACTCCACGGATACAAATTTTTTTGGAATACTACTTCCTACAAAATCTCTTTGATAGTGATATGTTTCAACTAGTTTTCCTCAAGTGTGTCATTCGTTTTTGACGGAAATAATTTACATGTACATGAAAGATTAGTATTTCAGCTAAATGGTGGTAGGTCCTTTATTTCAATAGGCCTATATTTATTGATTTATGGGCGATCTTCAAAAATCCATTAAACAGGCAGTATAAATAAATAAATAAAATTTCGGTGTTTTATATAGCGCCTTTTCCGGATCTTAGAGGGATCAAAGCACTGTAATTTCGCTGCCATGGTGGATCATGCACAATCAGATCGCATCAACTAGGCTGGTTGCAGCCGAACTTGGCGCAAACCTATCCGCACTAATAGATTGTAACATTCACCAATTATCTATGCAGCTCCTCAAATTCCATTGGGTGAAGGAAGTTTTTGATAGCCAAACAACTAATCACCGATTTTTTGAAAGCAGGAGGAAACCGGAGATCCCGGAGAAAACCTGCGAGAGCGAGCATGGAATCGGGATAAACCAAGTGCACATGAGTCCTCGGGCCGCGCCGGGGCTTGAACCCGGGACCTCAAAGCGAGGGAACTACCGCTGCGCTAACTCGCGAGGGAACTACCGCTGAACTACCGCTGCGCTAACTCGCCTCCCCCCAGTATAGCTCTTAAACAAAGCAATAATTAATTTTTGAGGACCCGATGCTCGGTAAGGCTTCACACACACCATATATTAAAATTCAAACAATTGGGATAAATAGCACATATGACACATTTTTCGACATGGATGTTTTCTAAAATTGGCCAACTTTGAAGCGCGCGCTTTTCAATTCACTGTTATGCTTGCATCCACAATGTGGCAGCTCCATGTTTTGTTCTTTCTCTCCAGAGCCTTTTCACAGCAGCACTCATTCCACCACGCAGGATGGTCGACAAATGAGGGTGCAGATTTCTGTGGTATGAATCGGTGCATGGCATCAGTGATTATGAATTACTGCAAGCCCCTTCAGGGTCATCTTTGGTGAGAAGACGGTCCCCAGTGCACCAGCTAGCTCATTTCTCAAGGCATCCCAGTTAGCTTTCTTGTAGAGCCAGACACGTCGTGGAAGAGGATTTTCAGAGAGTGGGGAAGTTTTCAACATGGTCTGGACAAGGTAATGGTCTGAAGAGCCAATGTCGTGGTCGATGGCAGGTACGCGCGTACGCCTCTGTGGCGTCTGTGCATCGTAAAACTAAGGAGTCCATACAGTTTTTATCGGACCCTTTGGTCACTCTCAAAGCTTTTCAACTTGTGATTTAAGGAGTCCAAAATGGCCAAAATAAAAAATAAGGAGTCCCTGGACGCGCAAACTCCTTAAATGCGACCCCTGGTCGATGGTAATTGGATGGAGAGAACATGTTTGGAGCATCAGTGATTATGAGATCCAGGCGGTTTCCAAGTTTGTGGGTTGGCTTGTCAACAATTTGGGTAAGGTCGTGAGCACAGCATAGGTTAAAGGCTGCTTTTCCTTCAGCATCAGTGGCGGTGTTTGAGTGGCGGTGGCTTTGGAGTTGGTGCCGGTGGTGTGCCGGTTGGGGCCCGGGGTTGGGGTAGATGTTGGTGGTGGCGATAGTCATGTGTTGTGATGGTGATAGTGATGAGTATTGTTAGTGGTGCCGGTGATGGTGCACCACCGTAATCATGGTAATTGTGGTGATGTTGTGGTGCATGGTGTGTTGGTGGCCGCTGGTGTTAGTGGTGGTGTTTATGTTGGTGGTCAGAGTGGCAGTGGTATTGGTGGCAGTGTAGTTCGGACATTGGTGGCGGATAGTGACAGTGTTGTTGAATTTGATGATGGTGATCATGGTGATCATGATGGTATAATGATGATGATGTTGATAAGTGGTGCAAGGTGGGCCTTGTGGTCTGAGTAGCGGTGGTCAGTGTTGCGGTTGATGGTGGGTGGTGTGGTGGTGGTCAGTGGTGACGGTCCATGGTAATTGTGACGGTGTTTTTGATGTTGTTATTTGGTGGTGAGGTGGTGTTGGTGTTATTGTTGTTGGTGGTGGTACATGGTGGTGCACTCAGTTGGGGTTGGTGTTAGTGGTGGGTAGTGGTGGAGGACTGAATGGCAGTAGCCGTTGGGGTTGATCGTATGTTAGCTCATATTGGTGGTGTGAATGCAATGTGTGTGTCGGGGTTGTTGTTTGTGCATGGTGTTGATGATGCTGGCGGCTGTTGGTGGTGGTGGTGTGGTCATGTTGTGGGGTGGCGGTGGCGGTGGTGCCATTGTGATTGTGTGGTGTTGGTATTGGCGGTTTCTTGGTGGTCCGCATTCAGTGCACTGCAGTGTTGGCGGTGGTTCTGGTCTGAGCTCGTGCAGATTCACTTGACCTCCAGGGCCGGATTTACCATTTTGAGGGCCCTGGGCCAGCGGCCAAAATTTGGAGGCCCAAACGCACCGTGAGGCGTATGCACTCAAGTGGCCTGGTGGCCAAGTTTTTAGATTTTACTAGGATATTTGCGCGAGAAGCGGGCGAATAAATTAAATTTTAGACTATTTTATTCCAAATTGAAGCTGAATATTGTTATATAACAGGCCAGTGCGCGCGAAGCGCGCAAAATGTTGCAATTTTTGTAACCTATTTTGGCCCAAAACATGTTATTTTTCGGCTAAAATTGAAGATGCACACACTGCACAGGGTAATTTTTGGGGCCCATCTGGCCCTATGGTAAATCCGGCCCTGTTGACCTCTCACCTGAAATCAAACATACTTAGTCTTAGGGGCTGTGCAATAATTATGAGCCCCCCCGGGGGGGTAAAATTTCCAAACCGCTCGCCACATATCACTTTCCCCCCTCTCGGCCCGCCAAAAATCGCTTGCCCCCCTCTCGGCCCGCCAAAAATTCTTTCCCCCCCCTTGAACATGCCAAATTTTGGGGATCCCAAATTGCAAACCTTAAATGGTCTAGATGTATGTTGCGAGCGCAGCGAGCAGGAAAATTTGCATATTTAAGCGTTTCCGTACTGTTTTCCTAAGTCTTTTAGAGCGTTTTATTAAAAGGCGGCCCATGAATGCGTGCCAAAAATCGCTTGCCCCCCCTCTCGGGTTGCCAAAATTTGCTTGCCCCCCCCCCTTTCGGCTCGCCAAAAATGTCTTGCCCCCCCCCCCAATTTTACCCTCCCCCAGGGCTCATAATTATTGGACAGCCCCTTATGACGCAAAACAAACCGCACGATGAGTAACCTTGATGTCTGAATGGAAGGGTTGTCCCAAGTTCACTAAAATATTCATGACATTTGTATGAATGAATTAGAACCTCGGAATGCATCTCAATGTGAAGTGTAAGTGTTTAGTAACTTTTGTGGCTAAGTACCACACTTATGTTTACTATAGACCTATTGTTTTATTTTCTTTATAGTGCTTGGGAGCGAGAGAAAGCTTGAGCTGGCCTTGACACCATTGAAATACCGGTGGTGAAATAACTGAATAGTTTTGTCCTGGAGTCAGTTTTGCATTCATCATGTTGGACCATAGATCATCTAAATATTTAGATGATCTAGTGGTCGGACCGATTTTTATAGTCGAACCATTTTCTCTGCTCATGAACACTATCATGCATACAGGCCTCCTTATTAATTATATCGATTTTGTTCAAAATCATCAAGCAATCTAACTCGATTTATAATTATATACGCTCCATAAATGATACAATATAAAAGTACATAAATTTAAAACACAGGCCCTGTTTTTCCGATCTGACGGAGCTCATTTTTTGCGATCGAAATACTAGTATTCTTTGATGACTATAGCTACATGAGATACTAGTAGGCTACTAGTCGATGGAATGGATTAAAAAACACCAGATGGTATAATAATTACCATTAGGCCTATTTAAATAATTATGATGATATTCATTATCAACACCATCCATATCATGTTCACCAATATTTCCAGGATTTGGCTTTGTTTACCTGCACGACCATTGTACCACGTACACACAGCACTAGTCTCGGGCCAGACTGTATGCAGCTATCACGAACATACAGGAACGACAGGTGTTTAGCATTCACAAAAACCGACTGTGTAGAAGTCTAACCCAGGACACACACTGTGAATGATTTCTCAATAGCATACCCATGCCATGACGTCATTACATACGCACGTACTTATTCTATTTATAGGGAGTTTCCCCGAACGTACTTCCGGTTTCTTTCTTGGTTGTGTGTAATGTATGTTGTGTGTGTGTGCGCAATGAGTTTTATCGGTGACACATCATTGATAGTGAATGTGGCGGAGTGAGTGGACGATACATATTATTAGTTAACACAGTTGGATCTTCCCAAGTGAAGGGGTGTTGGTAAGTAGAGATAATCGTTAAAATTATAATTTCACCGTCGGAAGTTGGGACGACGGACACGGAAGTTCATGACATAGCTATGCCGGGCCGTTGTTGTCAACTCTATGCACTGAGTACACAGACCGGACCGGTCGCTTATGCTATCCATATGTGCAGTGTGGCCATGTCGCAGCAGACCATAGTGGTTTGTCAAGAGCTTTCGTTTCGTGGACAACACGGTGATTTGGCTCGCATTTTGGTGCTTCGACCTTCATCACCATGATCACACAGTATTAATAGGCCTATTTAAAACTTTTGAAAAGTCAACTTAAATAATTTACTGTTTTATAAAAATTACAATGATGTAGGCTTAGGCTACTCTAAATATGCACGTGCTGATTTCAAACACACTTAAATAATAAACTTTCGAGTTCGCCTTTCGGTTAGATCTATTCCTTCATGTAATTTTACACGAAATTAGGGTTAGGCCTAGTTTAGGGTTTAGGATTAGCTTACACGAAATAATTACATGAAGGAACGACCCAACTTCCAATGAGTCAAATTTGGTCCTGCTTGAATCCTCACTGAGGTCTAGTCTATAGGGGCCTAAGATGTTTTAAGTGTAGGCCATAGTAATACCTGTCAGTACCTCTTCTGTAGGTTGTTGTTTGTGTTTGTTTTATTGCTTTGTTTCAAGATTAATTAATTAACCTTGACCATAAATTTAAGGCTGGCCAAATCTTCTCTGGTTCTGCTCAACCTTTGAACATGCGGACTGTATCAAGTCCAACATGTTCAAGCCCCGTGTATATATTGACAAATATACCTTTGTCCTTTGATCTTTTGTATAGAAAGCATGCAAATCGAAACCGTACAGCATGCAATTATGGCTACTCCGTTCGTCCATGAAATTTATAGTATAGCTACATGTATTTATTTTTGATTTCACAGAATAAATTAATATAAATTTATAATGTTGCAAAGAACTTTTGTCATGTTTGCATTAAATACGTATACGTTGTATAGCTATGCATGTGTTTTTGAGCAACTTTGATGTTTCTGTAAATCTTTAAACCATATCACCAGGAAAGTTATCACAAATGATTTTAAGCAACAAGTGTTATTTTCATTGAATATAAAATATACCTAGGCCTACAATCATATAATTATAAATCAGAACGCGGTGTAAAATGGTGGAAATATATACATCGTTGATTGTATATATATCAGATGGTATATCACAACATTGGGGCCGGCGGATATGGGCGGATATCCGGCAGGCAGGTCTGCTGATTCTTTGGCATGGCTGGGAATATCCTGTATTGGTATCCTGTTGTATTATTGTTTGCCGCGTATATGATATGTGTGATGAGGTCTTATCATTCACAAACACTCATCATATAGCGGGTTCATTAACTTCATTTGAAGGTCTGTGTATGCACTCTTTAATATGTGTAGGCCTTATAGCAAGTTAGGGAACAACCCAAAAGTTTGACGACGCGACGTCCTATTAAGGTATAAAAAGAAAGTCCGTTCATTAGGAAGCTGACCCCAGACCCTTAACGTAAGTGTGAAATATCAAAAATTCCAATATCAAAATATCAATTTTGACCGATATTTTAAGTAATTCACAAACTTAGGACTTTTTGACCCCTTCCCCAACTTTAACACATTGAGGCCCATCATGCATCCCCCAAAGATACTCAATGTATTGAGTAGGCCTATCTTTGATCCCCCAAAATGCAAAGTTTGAGATAAATTGCCTTTAGAAAGCATCTCTACTTCCTAGACATATTTTTTTGAAAAGTTATAACCGAATTTCAAAAAATAAAAAAATAATTGAAGAAACCTCAAAAAAGGAAGCGAGAGGGGACGTGAAACATGTTTATTTTGTTTATTTGGCCTAATAGACCCTCATATTTATGTTTACAGCATATAATAATATTATAACTTAAGCGTTGCCAACATTTTCAAAATTTAATTCATAATTGTATCAAAAAGCTCAATGGAGATCATCCATCAAGTCACGATAATCCAAGTGTAAATAAAAATAGTAATTTTTCCACAGCAAATTTTGCATATGCCCAAACAAACTTATACAGTCGATCTGCGACCCTGAAGGTTTTGTAAATTAATAGGCTTTAATTGATAAATTATATCATCAATGAAGAATTGCCTTGATATGTGCTAAATGACGCAAATGACGAGCTATCGACGATGAGAATTTTAACACGTGTAGGAAGAACAATTAATTGAGTTTAATACACCGTCATATCGCTCTTTTAATTTTCTGTCAAAATCGATGAATTTCTCTTTATTATATAAACACGTTATTGCAATAAAATCTAGGCCTATACGTGGCAAAACTGGCAATAAATAAATAAGCACTATAAAACAGATAGGCCTACATCACATAGTTTCCTCGGACAATGGACATTGCGCGTGAAAGATCAGGCATACAAAATGGTTTTAAAAGAATATTTAAACATTTATTTTTAGTTATGATGATGATCATGGTGATACGGTATCTTTCATAAGTTCTTTCAATGTTCATACACGAAACAAGTATATAGAAACTATGTTTCTCTCTCCATGTTTCATAAAAGCAGACCAAACGTCCGTATGTTTGCAGGCTGTGTGCTAGCTGGATTAACGTAAATTGCGTCTAAATTTAGACAGACACATCCGTATTTAGCTTTACGTTCATATCTCTTTCCGCCCACTACTTCAGCTCATTAAATTATATAGTACTTGATCCCTCGATGCCATAGGAAGCGCTATATAGGATCTTATCAGGCGCATTTGGGCGCAGAATCGGGGGGGGGGAAGGTCATGAAAGACGTATCACTCGTATACAGCCTAGGGGCGTTCAACATTTCCAATTCACGGTGGAACGCTGGTAAACCAACCCAATTTACCCAATATTGGGTTAAATTTGACCAACGTTGGGTAAAACGGGCTTTTACCCAACGGATGCATGTTAAAAGTGAACAGGGCCAGGAAAGCCCGGTTATTTGAGACGTTGTGCAAATCATATCCTGAGACGTAAAACTGATGACAAAAAAAAAAAAAAAAAAAGAAGAAGAGAAAGAAAACTTTATACTAAAACATCACTTAAAATCTAGGCTTGAAACTTCACGAATTTCTGTTTTCGCTTATAAATGTGACGAATCCATGCATGCATTGCAAGGCCTTGTGTTTGTAATTAATTAACATATTTTTCAATATCTTTACATACAGGTCTTCACTACACCCAATATACATCAAGACAAAGACGCTTACTACATTCGACTCGACTATACAGGAAATAACAAGTACCGAGTATAAAGTGACAGCCACTGATCAAGGACCCTGGGGACTATTTTCAATTTGTTATTGCCAACTAGAAGAAACGGAAACCATAGATAATTTAGTTCTTCAGCAATCATGCTATCAGCTCAACAACAGCATCGCAGCTCTCCACCGGCCACTGCCGTTGTAGTGCATCAGGTTCGGCCTGGACAACACCCTACGCCCCCTCCTCAGATACAGACAGTAGTCAACCTGGCTGCAGCAGGACATCCTAGTAGACCACCTCCAAGTTATCACCAAGTCGTGACAGGTAAGAGCAACATTTTCAATATCACCAAACATCTTACTTGATTAAACAAACTGCGATGTTTTTTTCAGTGATGTTTTTTGCAGCATGCAATTCACTTGTTTGTTTTTGTTATACACCGTTTATCATCTTGCAGTGGCGTTGTAAAGGGAAGAAGCCCACCCACCCCCCGTGAGTAGTGCCGTCCTCCCCTCTTTCCCTGCCCGCCCTGATATTTAAGATGTGTATGCCCTTTTGTGTACTTTTTTGACTATTTTCATCCAAATTTGGCTCACTTGCCTTGTCCCCCTTTACCTCCCCTCCCACTCCTCCCCTCTACAAGATTCATGTTAACGTCACTGTGATCTTGAGCATTTTGTAGAGATTTAGGATAGTGGAATAACCTGATCGGAGGAACCCAGTTTCAAAGCTATACTCCAAAGGAATAGAAAAACAGAAAAGAAACATACGGTATATTTAAAACATTTGCGGCAAGATGCGGCCGGAAGTAACTTAATGACACGCATAGGGCGAAGTATTATTTTTAAACCAATAGGTGTCCTTCCGCCCACTTACAGCCTATAATAAAATGCACTTTACTTAAGAAAATTCCAACAATACAACGTCCTGTGTTTTAATTTCAGAATCACGTCGTCACGACTCAAACGTGGAAATGGACACAAGAACCATGGCTGTGCAACATACTTCATTGCCCGTCTCATCAATGCCAAAACAAAAAGGTGAGGCTTGTTGCAATATATATTTGACCAGAATATATTGGTTACCGTAATTTTTACGAAATCATTTTGGAACCCGAACCACACCTTTCTTCAAAAATGAAAGTACGTTCCACTGGACACATGTCAGACAACATCCCGCATACAGATGTGCCTATTTTGTGGTTGCATGGAAGTTGCTGTGGTTGGAAACATTTAAAAACGAATGTTGCTAAAACGTCACTAAAATTTGTGGGCTTAGAACTTTCTGTCACAAGCAAACAAACAAACGCAAAAATGCCACAAACACGTATATGCTTGTATTTTTTGTAAGAAAATAATACTAAATCTCGACTTAAAAACATCAACACAAAAATGTTCATTTTCACACCTAATGCAATGAAAAGATCATTTATTTCCAACTATTAAGCAACTTCCAACCACAAATTGTCATGGCAACCAAAAATGTGGAAAAAGAGTTGACTCATCCTTGATGTCATACTCTGAACCTTTGCCCCAGACAACACTAGTATTATTAGTGTTTTTAAGACCCCTAATTCGCACCCAGAATACAAAATGCCAGTTCCTTAAAGTGTAGAACTTATCAAGGCGGATGTAGATAGTTCCTGTTGCAGGCACTGGATGCAAGAAACCGAGTCACATGCCTGCACTATAAAAAGAACTTTATTTGGCGTTTTTCTTTACAAGTTTTCTAGGAGCATATGAGCATTTGTCTCATGTGCCTACTATATGAGTTTAGTTGCGAGCTTCCCGTCCAAAGTTTAAGCCAGGAAGGAACTTGAGTTTTATATGGTTGTCGAAGAGACCACGATTTCCGTTTTTGTTGCCTTCATGAGTTTAACTGTAAATGTTAGATATTCATTTGAGGACTGACTTTGTATGCAGACAGTCTCCGTTTCCACTTCCCCCTTTGATTTAGTTTATTATAAGAAAATAATTACCTTTGTCTAGGCAAAATGTCGCGTTTTTGTCAAATTTTGTAACTATCTTTGGCTTGATAAGCCCTATAGCTATGAAGCTAAGTCTTTAGCTATGTATAGAATAGTTCAAAGCTAAGTTATAGAGCGTCATTATCATGATTATTCACTGACGATCCAATTTATTTGCCAAAACGCAGTCGCTATTCCTTGCATGTTGCACGGTGGTTAAACTGTAAAGCAAAAACACGAAATCAAACTAAAAAGTGACCCTGGTACATATACCTGCTATCTTTGTTGCTGACGTCACAGTAAGTCATGCTCTTGAACTTTGCCAACATAGCCAAAGGGTAATTCCAGGGAATTGTTACAGTTGAACTTTGTACCCCGAGATTGTGGTATATCGACCGTGGTTTTCCATTCCTTAAGTAACCATGGTGATAAAACTATACATACAATCAGCACATTGTTGGTAGTATGTCCCATTGAAACGGATTTGTGTGTTGATTTCTTTGAAAAGGGTGATAGCATCAGAACAAAGTATTCTCATAACATCATAAAAAGGTGATCGAACTCACAAAATGTTTTGTGGTTCTGAATATAATAAACCGAGCAATGCCGAAAAATGGCACGAAGTTCGTTGGATACACACTCATGTGGTCCTCGGATGGCCCATGCCACGGACCCGCGCATCTGTGTCAATTCCTCGATTAACTTAAAAATATAATCGAACTTGCCTTGCTTTTGCCACTATTTGAATCGATCTTTTGTTAATTAAAAATACGGCACACGACCTCCAGCCTCATTTCCACTCAAATGAAGCAAAAATTATACTAAAATGTGTATTATTAATTGAATTGTATTATACTCATATAAACACTCCGCATGCTCAACATGCGCAATCATCTTGGGTCAAGATACAAACTTTAACAAATGTAACTTTATTTTGCATTTCTTATAGGTCTTGAAAACAACATTACGTTATGGCAATTCCTTCTTGAACTTTTGATGGACAAAAGTCAACAACATCTCATCACATGGACTGGTTTTGAAGGAGAATTCAAGCTGCAGAATTCGGAAGAAGTCGCCAGGCTATGGGGACTCGAAAGAACAAAACCAACATGAACTATGACAAGCTGAGTCGCGCCCTTCGGTATTACTATGATAAGAACATCATCAAGAAAGTGATGGGCCAGAAATTTGTCTACAAGTTTGTGTCCTTTCCAGAGGTAGTTAAAACGGAACATAAGATTCCTTTCCGAGCAAAAATGGAAACTTTGGAAGTACAGGCTGGCAATGCTAGACCGCGCAGTTACCCAGGTTATAACGAAGCTAATAGCAACAACAGCAATGATTCCATGCCCAGTATCAAAGTAGAGGTGAAAACAGAGGAACAACGTGCAGTAACTCCCGAAATTAGCAGGCGGCAGGTAACTGTAATACCCGAACAACACGTCATTATGACTGACGAATATCAACAAAAGAGACATCAACCTAGCCCCTCACCACCCAGGGTAGTGTTAACGCAAGCACCATCCCCAGACTCCTCCTCTTCTGAAAACCATCGCGATTGTCGTCCATCTGTCAGAGAACATCCATCGACGATGCCACCATTGGGCCCCATCACCACATCAGCTCCATCGATTACCTACATATCAGAAGCTAAGATCTCAAATGAACCATCTCTTGTCAGTAGCTCAGGTAAAGTCTTTAGCTCGACCAACTCGCCTTCCACCATGACAGTTGTGCCTAGTAGCCGCGCCTTAAGTAGACCTAAACCTGTTGAACTGTCTGTGCCTACAGCTCTCAAACCAATGGACTCTCCTAGTATATACACCGCAGGTTTTCCGCATCACATGAAAGTCCCAAGTCCATCATACCTTTCTGTGAGCACATGCGGTGCATATGGACCTAACACCCCACTCGCAACACCGGTCTACGTAGCCAGTCCTCTTCTTGGCCAAGCTGGTACCCCTCTTGTCGTTCCCCTTCATTTCTGGAGCACGTTAAGTCCGCTGACTCTGAGCCCATCATTGAACTCGCCAAATGCATTCCAGTTTCCAACGGGTGTGCAGATTCCTGCAGCCGTCTCTGCACAGCCTCTTAATACGCCAGTTTTGTTATCACCGTCGACGACCAAACCCATTTCAGTCACATAAAGTCATTTGAACTGGATTGATTTGAACAATTTCATCTTGTAAATATTCTCAGGTGCTTTATGACATTTTTAAGAGACTAAAAAGTGTTGACACTTATTAATTTGTACATAGCGAAGAAGAGATCTATATTTTTGTGTCAGTTCGTAATATTTGTGAATCGTAAGTGATAGCCCCGATCCAGAGATTTATTTTTAACGTCTGCATACATGGGCAGTGCCCGTCTGTGCGTGCGAATCTATGGGACCATCGCATTCTGTTTGAGATTGTCGCTGGTAGACAGTCTATTTTTTAAACACATTTACCTTGAGGATGATGGTGCGAACAAGGCTGGGGTCTTCGACGTTTGGAAAATACAAACAAACAGTAAATGATGCCTGGTGCATTAAATGTTAAATGGAACTTTTTGTATAATCAATATGTAATGTATTTTTCAAGTTTGAATGTAAATAGGTAGATATGTAATTAAACATTATAGTTAAGTGCCTGAAATACGCTGTTCGGTTATCAGTATTAACTCGGAAACGCACCATGACAATGATGACAAAATATACTTGGAACGAGTTGGCGGCATTTTGAGCTTGACGAGGGTCTGTGTATACTGATAAAGAACTAAAGTATCAAGTGAAATTAATTTGTCCAGTCATAAAATCATTGATTTCTGACGTCAGTAGATGAATTGGGTCAACGGCAAAGATTATGATCAATAGTGTGATATCTGTAATACTAGTGTAAAATTGCGCAAAAAATATGTCCCCGGGAAAGTCGCCACGGACGTCTTTGTAATTCGTTTGCCCTCTTTCACTGTGGCCCTCTTTAAATGTATATCTGGTATAGGTCATCCCATTCATGTCGTTATGTATATGGCTCAACTAATTATACGTCCAAGACCCCGGGCCAAGACCGTGCCGTCAGTTTAAGGTATGCATATGAATGACCTCTGATAATCGTAAATTCATTATAGCAAAATCTTGATAGATTTTCTTATGAATACAGAACATAATCATCAACTCATGATTTACATCAATTTTGTATTATGCCCATAAATGGGTAATATTGTAATTGTTACTATGATTGAAAAGGATAATAACAGCCTACTCCGTTTTTGGACACATATTTTCATGCTGGACGTGAAAAATGAGTAAGTTAAATTATTTGTACCCAACGATCTCGAGCTAGTCTACGAGTTCAAACCTCAAATGCGTTTTATATGTGACGCAGGAGGGTATGATTTTGATAAAAGTTCACATAATTTATATTGTTGCACAACTTTTAAGAGTGTTAAGATTCAGGAAACAATTAAGGGATATGCGTATCGTGATTGGTAGAAGTATTAATATGTACTTTATGCACTACGTGCGTTTTGTATTCTGTAAATGTTTCGAATTTCAATAAACAAGTGCGACCAAACTATAATACCATCTCAATTTGTGTCAGTGTTTCTTTAGGCTTGCATGTTCAGTCAGTGGCGTAACAAGGGGGGGCAGGGAGGGGAGGCAACGTGCCCCGGGCGCCAAATTGACCAATTCAACATCGATTCTGCGCCCCTCCAAGCGATGAAAGTCAAAATCGTCTAGTAACCTAAATTAATTAGTGGTAGGTCTTCATTTTGTCCATGTTCATATCGAGGGTTTCAAACCCGGGAGCATAGGCGTAGATCCCGGGGGATGGGGGATAAACCCCCTTATGATAAATTTATTATCACAAAATTTGCTTGATCCCGGCAAACGAATATTTTACAGAAAAGGTTCAAATGTCGGATTATAAAGGGTATAAAAACGGTTTTATAACATTCATAAAACATTCTTTGCAAAACATTCTACAGCAGAATTGTTATATTAAGTCATATTTTACCAGGGTAGCCCAGTCAGTGCATAGCACATGATATACATAGGGGCCCTGGAGAACATATACACAATATAAAATTTGATTGTTAAAATTACACAATTAAAATTATACAAAGCTCAATTTAAATACATAAAAGCTACATAACAATTTAAAACACAACAATAATATTATTATATACAATTATTGTTATATGAGTATTGATAAAAACTAAAATGGCAAAAGAATAATAAAATATTATCATAGCACACACGAAGGAGATACATAAAACATAAAATACATTAATAATAAAAGACATATAATCTGAAATTGCCATTATTAACTGAGATGTTCAAATATTGTTGATTTAAATGAATATAACTTATTTATTGCACGAATATGATGTGGTAATTTGTTCCATTCTATTGCACCTTGGTATTGAAACGAGCGCACGTGACTTTTATTGACGGCAAGAAGTTTATCAGCACTTGACCTAGTATTTACATGATGCGTGTTATTTACAAACTTGAATTTACAGCTTAGATAAGAAGGAACAAGATCATTTAAACATTTAAACATCGATTTTTAATGTTAATCCATCCGAGTTTATGACGAAGCTCTGTAGCACTATGCCAGGGGGGATAACCTGTTATTGCCCTGGCAGCCCTATTCTGAAGCTTTTCTAGTCAATTGTTATTGAATTATTGACAAAATATTTTACAAAATGTTTACTCAAAATATTTTACAATAACGTTCATGATTTATATAGTCATTTAAAATTAATAGTCTTGTTTTTGCTGGGATGTAGCATTTTACTGACTATTATAGTCACACCTTGTGAATTATCATCTTTTCAGAATTATACACGACACACGTCATTCGTGTTTTTCCAGGTAACACTTTTACCCAGCGTAATTGCTTTCGTTGTTTCATCAACACAGAAAGAGTGGGCGGAATTACTTTTTTCATGTGTAATACTAAATATTGCACTACAAATTCAAATTATAAGGGCCGGGTTTCTTTGGATTAATGGATTTCAACCTTATACGACGATCGTATCATGCTGTACAAATTTACAGGTATACCTCGGCTTCGATGTGGGTTTTTTTAAAGCATAACTAAAATAAAAGTCCATTGGTAATTTTTGCGTGACAAAACCAATAAGTTTTACTTGCTTAATAATATTTTGGGAGGGCGAGTTAGCGCAGCGGTAATTCCCTCGCTTAAGGTTTTACCGTCGTCACCCGATTCGACTTGACTATTGCGCCTGTTTTCAAGGCGTGCGTACGCCGCGTCGTGTTCGGCGTTGCGTTGCAGACATCGCAGAGAACGATGCATGTTGTGCGTGTCAATGCTATTTTTGCGCACCGGCGATAACTAGGGCCAAAAAATAAAGAAACAATGTTTGCTGAGCACAAAAAAGTGGTCGCTTCTAATATATTAAATACAACTTTTACAAACCAAATCTTGCCAGCGTGCTTCCAGTAATAACGGACCTGGACCCCCTCCCCAAAGTAGGCCTACGACAGTAGGGTCCAATAGATGGTGGGTATGAAGTTATAGGCCTACCAAACAAACACAGAATCAGGGTGTTTTTTTTTACATTAACGAGTGTTGGTTAAATTGGTTAATTCGTTTTAATAATATTTTGGCCTAAATGTTGGGTAAGCACTACGACATATTATAGGCCTATTAAAGGTTAGGCCTATACGTTTGTAGAACGTTTCATAATGAAACACACTACAACAAAATTAAAAACATGTTGTGAAAATGTTATTGTAGACATATATTATTTTGGCAACATTGTTCCAAATTAGAATATGTTTTGCAGCAAGTGTTCAATGTTTTTGATTGTTATTTTTAAAATGTTTTAAAAGTTTATAATCCACCATTTAAATGTTTAAAGCATTTTGTGTTATTGGGTAAAGACCTACTACGTGCACTGAATACATAATGCATGCGATATAGACAACACCATCAAATCTATTCAGTTTAAAAACAAATGTGTCATACATTTACAAAAATGATATCATAATTGGCCAAATGTTTTTCTACAGCTATAGGCAACCCAGCGTTTAACTTTGCTTTAATTGAACTGCAACAATTGATGATATGAATCCACCTCGAGATAATTCCGTAGGCCTATAGTTTTGGTGACCAAAAAGTTTTCCTCTCGGTAAACGGCACTAAGCATGCCGTAAGTAGGCCTATGCCTATAATAATTGTCGGCCTATAGTCAAACACTTCCGCCCATGGTGTCAAACTCTTCGCTTTAACATGTTTAATAAATCCTCTTTTGGTCATTCGAGTCAGGTGAACATAAAGCTGAAAATAACTCACTTTGTGTAACTTGATAACTCTTTGGCCCAATAGGCTATCTTTGCAGATGACCAAAATACACCAAATTAGAATTAGGCTAAGAATTTTTTATATTCTTAGCCTTAATAGTCGACATCATTATAATTGTTCCTAATTATGGACACTTCTTAGCCTAAGTATTTTAGGTAACTTTTTTACAGTGAAAACTTTCCTGCGTAAACAACAATTCCTTTTTTGTGGCCATATGCGTAAATGAACGCTGATCCGGCATCAGATCGCGCTTCATACCAGCGCGTTGGCACGCACCAAAATATCCACGTACGCAATTAACTACGCATGGTGTCGCAGAAAAAATGCATTTTTGACCTATTTTGGTCAATTTACGCGAAAACTAGGTCCGGTACCCCCAATTATTTTTGCGCGATTTTACAGAGCTTTTTCTTTTTCATAACATATATAAAATTAAAAAATTTTGTCTCGACAATTTTTTTATACAACGCAAAAGGTGATATATTTTGGGCAAATTGCTGATTTTGCCATTGAAGTGTACAGAGATTTTTGGAAATGTACACCTCTTTTAAAACGGCTGTAGCTCAAAAGTGAGGTCCGGCACCCCTGTTTTTTTTCCTGATTTATTATCTACACATATTAATGTACAAAATATGTCAATTTAAAAAAATTTCGTCGATAGGTTTAGTAACGACGGTAAAACCTTAATTGCACCACTGAGGTCCCGGGTTCAAGCCCGGCGCGGCCCAAGGACTCACGTGCATTTGGTTTATCCCGATCCATGGCGCTCTCGCAGGTTTTCTCCGGGATCTCCGGTATCCTCCTGCTTTCAAAATCGGTGATTAGTTGTTTCGTTATCAAAAATTTCCTTCACCCAATGGAATTTGGGGAGCTGCAGAAAATGGGTGGATGTTACAATCTAAGTGCGGATAGGTTTGCGCCGTGTTCGGCTGCAACTAGCCTAGTTGATGTGATGATTCACCACGCAGCGAAATTACTGCGCTTTGAATCCTCTGGAAAAAGCGCTATATAAATTCCGAAATTTATTATTTTATTTCGTCCGTCTCGTCGGAGCAGGGGCGTAGCAAGAGCCTCGGGGGCCCATGGACAAGAAATAGTGCGGGGCTCTTTTAGCAGGGCCGGATTTACCATTGGGCCAGAGGGCCCCAAAATTGCCCTGTGCATGTTCCTCTTAGCCCGACAACACCATGTTTTGGACCAAAATATGGTAAAAATTGGAAAATTTTGCGCGCTTCGCGCTTATCATACTAGCCCTTCACATAGCAAAATGCACATTCATTTTGGGCTAAAATGGCCTAACATTAAACATTTATTTCGCGCGCAAATGTCCTAGTAAGATCGGAACAAAATAATATGCTTATCTCCCTCTAATTTGCAATGCTTCTGCCACCACCGTCGATCTTATAATAGCGGGCCCCCAGTTTGTAAACCAAACTTAGCCTCTTGAGTGAACATCCTTTCCGCACGGTGAGTTTGGCGCCTGCAAATTTTGGATTCGGGGCCCAGATCAATTCGGCCCTGCCTTTTAGCATCTCCTTAAACAGCGCTTATTTCATTTTCTCTTTTGCTTGGGGCCCCTGAACCCTGGGGCCCATGGACTTCGTCCACCCTGTCCCCCCGCTTGCTACGCGCTAGACTATGCCAAAGTCGAATTTTATTAAAAATATGTTATAGTCATGATGAACCCATTTCTATGAACTCAAAATTATACTGATGTTTATTAAAATTAAAGTATTCAATAGTAAAATGGTCATAAAGATTAAGAATATCAGATGATTAGTGACAATAAAAGTAATTGAATGCAACATTATCTTGCATAATAATTATTATAATGGCTCACTTTAATATTGAACAATTCTGATTTTGGAATCTACCAGTTCACGAAAATCCGGGAAGCTAACAAACAGAGGGAGTGACGTGCGGTGACTGAAACGGATCAGATACAGTTGCACACAAATCAATATAAATCAGAGTTTATGTAATAGCCAGAGTATGCAAAATGGGCAAGTGGACTACGGAGAAGTCTAGATACGCGCCTGCGTCGGAGAACTGCTTCAGATGTGAGCATCTGATCCACTTTCCCAGGAAACTGACTTCTGGTTGTGTGTAGTCTTATTACTTCAAAGGTGGGTCATAAACGTGACTTAGGAAATAAGTGCCTTCCTCTTTATTCACGGTCTTTGTCCTCCTCTTTCTGTTCTCCATCGCTTTGCCTATATCATATCATAAATTGGAACAAAAACCGAACTCTAATGTTCTTTCGATTTTTTTTAATCAGAGAAGATATGTTAGGAGTTTCTTCAATACAGTTTTGGCCAAACATGAAACATGCCAAATGTGATATTAAAAATGGGCGTTACCAATTTTAAATGAACTAAAATAGTATGAAATGGAGGAAATGATATGATCCGGATATACCTCCAGCATACACATGACTTCCGCATAGATATACATCGCGAAAAGGGATATATTGTAAAATTTATTATAATTATTTATGGCCATATTTTTTTAAACCAGTAATAGAAATGAACTTGGCTGTATATTTATTTTCATCTAATCAACGGTTGCTGATTAACCGGGCTGATTAAACACATGCAATTAATCGTTGATTTTAAATATCACATATACAATTTACGTCTTACGGGACGACCAATCCTCTTTCTCGGAACTTTCGCCTGGTTTATATAGGCCATATACGAGGGGGTATCAAAAAGTTTTAGAAATCGCCCAAAAGTGAAAGAGCTATATCAATGAAATTTTGTCAGTGCAATCACTGGTCCTTATGTACATTATGGTCCAAAAATGGTCTCATAGCTATATGTTTACTTTTTTTACAGGTGGCACTAGATGCCAATAACCCGCTGCCCCAGTTAATGCGCATAAACTGCAAGATTGAGAAAATTGAGGCAAGCAGCATTATTAAGATCCTGCTTTTAAAGGGTTGCAGTGCCTAGAAAATTGATGATGAAATGAAAGTTATCTTCGGTGGTGATTGTGATATGTCTCTGTCACTCTTTGGAAAAGGAATTTTTATTTCATCACAGATTTTCTGGGCACTGTAACCCTTAAAATGGAACTTAATCATACTACATGCCTCAATTTTCTCCATTTTGCTGGTTATGCGGTAACATAGGCAGGTAGTGACATCTAGCTCCTGTAAAAAAAAGTAAACATACTTATGAGACCATTTTTGCACCATAGTGTACATAAGGACCAGTGATTGCACTGACAAAATTTCATTGATATATCTCTTTTACTTCTGTGCGATTTCTAAAACTTTTTGATACCCCCTCGTACTCTTGCTCTCAGTGTCTCGAGTACAATGATCTGATGATCAAGTTGTATACATCACATTTTTCTCCCGGGTTCTTTTCAAGCTAGAACATTGTAAAACATGACCATGCCACGAAAGGACTAGTCCAGGGGCCCGGGGAGGCACTTAACAAAATGACCATACGGGTATGCTCCCCTGGAAAGACCGCTGTTTTTGGACAACGCAGCTCCGAAAGATCCATGAATTTTATATTCGAAACAGAGCGCTGAAGACCACCGATTTTGATAATTGCAGCTCCAAATGACCCCGGAATTGCTCATTCCTTAATCCTTATACATTTCTGGGTTTTTTAGGGCGATTTATCATCTTATGTTTCAATAGATAGCATCATGAGCTAGAGGTGTTTTTTGATCGGCATTCATTTGGCAGGAGTCAAAACTTCGTGATTTTGGCACTCTACAAAATTTTGGCACCTTGGTTCTTGGTGGCTTATATCCTAAAAAGCTAATCTGGACATGCTGGAAGCTATAGTAGGATAATTGTGAAGTGACGTCATAGCCAGTGTTGGAGCAGAAAGTGAAGAGTGAAAAACAATCCGAAGATCAGGAAACCGAGGGTGGCACTATGTACAAAGGGCTTGCAGAAGAAGCTTGGATCCTGGGGACGCAGCATCCTGATTGTGGTAGGCAAAGCTGAATCACTGGATGAAGGCAGCAGTGGTTTGAACAGTGACTGTGGTAGATGGTAGTTGATTCCACATGCTTCTTGATCCAACAGAGTAGACCCTCTGATGCCGTATAGCTCCGTATAGAGCTTGGCAAACAGGAAACTTCGTCAAACGCGTTGCTGACGGTCCAATAAAACGACATCAGTCTGCCCATGGTGTTGTAGGCCCGTTAGGCCCAATCATTCACAGTGAGTTGGATGACTGTTGCGAGTCGTTCCAAATTTAGCAATTTATGGTGACTATAAATGACTTAAGACGACCAGTGCAGTGTATTCACAGGACCTCAACAGTGGCGTAGAGTGGGTCATCACATTGGAAGGGGGGGCACCGACCATGATTGGGGGTGGGCACCGGATCTGATTGGGGGCACCGTAAGCCAGTTTTCGGCAAAAATTTTGACTTTCATCGCTTGGAGGGGCGCAGAATCGATGCTAAATTGGTCAATTTGGCGCCTAAGGGTGGCGCCCAGGGCATGTTTCCCCCCTCTGTCCCGCCCCCCCCCCCCTAGTGACGCCACTGTCTGTAGACAACTGATGTAAGTATTAGTAACAAAGTCCAGAATTTTCAACGCCCAAACTGTGAACTCAATTTAGACAATTCCTATTCTTTGACATGGTATCGGCCCGTGTCTGGTCTGGTCTGTACGTTGAGTAAAAGTGCGCCATCACATTTTTTTTGTTAAGCTGTTGTAAACCCGGAAGTAGAACCCGGAAGTGATTTTATCAAAACAAAAACCATGATGTGGACACGAAGCAAGCAATGGATGTCGATGCACATGCATGGAAAGATCTGATGGGCAGAAATCAGAATCTGACATAGTTTAATAAAAGTCTGCAAAATATACTCGATTTGTACATTATGTATAGATGCTCAGTTGATGAAGATTTTGTTCTGTATTTACAAGTGTTGTGATATCCAAATGATGCAAATCATATCATATCTCCATTGATCAAATCAACATTACTTTTCCGGCAAACTTCAGTTTAACTTTTAGGGTCTAAAATTGCAATGGATACTAGACTAAAATCTCTTGTGTTGAAACATATTGGCAAAGCGGCACACAAGTATTGGAGAGCTGTCGCTTGTGATATCATTGCAGTTTGCCAAGGTATAAAACCAGGTTTCCTATATGACTATGGAGCCGTGTCTTCCCATTCCCTTGCTGCTCTGACATCAGATGTCTTCCAAACTATATCCCATGAGCAATCAAAGGGTGGGAAAAAATGTGACATGTGTGTTATCACCCTGGAGCAAGATGTTATGTTGGTTAATATTGAAGCATTGTATCGCAGATTGGAAGAGCAGGAACACTGCATGGAATCGTCAACCAGCAACATCATAGACGTATCGGAGAATCTCAAGTCTCCTCAAATTTTAAGTTTTTCATCGCCCCATGGTATCAAATTGAAACAAGAACTGCATCGGTTTTGTGCTCAATGTAAACAACTGCTTTCAAAGAGAAATGTGGATGTAAAAGTAGCTGAAGTTGAATTACCTGAAACTGAAAACTTCAACTTGACAACTATCTTTGGGTTACTCATCGGCTACCCTGTGTTTTACTGGTATCAAGGAGGAGCAGAAGCAGCAAACTGCTTGGACATGGTTCCTCTTATAGTTTATGAAATAGTTTGTGATTTGAGAAACAACTTTACAGACAGCCAGTCTCAAACTAGTCACACTTACGATGGATTTCAATCTTCAACAAAACATTGTGATGGTAGCAAAGCAGAATCTTTACCAAGTAAAGATGATGATTTGTTGAAAAGTGGTCATGCTGTATACTCATTTAGCATACCAGAGTGTGTTAGTGATCATTGTAGAGAACGTATACATTCTTGGTTTCACAATTTACAAGATGGGGTCACTAAAACATTAATAACAAATTTACAAATGAGCCAAAAGACAGTGAATTTACCAAGTGTAGCGCTATAATTTGTTTGTCTCAAAGTTCCTCTTGATGTTGATTATACATAGGTTTAAATGCGTATCACTTATTGAGAGTGAATTCAGTGAAATTGTACAAACTAATGTATGTGTACTGAGATGTTGATGTTTCAGAGTTTGATACTCCAAATCATTTTAAAGAAAAAGTACATGTTATTTGAAATGAAATAATATGCTACACAAGATAAATCAAATACAAGATGTATGATTTGAGCCACATTTTCTTTATTTTTATACTGTCTTGTATAAACATACCAATCACGTATTTAGAAATACATTTAACCTGTCTTAAAATCAGGGATATGAAGTTTTCATATCCTAAGAATACAGTATAAGAAATTTTGGAAGTTTAGATCATAGACTGCAAGCAGTGGTGTAGCAGGAGTCATCATGGGGCACCGACCATGATGAGGGGGGGCAACCGGGCCTGATGGGGGTGTGCATGAATGCCACTGAACGCATTCGAGTTTAAACTTTTATAGTTTATAGTTGCAGTTGGAATGCAGCTATAATTCTTAACTGCAACTATAAACTCAATTATATCTCTACATGTAGACTCAACTTTAACTCTCTAATTATAACTCTCAATACAGCTATAATAGAGGTTATCCACTTTACTCATGTGTGACTCCCGGGGTGTGACTTCTAACAAAAGGCGCTGATTCCTGTAGTATTTCTCATTCAAACCAATTCCAATGCACAACCTCAGAGTTACCTGCATAACTTTGGCGGACTATTTTGAAACAGTGATGGGTGCACATGCAGGTACTT